>NC_045964.1:38554397-38876231 GCF_010909765.2 Amblyraja radiata | reverse complement strand
CGTCGGTTTTCTCCCACACCGAAGATGTAAAGGCATGTAGGTAAATTGGTAAATGTAAAAATTGCCCTAGTGTATGTAGGATAGTGTTAACATGCAGGGATTGCTGGTCGCCGCAGACTCGGTGGGCCAAAGGATCTGTTTCCGCACTGTATCTCTAAAACTAAACTGCATCACTAAGTTGTTATCACATGGGAATGTGTGGTGGGAACATGATCTGCATAAAATGGTGATGCACACCCAACGTTATTATAGTGACTGTCCTTATCTCACTGGATGCAAATGTGTTCAGGTATGTCGCGGGTCTGTTAACTTGATTTGTAAGAACAACTCTTTTCATTAGCATAGAGTTACATGGCATGGAACAGGACTTTTAGCCCATCAAGTCTTTGCCAGCCATCAGTCACCCAATTATGCCAACTCTATATTAATCCAATTGTTTACAGTTGTCCCACTCTTCTCTCAGAGACTACTATTCAACTGCACACTCAGGCCACTTACAGTAGTCTATTAATCTGTTGACCAGCACACTTTAGGCAGTGAGTGGGAACTGGGGCACCCAGAGGAATGCCACATGGTCACAGAGAGAACTTCCGGTGGCGCTGGTGCCAGCAGCCTCCACCTACAGCCCGGTATCTTTTTGTTTTTTTTGTTTATTTAGTTATGTTAAAGTGTGTTTTTTTGTGGTTTATGTGGGGGAAGAGGGTACGGTGCGGGGGATACCGTCCTTCAGCCGCCTCCTGGTGAGGACGCGACTATTATTCGAGTCGCGTCCTCGCCCCCCCCCCCCCCCCCCCCCCAGCGGCCTACCTACTGGATTGGCGCGGCCTTTCCTGCCGGGATCGACCAGAGCTCCAGCAGCGGCGGGACAGCTGGAGCGCTGAAACATCGCGGGGCTGGCGATGCCTTACCGGGGGTCGCCGTGTGGAGCCCGGAGTGCTGGACCTGCGGCACCGACATCCTGGAGCTGTGGTTTGCGGGCTCCCAACGCGGGCGGCGCTGATAGACAACGCGGGGTCCTGCGACTCCGCCCAGCTCGGCCTGCGGACTCGGGAGCTGCGGACTCCGGCTGCGGGAGGCGGCTGATCAGGAGGTCCGGGCCGCTGAGGAGGATGTTCACCGTCGGGGTTCAGCGTCGGCGTTCCACCAGCCCGGCGTGAGGGCCTGAACATCGGGCCACCCAGGGCGGCGACTGCGGGTGCTAGGAAGGCCTCGACCACGAGTGAACATCTGGGAAGAACGGAGGGGAGGCTGGCTGGACTATGGTGCCTTCCTCACCTTGGTGCCACTGTGTTATGTTGTGTCGTGGACTTTCAGTGTTTGTGCTTTTTTTTAAATTCTATTTTATTTTTAATATGTTTTATTATTTATTATTATTTATTTATTTTTATGATACTGACTGTAAGGGAAATTCATTTCGTTGTCTCTAACTGAGACAATGACAATAAATTTGAATACAATACAATGCAATACAACTGTACATTGACAGCACCTGAGATCAGGATTGAATTCAGTTCACAGAACTGTGTGATGAACAGCTCCACCAGCTGTGCCACTCTGCTACCTTTTCCCTTTCATCTGAGCTTGCTTTCTGTAGACAGTGCAACAAACTTGAAGCTCTGCTGACATTCTTTTAGTTTACTTTTTTTTGTTTAGAGATAAAGCACGGAAACAGGCCCTTCGGCTCACCGAGTCCGTGCTGACCAGCAATCCTCACACACTAACACTATGCTACAGACACGAGCGACAATTTACAAATTTAACCAAACCAATTAACCTGCAAACCTGTACATCATTAGAGTGTGGGTTGAAACCAGAGCATCCGGAGAAAACTCACTCAGGTCACGAGGGGAACATACAAACTCCGTACGGACAGCACCAGTAGTCAGAATCGAACCCAGGTCTCTGGCACTGTAAGGCAGCAACTCTACCGCTGTGCCATCGTACCACCGTGGAAAATGAATTCCCACAGTGCTGTTGTGGATAGAGTTACAGGATTTAAACTCAACAGTAATGTAATCCCAGTTTGCACTGAGTTAGACACTCATGAATGAAAGGCAAAATTCTGCTCAAGTCCATCTTCGTTTGCATACAACACGACTGAGGTAGGCTGGATCTCAAACAATGACAAGATGGAGTAGAAGAAGGAGAAAGAGGACTAAGTAACATGGTGTCAGGATAACAAACCCTCCCTCAATGTCAACAAGATGAAGTTATCAACTTCAGGAAACATGGTGGACTATATCCCCAATTAGCATCAATGGTGCCAAAGTGAAAATGGCTGTGAACTTTAAGTACCCTGGCATGAATATTACCAATGATCTATCATGGACCAACCACATTAAAGTGACAACCAAGAATGCACACCGACACCTCTACTTCTTCAGTAGACTGAGGAATTTTGGCAGATCTCCAATGATTCTTACAAACTTCTACAGATGCACCATAGAAAGCATCCTGTCAGGTTGCATCACAGCTTGGCTTGGGAACAGTTCTTCCTAAAACGGCAAGATATTCCAGCAGATTGTAGATGTAGCCCAGTCCATCACACAGACTAGAATCCCCACTATTGACTACATCTACACTTCACACCTCAGATACCGTCCAATTCACCTCTACCACATTGCGGACATTGGACTTTGTCTATGGAAGTGGTGCGCTACAATGCTGAGAACTATAATCTGCACTCAGTATCGTCTCCTGTGCTCCACCTATTGTACTTGAGTTTGCCTTGATTGTATTCATGTATATATTATCTGATCTGATTGAATAGCTTGTAAAGCTAAGCTTTTCACTGTGTCTCGGTGCACATGACAATAATAAACCTAAACCTAAATCTAGAGTGTGATTTAGAATGGAACCTGCAGGTTGTGGTGTGTCCATGGGGTTTTACCATTGTCCTTCTTCCTGATATGGATTTAGATTTAAATAAAGTTACAGTCATACAACAAAGAAAAATATTAAAATGCTGTTCTGATGGGAAAGAGATGACAAGTGAAATTCAACCTGGGAAAATGTGATGACTTGGGGAGGATAAATAAAGTAATTAAATATATAATGACTGCTCTGAAATTAGAGACGTGTAGAAAGAGGAGCCTTGAAACGAGGTGGAATAGATTAAAAGAGGACAAAAAGGCTTGAGAGATATTTTCATTTTTCAGCAGTGAATTGAAATGTAAGAGTATTTTATACTGTAACTGTACAAAATAATAGACAGGACACAGTCAGTGTACTACGTGTGTGTGTGTGTGTGTGTGTGTGTGTGTGTGTGTGTGTGTGTGTGTGTGTGTGTGTGTGTGTGTGTGTGTGTGTGTGTGTGTGTGTGTGTGTGTGTGCGTGTGTGTGTGTGTGTGTGTGTGTGTGTGTATATATATATATAAACTACTCTGAATCTGTCCCTTGGTTGTTAACTTAGTATGAGAGAGTGCGTAGATGGGATTAATGAAGATGTTGTCACACCTGTAGAATATGTTATGAGGGGTGGGAGATTGCAACCTTCACGTGGTCCGCACTGTTTCAACGAATGCAATCAACCTGGCATGCGCAATCAAATAAGATCAAATAGAACAAGTTGTCCTACAACTCTAGGCTGTGCACGCCATACGCAAGAAGAAGAATATGTTATGTAGGAAGGTTATATAGGGCACGGCACAGTGGCACAACTGGTAGAGTTGCTGCTTCACAGCACCAGAGATCCGGGATCAATCCTGATCTTGGGTGCTGTCCATGTGGAGTTTGCATGTTCCGCCTGTGACCACATGGATTTCCTCCGGGTGCTCCAGTTTCCTCCCATACCCCAAAGGATTTGTAGGTTAATTGGCCTCTACAAATTGCTCCTAATGTGTTGGAGGTGGATGAGAAAGTAGGATAACATACTGTAGAACTAGTGTGAAAGGGTGCTCGATGGTCGGCACGTACTGGCAAAAGGGCATATTTCCATGCTGTAATTCTAAAGAAATCTAAACAAATGTTCAATGGGGACTTTAAAAAAAATGAGATTGAGGCAAAGTGTAATTGAGATGTATAAAATTACATGAGAGACAGGGTGAACAGAGGGACCTATTTTCCCTAGCAGAAAACTCAATTACCAAGGGACAGATTCAGATTATTTTATTGTTACAAACACCAGGGTGCAATGAAATTCTTTGTTCCATGAAACTCACAGAGTAAAAATTATATATGATAACGATACATACAATGATAAAAGCAAAGCAGCAAAGATCGTAGTGCAATCTTTAAAAGACATATTTGTAAAGCAAACAAAGAAAGAATTAGCCTACCATCGGATTCAAAAGGCACCTCATGTATGCTTAGAGTGTTGAGATATGCAAGGTTTAAGGAGAAAGATGAGGATTATCTGGTCAGCCTGTCTTTATCCAGTATGCACTAGATGGGCATTCAGTAACATTTGTAAATATGCAAAGACTGAGTTAAACTATTCAAATTATTAAAAGCTTTTATAAAATGCAAAATTCTCAAATTGCGTCAGAACACTGAAACAATTTAAAAAATCAAAATCAAGTAAGAATTGTCACATTCACTGACAGCAGTTTGCCTCATTTAAATGAACAGGCAAGCACCCCATATGGTTAGGTTTGGACTTAGGTTTAGGTTATTATTGTCATGTACACAGAGATAGAGTGAAAAGATCTGATTTGCTTGCAATCCAAACAGATTAGATATAGCATAGCTGAAAAAATTAAGTCAAACCCAAGTACAATAGATAGAGCAAAGGGGAAAATACTAAGTGTAAAATATAGTTCTCAGTTTATAGCGTCGGATCCAACTTGCAGTCTAATGTCAGAGACGAGCATAAAGGGAATGAGACAATGGCAAAGTGCACACCCCAACCTCAGGACTTTAGTGTATGTATAGAACCCCTCAACGTGCTGCCAATTGCACAGAGAAAGGTTGACAAATCTCAGCAAAATATCCAGGCCAAAAATATAACACCTGGGCTGTACATAATACTGTGGTTCTTGGTTCATTACTTAAACCTCTCAATTTTTATTAAAATTTGCTGCAAATAGGATCATAGCATGTGAAGTATGCAAATATTGTTAGTTATAGGCATAAACTGGCTTCTATTCACACAGCTTGCCTATTCAAAACCTGCTGTTGATGTAAATCAACTTTGATGAGTTTGCGAAGTTCTTACCTGGGAATAGAGCTCACAGCTGTATAATTAAACCCAGAATTTATATTCATTTCATGCAGTAAAACAGAACATGCAAGTCAAAAGTGGACAGAATAAAGCACCTTCAGCTTGAATAATAATAAAAATGTTTGTGCTTCGATGGGGATTGCCAATTTCCCTTCTGGCTTATTATCAATTATACTGCAAATAGCTATACAAAAGGAAAATACTCTCAGAAACAATTACCATAATGCAACTATTACTGGTGGCTGAGAAATTAATTTAGTAGGAAAACTAATAATCAGGCCCCAAGCAACAAAAGCAACATCCAAATTCTCTTTGAAGTTGTTCATTGCTGCGACATTTTATTTGGATTCGTGGACATCAAAACTATTGCACAATTTCTATATACAATTTGTATTAATAGATACAGAGCTAGGTTTTTTGAAACTCTCCACTTCTATGGGTGTTAGGAACAAAACCTTTGCAAGAATAATTATTCTGCATGTTATTAAATTCATAGCCCAAATAAAAAGCCTAGAGGTTTGATAACATTGTGCAAAATATACATGTTGCAGTTGTATTTTATCAGAAACAAGCTATTAATTGTAGCACCATTTCAGAAACAGTGGCACAGCTGGTAGTGCCGCTGCCTCACATAGCCAGACCCAGATTCAATCCTGAATTTGGGTGCTCTCGGTGTGGAGTTTACACATTTGCCATGTGACCATGTGGGTTTCCTTTGGGTGCTCTGGTTTCCTTCCACATCCCAAAGGCATGTGAGTTTGTAAGTTAATTGGTCTCTGTAAATTCCTGACTGCATAGGGAGCAGATGCAAAAGTGGGACAACAGAACTAGTATGGACAGTGATCGATAGTCGGCTTGGGCTCTGTGGGGCGAAGGGCTTTTTTTCAATGGTGTATATTTCAATCAAGCACAAAGTTTATTTCAAATCTCTGCATATCTCTGCATAACCAGTTGGTGAGTAGAATATGGAACCAAATATTATAATGCGTCCATGCCATTAGGATTATAGGACTTTGACACCTTAGGTTTGCCAACTGTTAATGTCATTGGCCAACTCTGAACACATGTGCACACCACTCATCACCAACTAAGTCTAATTTCACAATGCACCAATTCCTACACCATCATGGTCTCAAATTTGTTGATTTTCAATGGTCACTCAAAAGACATTTCTTATTAACTTCTATCAAATTATTTTGATAAAGAGAACGCCAAGTCCTGAAGTACAACGTAGAACATAAAACAGTACAGGACAGGAACAGGCCCTTAGGGCCTTAATATCCATGCTGAACATGATGCCAAGTTAAACTAATCTCCCCTGTCTGCTTGTGATCCATTTTCCTCCATTCCCTGCATATCCATCTGCCTTAGATATATCCATCTACCACCACCCCTGGCAGTGTGTCCAGGCACCAATTCTTGGTGATTCCTGTACTATGCTGTAGAATGAGCAAGCCTGGCATGTGCCTGTCTTTGGACTACTTCAGGCATCACTCACACCGTTCACACAGAGATAAGGACCAATGTTCGAAATCAATAGTCTTTTATTAGAATTTATATTGTGCTGAGTCCAGTTGTTTTGCTCCAGTAAATCACATCTGCTTTAACAGTGATGAATGGGTGTCTCATCTTCCAGGTAAACCACAGCTGTCCTCATTTCAGTTTACTGATGATTTTCATTTCCACTCACAACTTTGAGCTGCAATTCCCATGCAGCAGATTCTTCTAGATTGAGTACACTTTGATCTGCAGACAGAGAGAGGCTCAAAGGAATATTGTTTTAAATTAACGGAGGCACAATGAACTGCAGGTGCTGGAAATTGCTGGTGGGACTCAATGGATCAGGCAGCATCTGTTAAGGTAATGTTTAGCGTCAAGACCCTTCTCCAGACCAATGGCGTTGGGGGGGGGGGTGGTGAAAGCGGGAGAAAGCTGGAAAAGAGAGATGGGGGGTGGGACAGAGCCCAGCAAGTGATAGGTGGATACCGGGGTGGGTGGATGTGGTTACTTGCAGATAGTTGAAGTAAATCTCAAATCCCAGCAGTGAAAACAAGACAAAAAGAAGAGAAGAGGAGAGGAGGAGTGAAATATGTCGAAGAGAGGGATGACAGTGGAATGAGATGGAGGAGGGAAAAGAGAGAGGATTAGATTGAAATGGGAGAGTAATTAATATTTTTTAAATTAGCCATAATTAATGGTCTCTTTGAATATAATCCATAAATTTTTCAGTGCAGAACCCCAAATAGAATATGTTTATAGTATGCAAGCAGAAATATATGTATAATTTTCCCACATGCATGTCAGTCTTATTTGACTTAGTACTAGACGGTCACATAGAATTTGTTCGAAGACTTATCAATGTTATGTTCCATCAGACAATTTATTCAAATTCAACTGTGTTCATTTGTTCTACTGTCTGTTTTTATATACCTGATTATATAGCAAAAGGACACAATGTGAAATATTCAGGTTACTTGTGGAATTGTCAAATTGATTAAATAATTAATGTAATCCATTGCACAAGGAAAGTTTTCTCAAACCACCAGGTCTTCCCAATCTTAAACCATGTCACATGTTGTCAAGTCACAATAGTTAGTTGGAATTTTCTTGGTGTTAACTGATTTAAGTTTAAAACAAGCCTGAAGGCTTATCTGTAAAAATCGTGTTTTTTTCATTAATAAAGTCTTTCATTGGCAATAAAAGGTAATCAACAAAATTAGCATTTTAATTCATTTTGATTTGAGAATATCGTGCATGATTTGGAAAATATTGACATGGATCACCATCCAATAATTTTTGTATTTGAATGCACTAACATAGAACATAGAAAAGTACAGAACAGGAACTCACCCTTCTACCCACAATGCCTGTGCTGAACATGATGCCAAGTTATACTATTCTAATGTGCTGCACATGGACCATATCGATCCATTCTCTGCATATTCATGTGCCTATCCAAAAGCCTCTTAAACACCACCATTGTATCTGGCTTCACCACCACCCCTGACAGTGTATCCCAGGTTCCCACCACCATCTGTGTTAAAACTTGCCACACACGCCTCCTTTAAACTGCCTCTTTCACCTTAAATTTATGTGCTCTAGTCTTTGACATTTCTACCCAGGAAAAAAAGATTCTGACTGTGTACCCTATCTATGCCTCTCATAATTTTATTAACTTCTACTAGGTCTCCCCTCAGACTCCAACAATCCAGAGAAAATAATCCAAGTTTGTCCAACCTGTCCTTTTAGCAAAATCCCTTTAACCCAGGCAACATTCAGGTAAATGTCTTCTGCCCTCTCTCCAAAGCCTCCACATCCTTCCTATAATAAGGTGACCAGAACTGGAATCCTATACTCGAACCAGGTGGTGGGCTGGTAAAATGTGATAAGAAGGGTGTGGAGGATCGTGAGTTAATGATATTCTGGAGCATGTAGGTATTGAGAAGGTTGAGGCGTTGGATGATGGTGAGGGTGAATAAATCCCCAGGGAACAAGAATTAGCTATAAAAATTTCAAAAGAGAGCTGGGATAAACATTTACTACAGGTGCATAAATGCTCGATCAATGTACGACATACGCTTATCCAATTCAAAACATTACATAGACTATATTATTCAAAAACTAAATTAAATAAAATCTTTCCTAATGTTTCACCAATCTGTGATAAATGTCTGTGTCAAGAAACTGCCATAGCGCACTCTTTTGTTTTTTGTACAAAAATCCAAAAATTCTGGCATGGAATATTTGATATTTTTTCAAAATTAATTAAAATAAAACTGGTACCAAAACCAGAATGGATCATTTTTGGGATATCGGAAGGCATCCCTGAATTAAACGTGTATCAGAAGAATTTACTCAATTACGGGCTAATAATGGGAAAAAAGCTCATACTTAAATTCTGGAAAAATGCGCCCACACCAACAATAAAAATGTGGATATCAAATATGTTTGAAACATTACATCTGGAAGAGATGAGATTCCTCTTAGCAGATAAAGCAAACCAATTCCAAAAGACGTGGTCTACGTTTATGGACCTATTACAAGCATGAGGTGCAATAGTAATTTTTAAAATAAATAAATAAATAAATGGTATCAGGACCTGGCATTGGGAGATAAAACAACAAAAACAGACTTGGTTGGTAGTCTTTCTGCGGAGTTTAATGTTATAATAGAGCGATTGTCCTTACTTTCTTTTTCTTTCTTTTCTAGGGTCTACTTTCTTACTTTACTTCCTTCTCTAACTTCTTTTCTAAGGGGCTTTCTTTTCCCAACACTCTCCTGCACTTCACAACTCTTGCGCACCTTCTTTACTTTCCTTACTTCTATCTTTTTCTTAAAGCTTTAAAAAAAAAAAAAAAATGAAGCGGTACAAAAAATGTATTAAGATATATGTGTTGTGTGTTATTGTAATTTACCGTACTTCTAATAAAAAAAAAAATTTTTTTTTTAAAATAAATCCCCAGGGCCAGATGAGACCAAAGGTTTTTATGGGTCCCAGCAATCAAGGACATTGCTGGGGCTTTGACAGAGATTTTTGCATCCTTCTTAGCCACGGTTGAGGGAGGAGGAGGAGGAGGAGGAGGAGGAGGAGTCAGCTCGGCTTGGTGTGGTGGAAATCCTATTTTACTAACTTGAATTTAATGTTATGAGGCGGTAACTGAGAAGATTGAAGAAGGTAGGGCAATATATTGTCTCCATGTACTTTAGTAAAGCAGTTGACAAGATTGGCTGGTCTGAAAGGTAATACACAAGGGATCCAAAGAGTAACGGCAATTTCTTAACTTTCCAATGTCCAACTTTTAATTGCCATTACTACTTGGGAATGTCAGAGTGAAAGAACTTACGCAGCCGCTGATAGTAAAAACGAATCTTCCAGTCGTTATTGATCCTTTAATTGGTCCTTTATTGAAGTAGTAATACAGGTAACAGATGAATATATCGATCCTCTTAATTCTTATATAAGCTATAACTTTTCGTTCTTACTAACTGAAGTCGTACTGTACGCACAAAACCCTTTGCATCTGGTAAGATCAGTATTCTGCCCATCAGCCAGGAATCTTGTGGTACCATTGAATCAACCACCAAAACGTTTTCACCTGGAATAAAGCTTCTTATTACCCTTGACCACTGTTGTCATTCTTGGATTAGAGGCAAATATTCCTGTATTCACCGTTTCCAAAGAAAGGTCTGCCATATATTGTACCAGTTTCCTTCGGCGTTTAATGTACAAATCCTCCTTCACAAAGAGCCCAGGTGGTAGTATCAGCTTGGTCTTCAACAGAAGAAGATGGTTTGGTGTAAGTGCTTCCAGATCCTTTGGATCATCAGAACTCCTGATAATGGGTCGATCATTTAAAATTGCTTAAATTTCACAAAATAAAGTTTGCAATCCTTCATCGTCCAGAACTTGTTGTTTAGGAACAGAGCGCAGCACATTTTGAACCATGCAGATCAATTGTTCCCAAACACCGCCATGTTGGGATCCTGCTGGGGGAGAAGCATAGCATTCTGAATCTTATTCTGATTTAAGCCATTGAGTGTTTCTCTCAATTCTCTTTCCTCTCCGATAAAATTTGTGCCATTGTCTTGAATAACGGAGATGAGGAAACACTTTTTCAAACAGAGAGTTGTGAGTCTGTGGAATTCTCTGTCTCAGAGGGCAGTGGAGGCCAGTTCTCTGGAAACTTTCAAGAGAGAGCTAGATAGGGCTCTGAAAGATAGTGGAGTCAGGGGATATGGGGAGAAGGCAGGAACAGGGTACTCATTGTGGATGATCAGCCATGATCACATTGAATGGCAGTGCTGGCTCTAAGGGCTGAATAGCCTACTCCTGCACCTATTGTCTATTGTCTATTGTCTATTCTTATTATCTTCCAGTCTTAGATATGAAACAGTACCGTAACTACTTTCACGCGTCCGAAAAGTGGTGCAACTGTGCCAATCTAATTTGACCAAAGTTTGTGGGCTTCATGCACCAGTGCACTTTAAATTCCGACGTCTTGTTGAGATGTGCCAACCATCCTGACCATCACCGAGAGATGGTTTGCATTATGTTCTCATCCCAGTCGAGTTTTTCCTTGCAGAGCTCCTGCATAATCAGCTTGGCTGGCAGAGTAAATGGTGCTAGAAATCCCAAAGGGTCGTACAGTATATAGAGCCAAACATGGACAAGATGCCCCGTCGGGTATATGGTCGTTCTTGTATCACAATTCTGAACTTGAGCACATCTGTTTCAACACACCAGTGCAATCCCTGTGCTCTTTCCATAGGCAGATTGTCTTTGTCCAAGTCCAACTCCCTGGTCTCCTTGGCTCTGTTTTCTAGTGAAATGGTAGCCAGTACGGCACGGCAGTTGCTGATCTACTTTGGCAGGATGAATCCTCCCTTTTCAGCATAACCATTATCAATCATTCCTGTGAGGAAAGATGTATATTCATCACAAAATTTCTTATTCTTGACAAAAATTCGTTTTAGGTTCTGGATGCGCTGCACTGCAATGCAACAGCAAACTGATGCTTTCTTGTTTGAAAGGTAAGTCTAAACAATCGTGTCCATCTATCATGACCAGTAGCTCCTCTAAGTTTACAGTAGATATTAGATTGACAGCAGCAGCAGGGTAGCCATTCTTATCCCTGCTTTCGTTGTCTCTAGGCAGGGTCCATAGATGACCCATCCAAGTTGGGTCCTCGTGGCAAATGGTCCGTCCCCTTGGCTGTTGACCAACTCCCAAGGTTCTAATACCTTCGAAGCATTTATTCCGATGAGCAGGTCGATACCAGAGTTTATTTTAGGAATTTTGATACCATTGTTTCAGGTCTTCCTGCTTGTGAATGTTTAGATGAGAAACAGGCCTGGTCTTATGTGTAAACACGTCAGATAGTAGTTGTATAAAATCGTCTTTGTCCAGACTAGATATTTCCAAACCTGAGAGACAATGACTGAACACAGACTTCTCTTCATTTATGTTACGCAAGAGAATCTTAGTCTTCTGTCCTGGAATGTTCAGCCTTCTCATCAAGCTTTCTGTGCAAAGAGTAGTTGAACTTCCATAATTCAAAAATGCGTATGTTTGCAACACTGTGTCACCCATGCGGCTCTTTACCTGTACTGGTAAGATGGAGAAGATCCAGGTTTCTTCTCCGGTCCCAATATGTGCACTCATCCCAGATGAAGAAACAGCATCACTCACAATTGGATTCTCCTTCTGATCTGTATGCTCCGGCTTCTTCTCTGTGTTCTTCTGTTCAGTGTGAAGTAATTCAGGATGATCTTGTTTGCACACATCACCAGTCATATGACTCTTGCAGTCTTTGGCCATGTGTCCTTTCTTCAAATGCCAAAGCAGATTCCCTTCTCCTTTAAGAAGTCCCTTTTCTCTGAGCCCCTTGGCCCCGATCTGTGGACACCACTCCAATGTGTGACCACTTCTTCTTGATCTCTTGGCATCAAGTACTTTGATCCATGCATTGACTGCTGCATGTAGTCTGTAGTTCCAGCCATTCCATCTCTCTTTTCAACTGTTTTCCTTGTGCCTCAAGCTCAAGCTCAAGCTTAAGCTTGGCATCAATTGCTCCTTTTGTCTTTTCAATTGTTCTTCTTGGGTCACAAGTTCAAGCCTTTTGTTCTTGGCAGCAGCCCATTCCAAGAGATCATCCACTTCTGCCTGAGCTTTAATACGACCAGAGACCTTTGAAAATGCACATGCTGCAGAATTAGATTTGTGGCTTGATCTTCCAGAATCCTGTTCCATAAATCTGATTCTGCATCATGCGCATCTTCAAAGGTCTCTGCTCGTCTTTTAAAGTTCAGGCAGAAGTGGATCATCCGATCTGACCACTCCCTGTGGCTTCGCTAGCCTCCTCAGATGTAGTCACGGCCATCTACGTATCAAAATCCCTCCCACAAGCATACAAAAAAGATACAGCTAGAAATATCTACACAAAATACTATAATATACTAATAGTAACTAACAAGCATAAATGGCTCCTACACAAAGTGAGTTAGCTAATTGGATTCAAAATTGCCTTGGTGAAAGAAGGTAGCGGGTAGTGGTGGAAGAATGGTTTTCCAGTTGGAAGTCTGTGACCAGTGGTGTGCCGCAGAGATTGGTGCTACATCTCCTGATGTCTCCTGATATATTAACAACATGGATGCAAAAGTAAGAAGTATGATAAGTATGTTTGTGGATGGTGCATAAATTAGTGGTGTTGTAGATAGCCATGGAGGTTGTCTAAGGCTAAAGCAGGATGTAGATCAAATGGAAAGTTGGGCAGAGCATTGGCAAATGGAATTTAATCGCAACAAGTGCAAGGTGATGCACTGTGAAGTAAGGTAAGGTTAGGACATAAGCAGTAAATGGCATGAAGGAATATGTATGAACTGAGGGACCTTGGCATATAAGTCCATAGTTCCCTGAAATTTGATTCATTCGCTCGTGTGGCAGACGACGTATAGCTCGCTGTTGGCTTCTGTCTCGTCCAACATGTTGACAGTATTGATCACACATCGTGTCGTTGTTTCCGGGGATCGCCACGAGGAGGCTTCTGTACAGGTATATAGGGTGGTGCATAAGCCCTATGACATGCTTGCCTATTTCAGCTGGGGCACAGAATATTTAAAAAAAGACACAAAAGAGATTCGGCGCTTTAGGCAGCGTCTTTGGAAGACATGGATAGGTGACATTTCGGGTGGGGACCCTTCTTCAGACTCATTTCCTGACCTGAATAGTTGCCTATCCATGTCCTCCGGAGATGCTGCCTGACCCGTTGACTTACTCCAGCACTTTATGTTTTTTTTAGTAAACCATCATCTGCAGTTCCTTGTGATAACAGAATGTAAGCTTAAGGATGACATGTCGCAACTTTACTGGTTCGGCCAGACTCTTTCTCTCTTTCTCCAGGTAGTTCATTCCCCTTATTCATTGCTACCTGCACAAAGTTAAAACCAAACACCATCTTTCCTTTTCTCTATTATGAACTCGGATTTATTTCCAGTTGAGAAAATGTCTTTTTGTAGATTTAATGTTTTGATGTTACTTTGAAGTTATTCACTCCTTGCCAATTTAAATTCCATTTGATCAGAGAATATGAAGGAGGAACCCCATCGGACAATATAACTTAGGTAGATTTGATTTTGCAAAAACAATCCTTTTCAAGAATGTGAGACTATGAGAGAGTTCCTATCACCTGATAGTCCGTTTGAGTGAACCCCCTCAAATGTGTTTTGCAGATAGTTAATGCCCCCAGATTACAAGCCTTGGTGGGGTGGAAGGTTGCAACCTTCACGTGGTCCGCCCTGTTTCAACGAATGCAATCAACCCGACGTGCACAATCAAATAAGATCAAATAGAACAAGTTGTCCTACAACTTTAGGCTGTGCAAACCATACGCAAGAAGAGGAAGACAACCCTCGGTGTAGCTCAGAGCTTGCCTTCAAGAATAAATGGCTTTGGATATTTCTGATTGCTATGGGGAACCTGTGCCAGAGCACGGTGAATGGTGCAATGAACTGATGGAAATATTTTACCACAAAGTGAAATTAATCTCTCTGCAGCTGCTATTGAATCTAAATTCATCCTCGGGCTTGTCAGCCTCACACCCACATGAGAAATAATCCTGGATGCTTACTGCCATAAGGTAATGCAGAATTTTTAGTCCAAATATTATGTTGGAATACAGGACTTCCTTGATTTATGATGATATGTTGGGAACAATGTTAAGAGTAACTATGATCTCCTTCAACATTTTGGAAAATAAATGTTGTTTACCAGGGCTTATCTTTCCAACAAGTGATCGTGAATTACAAAGATTGCCATGAAAACAGACAAGCCCGCTTCACTGTGCATAATGGATGTTGACACTATCATTTGGGGAAAAGCAAAAGATCAAAGGGAAAACTATAAAGTTGCTGAATAATACATAATACAGGATAGAAATCACAAGCCAAGTATGGTAGCACTAATTTGTAAACTACACGGAGAAGGTGGGCGTGGAGATGAGGGGGAGAGGGCGGTGTGCCAGTTCGGAATCAGCCTGGGATGCACAAACTATTTTCATGGAGTGTGGAGGAAAATTTTAATCAACCTGATCCCTACAGTGAAAAGCTTTTTGTTGCATGCTAACCAGTCAGTGGAAAGACTACATGATTGGAACCGAGCAGTCTACACTATACAGATACATGATGGTGATATGAATAACATTGAATGATAACACTATCATTACCTCAAAACTCGTCCCCAAGCTCCTTGATTTTGGACTGGAGACCTCCATCTGCAGCTGGATATTCAACTTCCTGATGGGCAGGCCCCAGGTGGTGAGAATTGGCGGCCACACCTCTTCCTCACTGATCCTCAACACAAGCGCACCACAGGGCTGTGTGCTCAGTCCTCTCCTGTACTCCCTGTTCACGCACGACTGTACTGCTAAGCACAGCTCCAACATCATCTTAAAGTTTGCTGACGACACGATCATCCTGGGCCTCATCACAGACAATAATGAGATGACCTATAGAGAGGAGGTAAAGGCACTAAACAGCGGGTGCCAGGAAAATAACCTCTCTCTCAATGTCAGCAAAACTAAAGAGATGATCATGGACTACAGGAGACAGCAGGGGAGTGGACACCTCCCCATCCACATCGGTGATGCTGAGGTTGAAAGGAGACAAAAGTGCTGGAGAAACTCAGCGGGTTTGTGAGGATGCTGGCGTCTATGGAGCAAAGGAAATAGGCAATGTTTCGGGCCGAAACCTTTCTTCAGAATGATGTAGGGTGGGGTGGGCAGGGAGAAGAAAGGAGAAAGGAAGAGGAGGAGCCAGAGGGCTGAGGGAGAGCTGAGAAGGGGAGGAGACAGCAAGGGCTACCGGAAATTGGAGAAGTCAATGTTCATGCCGCTAGGGTGCAAACTGCCCAAGCGGAATATGAGGTGCTACTCCTCCAATTTCCGGTGGTGCTCACTCTGGCCATGGAGGAGGCCCAGGACAGAAAGGTCGGATTTGGAATGGGAGGGGGAGTTGAAGTGCTGAGCCACAGGGAGATCAGATTGGTTAACGCGGACCGAGCGGAGGTGTTCGGCGAAACGATCGCCAAGCCTACACTTGGTCTCACCGATGTAGATCAGCTGACATCTAGAGCAGCGGATGTAATAGATGAGGTTGGAGGAGGTGCAGGAGAACCTCTGTCCCACCTGGAAAGACTGCTTGGGTCCTTGAATGGAGTCGAGGGGGCAGGTAAAGCGACAAGTGTAGCATCTCTTGCGGTTGCAAGGGAAAGTGCCCGGGGAGGGGGTGGTGCGGAAGGGAAGGGAAGAATTGACCAGGGAGTTACGGAGGGAGCGGTCATTGCGGAAAGCAGACAGGGGGGGAGATGGGAAGATGTGGCGAGTGGTGGGGTCACGTTGGAGGTGGCGAAAATGACGGAGGACTATTTGGTGTATGTGACGGCTAGTGGGGTGAAAGGTGAGGACTAGGGGGACTCTGTCCTTGTTGCGAGTGAGGGGATGGCGAGAGAGAGCAGTGTTACGAGGTATTGAAGAGACCCTGGTGAGAGCCTCATCTATAGTAGGGGAGGGGAACCCCCGTTCCCTGAAGAATGAGGACATTTCCGATGCCCTGCTGTGGAATACCTCATCCTGGGAGCAGATGCGGCATAGACGGAGGAATTGGGAGTAGGGGATAGAGTCCTTACAGGAAGCAGGGTGGGAAGAAGTGTAGTCTGGATAGCCATGGGAGTCAGTGGGTTTATAGTGAAAGGGTCAGGAGCTTCAATTTCCTCGGTGTGCACATCACTGAGGACCTCTCTTGGACGCTGCACATGGACACAATAACTAAGAAAGCCCGCCAGCACCTCTTTTTCCTGAGAAGACTGAGGAAGTTTGACATGAACGCCAGCATCCTCACAAACTTCTACAGTTGCACCATCGACAGTCTGCTGACGGACTGCATCACAGTCTGGTACGGGAACTGTTCTGCCCACAGCCGCAAATCACTACAGAGAGTGGTGAAGGCGGCACAGCACATCATTGGCAACTGTCTCCCGGCCATTCAGGACATTTTCAACTGACGGTGCCTGCGGAAGGCACACAGCATCATCATGGACCACAGACACTCAGCACGCAGATTGTTCTCCTTGTTGCCATCAGGCAGACGGTATAGGAGCATGGCTGCACGTACCACCAGACTTAAGAACAGTTTTTATCATCATGCCATCAGGCTTCTGAACTCATAAACACATCATATATGTTGATTATTTTATTTATTATTGTCTTTTACCTACCATTGTCACTTTTATCTTATCATTTTTTTACCTTAATTTTATCCTTGTAATATCATTGCTGAGGTGACCCGTTGTCTTGTCAAACACATTTCATTGTACCGTTGACCCTGTGTTAACCTACATATGACAAATAAAACTGAACTGAACTGATAAAGGGAATAATGCTAAGTGCAAGATAAAATCCAGTAAAGTCCGATTAAAGATAGCCCAAGGGTCTCTAATGAAATAGATAGTAGCTCAGGACCGCTCTCTAGTTGTTAATAGGATGGTTCAGTTGCCTGATAACAGCTGTGACAAAACTGTCCCTGAATCTGGAGGTGTGCGTTTTCACACTTCTGTATTCCTTGCTTAATGAGAGAGGAGAGAAGAGGGAGTGGCTGGGGTGAGACTCGTCCTTGATTATGCTGGTGGCCTTACTGAGGCAGTGTGAAGTGTACTGTAGATGCAGTCAATGGAGGGGAGTCCAAGACAAGTTGCTGGTGATATTTACACCTAGGAACTTGAAGTTTTCGACAATCTCTACTTCAGCCCCATCAATGTATACCGTTTCGCTTCCTGAAGACTATCACTATCTCCTTTGTCTCGTTGACATTGAATGAAAGGTTGTTGTTTTAGGAGAAAGTTTGTTGTCTTGATGCTGCCTGTCCCACTGAGTTACTCCAGCATTTTATATTCTTTGGCATCTGTAGTTCTTTATTTCTACTACTTGTGCAATAATACTCTATTACTCATTAATCCCTTACTCAGTTATAGTGGAAAATTGGCAATACACACCCCCCTGCTTTGGTCTGTTACAACAAGAATTCATTATATTTATTTGTGTGTTATCGGGTTATGGGCGTGTAATCTGAGCAGTTAGGACCCAAAACTCAACAGGAATGGTCAGTGTTCTGGCACTTTTGCATGTTCCAGCTCCCTCAACGCAAAGGGAAGGATGTTCCTGCATTTACAAAACATTAATTGTAACAGGAGAAACACTCAGATAGGTCTTGAGATTCCAAAAGGGAGAATAGTGCCAAAACGTCCCTGGAATGTATCTGGTCGAGCCTTGACATTCGGAAAGAGGACCAACTGATCACTGCCAGCCAAGGACAGATTCATAAGTTCATTTTGTAGGTGCAGAATTGAGCCATTCGGCCCATCAAGTCCTCTCTGCCATTCAATCATGGCTGATCTATCTTTACCTTTCAATCCCATTCTCCTGCCTTCTACCCATAACCCTTAACACCCGTGCTAATCAGGAACCTATCAATCTCCAAATATCCAAGGCTTCCACAGCCTTCTGAGGCAATGAATTCCACAGATTCACCACCCATTGACTAAAGAAATTCCTCATCTCCTTTCTAATGGTACATCCTTTCATTCTGAGGCTATGGCCTCAGGTCCTGGACTCTCCCACTAGTGCAAACATCCTCTCCACATCCACTCTCTCCAGGCCTTTCACTATTTGGCAAGTTTCAATGAGGTCCCACCTCAGTACTCTGTAACAATCGGTAGCCCTGAGCAACCAGTGCAGCTGCTCAGAAACAATACTGTGTATTGTGGTCCACAAATGGAAAGCTTAAGTATGAACTGCACCCAGTCCCAATTCAGAGGCCCTGCCCCAGAATGTTAATGTTGCAGGCTAGTATACTATTTTCAAATGACTCATTGAATTAAGTGGTGGAGGGGATAGTGAGTCAAGAGGTGGATGGGAGGTCAGCTGGCATCTGTCCTCCGTGTCATTCCAGACTTCTAAATTCTGATATGGGCTGAGACAAAATCAGTTGATGATTGGCTTTTCCTCCAGTTGGCTGCCAGTAACCTCAGTCAGGCCCCTAGCTTCGGATCTGCACTTCTCTGTGTTCTGTTACCTCGTTCGGCATACGGTATTAAAATGGTAAGAATCTGCTTAAAAAAACACATTGAGATAGCTCGAAGCCAAGATTTTAAAATGTAAACCACAGTGGTTTGACTGGCCCCAGGGTCAATTTAGGAACACTCAACTCTTAAAATTGTTCTATGGGCTGATATGATAACAGACTCCCAAAGTGTTGAAGTTTGATTAAAACATCCTAAAATCCATATTTCCTAAATCCTCGGGCATGATATTAATGCTTGATTTAATATAAAGCAGCTTTAAAAAGTTCAAATCATGACTTATGTAAATCTCAAAAATCTCAAATTTATTCCCAAAGGAAAAACAAGCTTTGACACATATTAAAGGCAATGATGAGCACCTGTTTATCACAGTGCCGTTCTTTAGCATTAGGGCCATTTTAGGTCGACCAAATCTGAATCTCCAGGGTTACTATTTATATAATCAATGCTGATGGCATGCAACTTAATAACTTAGTGGTTTATCCGCAGTCTCACAGCAACCGGAAAAAAAACAATCAATTCCTTTTCATTCCTTGAGCAAAAGCCAAAGTGCTGGAGGTACTCAGTGGGTCAGGCAGTATCTGTGGTCGGAATGGGCAGACGTTTTGGACACTTCTTCAGAATGACTGTAGCGGGGGGGGGGGGGGGCTGATTTGTAAAGGAGATGTGGGGCAGAACAAAGACAGGCAAGTGATAGGTGAATAATGTTTGGGACAAAGACCCATCATTTATTTATTTGCATCTATACTCCACATTTTGTAATTTGTAATAGAAAAAAAATCACATGTGGTTAAAGTGCACATTGCCAGATGTTATTAAAGGCCATTTTAATACATTTTGGTTTAATCATGTAGAAATTACAGCTGTGTTCATACATAGTCCCCCCATTTCAGAGCACCATAATGTTTGGGACACATGGCTTCACAATCGTTTGTAATTGCCCAGGTGTGTTTAATTGCCTCCTTAATGCAGGTATAAGAGAGCTCTCAGCACCTAGTCTTTCCTCCAGTCTTTCCATCACCTTTGGAAACTTTTATTGCTGTTTATCAACATGAGGACCAAAGTTGTGCCAATGAAAGTCAAAGAAGCCATTATGACACTGAGAAACAAGTTGTTAGAGATATCAGCCAAACCTTAGGCTTACCAAAATTAACTGTTTGGAACATCATTAAGAAGAAAGAGAGCACTGGTGAGCTTATTAATCGCAAAGGGACTGGCAGGCCAAGGAGGACCTCCACAGCTGATGACAGACGAATTCTCTCTTTAATAAAGAAAAATCCCCAAACACCTGTCCAACAGATCAGAAACACTCTTCAGGAGTCAGGTGTGGATTTGTCAATGACCACTGTCTACAGAAGACTTCATGAACAGAAATACAGAAGCTACACTGCAAGATGCAAACCACTGGTTAGCCGCAAAAATAGGATGACCAGGTTACAGTTTGCCAAGAAGTACTTAAAAGAGCAACCATAATTCTTGAAAAGTCTGGTGGATAGAGTAGATAAAGATTAACTTGTATCAGAGTGGTGGCAAGAGCAAAGTATAGAGAAGGGAAGGAACTACCCAAGATCCAAAGCATATCACTTCATCTGTGAAACACGGTGGTGGGGGTGTTATGGCCTGGGCATGTATCGCTGCTGAAGGTACTGGCTCATTTATCTTCATTGATGACTTCATTGGTAACTCAAATTTCACTTTAATTGGTTAAGTGACAATAAATGCGAACTTGAACTTGATACAACTGCTGATCGTAGTAGCATAATGAATTCTGAAGTGTATAGACACATCCTATCTGCTCACGTTCAAACAAATGCCTCAAAACTCATTGGCCGGCAGTTCATTCTACAGCAAGACAATGATCCCAAACATGATGCTAAAGCAATAAAGGAGTATTTCAAAGCTAAAAAATGGTCAATTCTTGAGTGGCCAAGTCAATCACCCAACCTGAACCCAATTGAGCATGCCTTTTATATGCTGAAGAGAAAACTGAAGGGTACTAGCCCCCAAAACAAGCATAAGCTAAAGATGGCTGTAATTCAGGCCTGGCAGAGCATCACCAGAGAAGACACCCAGCAACTGGTGATGTCCATGAATCGCAGACTTCAAGCAGTCATTGCATGCAAAGGATATACAACAAAATACTAAACACGACTACTTTCATTTACATAACATTGCTGTGTCCCAAACATTATGGTGCCCTGAAATGGGGGGAATATGTATAAACGCTGCTGTAATTTCTACATGGTGAAACCAAAATGTATAAAAACGGCCTTTATTAAAATCTGACAATGTGCACTTTAACCATGTGATTTTTTCTATTACAAAACTCAAATTGTGGAGTACAGAGGCAAATAAGTAAATGATGGGTCTTTGCCCCAAACATTATGGAGGGCACTGTAGGTGAGGGGGGTTGATTGTCAAATGAATGGAACGGAGATGAATGGGTGTCAGATATGGAAAGAAGTGAAACAAAATATAAAGCCAGAGGGAGGGATATATAGGAGGAAAGGGATTAGAGGGATGGGACAAAAGGGAGGGACTCGGGAATACTGCCTGACTCACACATTGTTTTGCTCAAGATTCCAGCATCTGCAGTTTTCCAGCAAGATTCCAGCATCTCTTTTTCATTCTTTGCCTTGTTTGATGAACATTCCTTCAATGTGTGCTCATTTCACAAATTCCCCAGGCATCCATTACATTATATTTCACTACATTAAATTCAAACCCACTAATTCACTATATTGCATCAAATTTCTGAACATGAACATTCCTCATTCATATTAATCATACAGCAGCTATACGAGTTTCCACTTTCTTAGAGGTTTATGGAGGTTCAGCGTGTCATCAAATATTCTAACAAAAGTTTACAAATGCACTGTAGAAAGTATCCCCTTAGGTTGCATCATGGCCTGGTACAGTAATTCCAACATACAGGAGCACAAGAGGCTGCAGGGAACGATGGACTCAACCCGGTCCAACAGGGGCACAGCCCTCCCCTCCATCAACACTAGTTTCATGTGGCACTGCCTCGAGAAGACAGCATCTATCATCAAGGATCCCCACCATCCAGGCCATGCCCTCTTCTTGCTATGAGTGTCCGGCAGGAGTTACACAAATCTGAAGTCCCACACCACCAGGTTCAGGAACAGCTACTTTCCTACAACCATCAAGTTCTTAAAACATCTGCACAACATTAATCCTGCCTCTGCAACAGAACACTACAGACCACCTCTTGCACGATCTTGGGCATGTCTTCTAATTGTATCTTTGCACTACTGTCTTTTTTTTGGAGCAGTCTTTTTCTATCACCCACTTTGATAATATCCGTATAATTTAGGTTTTTGTGTTTTTTCTGAGTCGATGTGCTTGCAATGCTGCTGTAACCGACATTTTTACTGTTACTGTACCTCACCGTATCTGTGCATTTGCAATCATTTCTTGATTGACGAAGTAGGTCAATCGCCTTTGGAAATGGTGCTTCACACAATGGGACTGCAAGGTTTTCTGGCTCTCTGATTTTACTCTCTGTTTGCCATAATTCACCTCTGGCAGATTGCCTATAATACCGTGAAATGTTGCTCACTCAATGTGATGTACTGTCATCTGTCCCTGTGAGTTTTGTAATGTCAAATCCATGTTGTACAATCATCCTCGAGATTGTCTGAAATGAATTCTGATCTGGAGTAGCGTTTGAGAGTTTGAACAGAAAGTTATCAACAAAGATAGTTATCTGCAAGTGCCATAATGAAAATATCAGAGAAATGAAAGAGACTGAAAGATGTGTATCTGTTACATTGCCTTCCGACTATTTCTCAGTCATATCTTTCAAAGGTTTGGAAACGTGGTTTAGTTATGCAGTTTCTATCAGCTGCGCTCAGTCCAACAAGCCCTGCTGGATCTTTTTAACTCCACGTAGGATTCCCATACTGACTATTCTGTCCTGGAAACATTGCCATTACCGGAATGAGGCTACATACAAAATGGAAGAAACCCATTCTATTCTTATCTGACACCCTTTTGACTCCTTGTTTCATTTAGAATGAATGAATGAATGAATGAATGAATGAATGAATGAATGAATGAATGAATGAATGAATGAATGAATGAATGAATGAATGAATAAGTTCATATTGGCCAAGTATGTACACATACAAGGAATTTGCCTTGGTGCTCCACTCGCAAGTAACAACACAGCATGCAGTAAACAATTAAGAATAAAACATAAAACATTAAAACATTAAGAATAAAACATTATAGTTTAACAATGTGAATGAAATAAAATACCAGAGCAAAAGGAGGGTACAGACTTTTGGATATTGAGTAGAGCTACTACTCGTGGGGAAAAAAGCTGTTTTGTGTCTGGCTGTGGAAGCTTTGACAGTCCAGAGTCGCCTTCCAGAGCGAAGTGCTTCAAAGAGTTTGATGCCAGGGTGAGAGGGGTCAGCGATGATCTTACCCACTCGCTTCCTGGCCCTTGCAGTGTACAGTTCGTCAATGGGGGGTGGAAGGTTGCAGCCACCAACTTTCTCAGCTGATCGATCGATTCGCTGCAGCCTCCGGATGTCGTGCTTGGTGGCTGAGCCAAACCAGACCATGATGGAGTAGGTGAGGACAAACTCTATGATGGTAGTGTAGAATTGGACCATCATTGCCTGTGGCAGATTGTGGTTCCTCAGCAGGAAGTACATCCTCTGTTGTGGATTTTTGACTGTGGAGTCGATGGTGGCCCCCATTTAAGGTCCTTGGAGATGATGGTTCCAAGGAACTTAAAAGACTCCGCAGATGTGACTGTGGTGTTGTTGATGGTGAGTGGGGGGGAGGGGAGAGGGAGCTCTCCTAATGTCTACTATCAATTCCACTGTCTTAAGAGCATTGAGTTCCAGGTTGTTACGAAGGCTCTCGGACACCAGCTGTGACACTTCCTGTCTGTAGGCAGATTCCTCCCCATCCTGGATCAGTCCAATCAGGGTTGTGTCATCCGCAAACATGAGAAACTTGACAGAGGAGTCTATGGAGGTGCAGTCATTGGTGTAGAGAGAGTAGAGTAGGGGAGAGGGGAGAGTACGCAGCCTTGCGGTGCCCCAATGCTGAGGGTCTGCAGGTCCGAGATGTGCTTTCCCAGCCTCACAAGCCGCTTCCTGTCTGTCAGGAAGTTGGTGGTCCACCGACAGTGGGGTTCAGGTACAGTCAACTGGGATACTTTGGAGAGTAGTAGCTCTGGCACAATGGTGTTGAATGCAGAGCTAAAACAAAATCCTTGCACATGCCCTTGAGCACTTCTTGGGCACTGCTACATTAGATGCTCTTTTGATGTAGGTGAAAACCTCAGACCAGAGACATTTTCAGAAATAAAGTTGATGTCAGAACATCCTTCAAGAGGGTGAACCCACACAAGTGTCTGACAGAGACCTCACCTGGCCGTGTGCCAAAGACCTACTGGCCAGAATATTCAAGGACATCTTCAACCTACATCAAAAGAGCATCTAATGTAGCAGTGCCCAAGAAGGGCATGGTGACCAGCCTCAATGACTACTGTCCAGTAGCACCTGCATCCATCCTGGTGAAGTGTTTTGAGGGGTTAGTTGTCAACTCCTGCTGCAGAAATTTGCCACAACAGGTTAACAGTAGATCCTAACTGACTCTGCACGTTGCTCTGGATCATTTGGACAACAGGAACAGGAACATTGTTTTGCACGCTATCAAATCAGATCAGTTAGTACTATACATAAATACAGTCAAATCAATCTGAAGTATAATAGGCAGAGCATAGGGGATAATGCAGAGTGCAGAACATAGTTCTCAGCATTATCACACAACAGTTCCAGAGACAAAGTTCAATGTCCACAATGATGTAGAGAAGAATCAGACGGTGCCGTGGCTTATGGAAGAACCATTCAGAAGCCTGATAACAGAGGGGAAGAAGTTGTTCCTGAGTCTGGTGGTGCGCGCTTCCAAACATCAGTTTCTTCTGCCCGACGGGAGCGGAGATGAAGGAATGAGAGAAGAAGGAAGAAAATATATTGAACAAAAACTTATCAGTTTAACCCGAGTTCAGAAAATGACAGGGCTGCAGCAATTCAGCATTGTGTGCTGGTTAATGCCAGGATCTGCTTGCTCTGTTCACTTCCTGCATGTTCTTATATGCTAACACCCTCACCAATTTGGCATTCAATGTGACTTATGTGATGAATGTTTAATCACACCCTGCACTTTTCTAAAGGCCTTCTGACCAAAATTATGAATAATCTACCAAATTCAATTTAATATAATCTGTTTTACAATACAATTTATCTTACTGGTAACTAAAATGCACCATTATACAGTATTTAAGTCTTTTATTTTTACTGATAATATGTCAGCATCAGATCATTTTGAGGTTGAATGACAAGATACATTAATCACTGTCTTGTCCATCCTCAGTCCTGAGGATGGAACAAATATCTTCATTGTCCATAAAGCCTCAATGAATCGGGCTAGTATTTTTGATTCCGGATCTAATACTCTCTCCCTAATCTGGTTCAGTAAACCACCGAGTCGAACACTGGAGTCTAAACCCTTCTTTATTTGGCCATCACTCGAGCCCTCAGCAGCCTTGCGTAAACAGAACAGAATGAAAGACAACCGACACGCCCCAACAAAACGATCGCCCTTGTATACCCCTATACAGTGGCGGGAAAACTAATGGCATGAAATTACAGGGGGAGGCAACCCCTACAAACCAGTCACGGCACCTATTCAGTACACAGAAACAAAGTAAAGACATATTCGGTGAGGTAACTCCTCTGGATCAATCACAGATACAGGAAAAAAGTAAAAACATAAAACTCCCTGAACCAATCACAAATACGGAACAAGCGTCAGTGTATTGAAACATAACAGAAGCCTCTTTAGGAACCCAGACTTGGTGCTGACAGGTGGGTCACATGGGCAGAAGCTTCCTGGAGCTTCTTCAGAGGTCCAGACTTACTGGCGACATCTAGGTCACATGGGTCTCCAGCACCTTGCAATGTTTTGTCACTATCAGTGAAGCCCAGTCTTTCACAGACACCTGTCATTACCCAAAGTACCCAAATCCCTGCATATCCACATTAGCAGTCAAGTAGGCAGAGTCAAACAGCATCAAAGGGCTCGTAAATCAATGCTGATTGCTTCAAGATTGGCAAATTTATTCAGATGACAGAACCAATCTGTAAATGTTTTGAAAATTAAATAGATTTAGTGGGCGGCGCGACTCTTGTCAGCAGCGGCCTCTGCAGTCCGTCTGTCTTTTTATTGTTTTCTGTCTTGTTCTATGTAGTTTTTATTGTTTTTTTTGTCGGGGTATGTGTGTGAGGGTGGGGTGGGGTGGGGGAACTTTAAGGTCTTTCCCCTGCACGGGAGGCCCGACCTTTTCTTTGTCGGGTCTCCGTTGTCGTTGGGGCTGCAACGTGGAGCGGCCTCCAACAGGAATGACCTGGGGCTCCAGTCGCGGAGCTGCGGATTTACTCACCATCACGGAGCTGGCCGAGTCCGGAGCGGGTGTAGCTGTGGTGGAGCGCTGCTGTGACCCGACACCCGGTGATGCCGGGAGCCCGCGGGTCCCTGGTGGGAGACCGCTTTTCGGGGCTTCCGCAACGGCGACTTCTCCCGCCCGAGTTGCGGGGTTGAAGATTACCTGGAGCGGGGCCTACATCACCGCCCCGCGCGGCTTGGAATGGCTGCGGGACTTTGTGAGCGCCCGCCGGGGCTCCAACACCAAGAGCCCGCCGGGGCTCCAACACCAAGAGCCCGCTGGGGCTCCAACACCAAGACCCGGTGCGTGGCCTTGCATCACCCGGCGTGGCTTTAATGGCTGCGGGACATTTAACATCGCCCGCCGGGGGCTTTGACTCTGTCTTTGACTCTGACATGGGGGGGAGAGGGGAGTGCAGGGGAGAGATATGTTTAAGTTTTGCCTTCTATCACAGTGAGGAGGACTCACTGTGATGGATGTTTATGTGAATTGAATTGTGTTGGTGTGTGTCTTGGTTCTTTTTTTGTATGGCTGCAGAAACCAAATTTCGTTTGAACCTCATGTGAGGTTCAAATGACAATAAAAGGTATTGTATTGTATTGTATTGTATTGTATTGTATTGTATTGTATTGTATTGTATTGTATTGTATTGTATTGTATTGTATTGTATTGTATTGTATTGTATAGATGAAGCAGTATTTTAAATTACAAGAGGCCTGGATAGTTAGAAGCTTTTTTACAGGATAGAATAATCAAATACAAGGGGAAATAGCTTTAAGGTGGGAGGGGCAAAGTTTAAAGGAGATGTGCACGTTTTTTACATAGAGGGTGGTGAGTGCCTGGAATTCACCTCCGGGGGTAGTGGTTGAAAAGGATATGTTGGTGACATTTAAGAAACCTTTGGATAAGCACATGGATATGTAGGGAATGGAGCGATATGTCTGGGCTTCAGGGGCATTGTGCAGAGAGAGATCGACTGACAATACTGGGTGACCACTTTGCTGAGCACATGCTCTCTGTCCGACATGCCCACCTGGAGCTCCCGGTTGTCAGCCATAGAGTCACAGAGTCATACAGCGTGGAAACAGGCCCATCGACCTAACTGGCCCACACCGAACAACATGTCCCTTCTACACTAGTCCCACCTGCCTGCGTTTGACCCCATACCCATCTACTCCTGTCCTATCCATGTACCTGTCTAAATGTTTCTTAAATGTTGCAATCATTCCTGCCTAAACTATCTCCTCCGGCAGCTTGTTGTATACATCCCCCATCCTTTGTGTAAAAAGGTTACCCCTCAGATTCCTATTAAATCTGATCCACCCCCCCCCCCCTTACCTTAAACCCCCCTTACCTAACCTTTCTATATTGGCCATCTGCCTTCCATTCTTGCAGTCGAGAAAAGGGGTGCCGTATGGAAACATCAAACATCCATTTCCCTCCACAGATGCTGCCTGATCCATTGAGTTCCCCGAGCAGTTAATGTCCATTCCACTAATTGTATATTTTCTCCTTCCATTTGACCTCCCAAAATGCAACACCTCACACATAACACCACAATAGTCAATGCTATGATCCTGGCAGGTTCACCCATGGCAGGCAGGTCGAGGGTGGGGGCGGTTTCCTGACAAAATGCGGCACAAGAAAAAGACCTCAACGGTGAAACAGGCGAAGGATGATGGCTGGTCAATTGGTGGAGCACCACAGTGACTGATAAGGCAGAGGATGACTACAGGAGGGAGAAGCTCCCAACCACCATGGAGTCCATGCCGTTAGAACCAGGTCTGTCATTTCAAGGACAGTGTGGTGGCTGTCCGTGCACCGGTCTCCACATTGAAAGATGTCATGCACAGGCATCCGCACGGAGGGACAATAAAACCTGTGGCTCTGGGATCGGCCCCTTCAGCCGTCTCAAGACCCACAGAAAGACCCAACAGGAGGACGATCGTACTTGACTTTGAGTGATCACAGACAATGATTGCATTGAGAATGCTGCACATTTTTCTAACACAAAATGCCTCCAAATACAACCAACAACACAAAATACTTTCACGGTATGTTGCAAGTCAAATCAGTCCATGATTGTATTAAATTTCAATCTAATCAGTGGACAGATTTCTAATTTTGTCTGTGATATGCACAATTAGAACACTGCAGTCGCAAAGAAATAACAATAATCAAAACTTGCAGTTAATACAAAAAATAATACCTTGGTTGCTCCATCAATTATTTCTACCTACACCAGAAAAGACTGGATTCCTATTTGCCTTAGTGCAGGCAATGGGTTGGATTACATTTTTAGTAAATTCTCACCAGCATTTGTTGATGTTGGGTGCAGGCTGCTGGCCAGAAACATATAAAGTATCGCAGTTTAATATATTTTTAAGTTGATTTTTCTCCTGGTGAAGAACAGTACAGTCATCTAAATTCTACTGCTCTTCAGCTACTCGCAAAGATCTATTTTTATGACATCCAATTTAAAAACCCTCCTGTATTGACATTTCTGGATTTCCTTTTGCAGCGTTTTGGCAGGTTTTTATCAAATTCACTCTATCTTTCTTGTCACTGAAATAATGGGGGGGAAAGGTGAACTGCCGGTAACTGAGATACATGGCTGAGATATTTGGTCCTGATCCTGACACAGAGTGATGTCAAAAACACAAAGTGCTGGAGGAACTCAGCCGGTCAGGCAGCATCAGTGGAGGGAAGGGACAGACGACGTTTCGGGTTGGGACCCTTCTGCAGGGTAGATGGTCAGTTGAGCAAAGAGCGATTGAGAGGAAGTATTGCAACTGAGCACAACTGTGCAATGTTCCCTCATACCACAGCCGCAAGAAGACCAGGGTAAAACAAATTAAATCTAAGATATACGTGTCTAGACAAAGGGTGGCACGGTGGCGCAGTGGTCAAGTTGCTGCCTTACAGCGCCAGGGACCTGGTTTCGATCCTGACTACCGGTGCTGTCTGTATGGAGTTTGTACGTTCGCCCCCTGACCTGCATGACTTTTCTCTGGGAGCTCCTGTTTCCTCCCACACTCCAAAGACAGGTTTGTAGGTTAATTGGCTCGGTAACATTGTAAATTGTCCCCAATGTGTGGGGATCGCTGGTCGGCGTGGACTCGGTGGGCCGAAGGGACTGTTTCCACGCTGTATCTATAAATTAAACTAAGTTGGATTTTGTCCCTGAAACTGCGCTTGTCATCGGTTAAAAAAAACGGCAGCACGGTGGTGCAGCAGTAGAGTTGCTGCTTTACAGCGCTTGCAATGCCAGAGACCCGGTATAGATCCTGACTACGAGTGCTGGCCGTATGGAGTTTGTACGTTCTCGCCGTGACCACGTGGGTTTTTTCCGAAATCTTCGGTTTCCTCCCATACTCCAAAGACATACAGGTGTATGTGGGATAGTGTTAATGTTCTGGGGTCGCAAGTCAGTGAGGACTCAGTGGGCCGAAGGGCCTGTTTCCGTGCTGTATCTCTAAAAAAACTAAAAGCGTCCCGGCCTAAAATGTTGCCTATCCATTCCTTCTACATATGTTGCCTGACCTGCTGAGTTCCACCAGCACTTTGTTGATCAAGATTCCAGCATTTGTTGCTCCTGGTGCCTACAAAGTGAGCAGTTCCTTTCTCTCCACACCTATGAAGAGAGAGCCTGGAAGAGACTGCACGGTAGGCTCAAGCCTATTCTGTTATATTGGACAACTGTGGGTCTAATAAGACACCTCGTGGCAGGTTGCTTTCCAAATCAGCCAGGAAGATGAAGGGAGGCCATAGTGTGGGAGGACTGCTCCAGAAGATTAGATGACATAGGATCCAGGGTGAACTAACCAAATGGATATAAAACTGAAGGTAGACACAAAATGTTGGAGTAACTCAGCGGGTGAGGCAGCATCTCTGGGGAGAAGGAATGGGCGACGTTTCGGATCGAGACCCTTCTTCAGACTGATGTCAGGGGAGGGGGTGGGACAAAGATAGAATATAGGCGGAGACAGTAAGACTAGTGGGAGAACTGCGAAGGGGAAGGGGATGGAGAGAGAAAGCAAGGCTATCTGAAGTTAGACATAAAATGCTGGAGTAATTCAGCGGGTGACACAAAATGCTGGAGTAACTCAGCGGGTGACACAATGTGCCGGAGTAAAAAATAATTTAGATATAAAACTGAGTCAGATGGTGATATTGGATAGGTGTTTTGATATTGAAGACCTGTGACTTTGCCGATCCCCGGTTTTAAAATATATATATATTCATGTTTAGGACGATTAGTAAATTTGCTGATGACATCAAAATTGGGAAACCAAGCAATCAGTTTAGGAAACCGGACCACCCGGAGGAAACCATGCGGCCACAGGGAGAGTATACAAACTTCACACAGATAGCACTCAAGGTCAGGATCGAACCTAAGTTTCTGGCTCTCTGAAGCAGCACCTCTACCAGCTCTGCCACTTTGTCACTTTAATACTTTAAGCTTTCATTCATAAAATTGGAGTCTTACCGAAGTCAGTAAAGGGACACCAACTTAGGGACTAAGCTTTATAAGCTTCCCAAGGGCAATTTGTTGACTAGCACTGGACAGCTGCAGGATAGTTGCTGTTTAATTTTCCACATCAAATCAATCACATAAGGTACAAAAGGTATGTAACGGGTGGCACAGTGACACAGCTGGTAGAGTTGCTGCTTCACAGCACCAAAAGCTTGGGTTCAATCCTGACCTCAGGTACTGTTTGTGTGGAGTTTGCACGTTCTCCCTGCGAGTTTCCTCCAGGTACTCGTTTCCTGTCACATCCTAACGACATGTTGATTTGTAGGTTCATCAGCCTGTGTAAATTGCCTTTAGTGTGTAGGGATTGGATGAGAAAGTAAGGCAACATAGAACTAGTGTGAACAGGTGCTTGATGGTCAGTGGTGACTCGATGGGCTGAATGATATGTTTCTATGCTGTATCACTATACTAAACTAAATATGCATTGACATTCCAGACACATGTGGACAACGAGTATTTACTTGCAAGTTAAAACTCCCTTCCCTGGTCCTTGAACTGGCCCAGCCATTCCTGCAAAGATTCACTAGTGCCCTTTACAGATGGGTCATTCAACCTTGTCCATCTCTCAAGGATGTAAGATAAAAATTCATTTAGATAAGATATTTGTGAAAATGTGAGCTTTACGATCACAAACATCACGATTCTTATAGGTGGAGATCTCCCTTGGTTTCCAGCCTGTATCTGGATTAGGTCAAGCCAGCGAAAATCAGAAAATCAAACTTACTTCTGTTTTGACACTGAGTGAAATTGACCACATTGATCTTCATATAATATTACTGACAAATTAAAAAATGGAGTACAGTTAAGGTAATTAATTATTTCAGGCAGGAAGTATTGAGAGAAAAGATCATGTACAACCAAAAGCATAACAGAACAAGATTATCCAGCCCATTCAGTACATGTTAGCTCTATCTGGTCATCCATTCGGTCCTATTCTCCTGCTCCATTCTGATAAGGCATAAAATGTATTTCACTCAAGGGCATATCAAATGATCATCCTGATTTCCACTTTCCTCCCAGGCAGCCAGTTCCAGGTCACTGTCGCTCACTAAATCTTCGGCTAATGTCTGATCATCAGCTTTTCTTTGTCTGCCTTATCTAATCTCTAACAAATTACCTCTTAACATTAACACAAGGCGTAGCTATGGGCACACGCATGGGCCCCAGCTACGCCTGCCTCTTTGTCGGGTATGTTGAACAATCCTTGTTCAATACGTACCAGGGCCCCATCCCCGACCTCTACCTCCGTTACATTGACGACTGCTTTGGGGCCACCTCCTGCACCCACACACAACTGACTGACTTCATCCACTTCACCACTAACTTCCATCCGGCACTCCAATACACCTGGACCATTTCCGACACTTCCCTACCATTCCTTGACCTCACCATCTCCATCGCAGGGGACAGACTTCTGACCGACATACACTACAAACCAACTGACTCACATGGCTATCTGGACTACACGTCTTCCCACCCTGCCACCTGTAAAGACTCCATCCCCTACTCCCAATTCCTTCGCCTACTCCGCATCTGCTCCCAGGATGAGACGTTCCACACCAGGGCATCGGAAATGTCCTCGCACTTCAGGGAACGGGGATTCCCCTCCGCCACCATTGATGAGGCTCGCACCAGGGTCTCATCCATACCCCGCAACACTGCTCTCTCTCCCCATCCCCGCACTCACAACAAGGGCAGAGTCCCCCTAGTCCTCACCTTTCACCCCACCAGCCGGCAAATACAACAAATAATCCTCCGCCATTTCCGCCACCTCCAACGTGACCCCACCACTCGCCACATCTTCCCATCTCCCCCCATGTCTGCCTTCCGCAAAGACCGCTCCCTCCGCAACTCCCTTGTCAATTCTTCCCTTCCCTCCCGTACCACCCCCTCCCCGGGCACTTTCCGTTGCAACCGCAAGAAATGCAACACCTGTCCCTTCACCTCCCCCCTCGACTCCATTCAAGGACCCAAGCAGTCGTTCCAGGTGCGACAAAGGTTCACCTGTATCTCCTCCAACCTCATCTACAGCATCCGCTGCTCTAGATGTCAGCTGATTTACATCGGGGAGACTAAGCGGAGGTTGGGCGATCGTTTCGCCGAACACCTCCGCTCAGTCCGCAATAACCTACCTGAACTCCCGGTGGCTCAGCACTTCAACTCCCCCTCCCATTCCCAATCCGACCTCTCTGTCCTGGGTCCCCTCCATTGCCAGAGTGAGCAACACCGGAAATTGGAGGAACAGCACCTCATATTCCGCCTGGGTTGCTTGCGTCCGGATGGCATGAACGTTGAATTCTCACAGTTTTGCTAGCCCTTGCTGTCTCCTCCCCTTCCTTAACCCTCGAGCTGTCTCCTCTCATCCCCCCGCCCTCGGGCTCCTCCTCCCTTTTTCCTTCCTTCTCCCCCCCCCCCCCCCCCCCCCCCCCCATCATGTCTGAAGAAGGGTTTCGGCCCGAAACGTCGCCTATTTCCTTCGCTCCATAGATGCTGCTGCACCCGCTGAGTTTCTCCAGCATTTTTGTGTACCTTCGATCTTCCAGCATCTGCAGTTGCTGCTTGAACACTTCTTAACATCCTTTGCTCTGAGGAGTACATTTTGATGGTCCAATTTGCCAACTGGAGTTCACCAAAAGAGTCTGTCACATTAGACAATAGAGTTGACACTATTTAAGGAATATTAGAACGTAGAATAGCACAACACTGAATTGGGCCCTTCAGTCCCAAATGTCTATGCCAAACATGATGGCGTTAAATTAATCTCATCTGTCTGCTCCTGATCCATACTCCTCCATTCCCTGCATAGCTATACGCCTATCCAAAAGCCTCTTAAATGTCACTAATGTACCAGTCTCTACCACCACCCTTGGCAGCACCTTCTCGGCACTCACCACCCTCTGTTAAAAACGTTTCCTGTGCATCTCCTTTAAATTATGCCCCTCTCACCTTCAAGCTATGCCCTCTGGTCTTTGACATTTCCACCCTGGTGAAGAGGTTCTGATTGACTATCCTATCAATGCCTCTCATAATTTTATACACTTTTATCAGGTCTCCCCTCAACTTCTGATGTCCCAGAGGAAAAAATCCAAGTGTCTAACCTCTGCAGGTAAATAACACCCCCTAATCCAGGCACCAGTTTGATAAACCTCCTCTGCACCCCCTACAAATTCTTCCTGTAATGGGGCAATCAGAACTGCAGAAAGTACTCCAAATGCGGCTTAACCAAAGTATAATGGAGTTGAAACATGACTTCCTGATTCTTATACTCAATGCACCAACCAATGAAGGCACACATACTCTAGGCCTTCTTTACCATTATATCTACTTGTGGTGCCACTTTCCAGGAACTATTGACTTTGACCCCAAGATCCATCTGTACATCAATTCTATGAAGGGTCTTACTATTAACCGTATACCTTTCCCTTATATTCAATCTCACAAAGTGCAACACCTTGCACTTGCTCAGATTAAACTCCATCTGCTATTTCTCCATCCATTCCTGTAGTTGATCTATATCCTGCTGTATAGTTTGACAGACTTACTCACTGTCCTCAACTCCAGCAGTCTTGGCAGTTGTTACCTGAGCTCATGCCTGCTATCTCGTTCACCCACTGCCAAGTGGGAATTACGACAGCATTCTTACATTTACACAGATGATGGAAACAAAGAGGTGAGGGTCAGGTCAGGGTGCCTTGAGGGAGGTGCAGGGGCTGGGACTGGATAGAGTAGGGATTTAAGAACACAGTCACTGATTCCCTTTGCTTCACAACAGCCTCATCAGGCTATATCACCCTTTGCTGCAATCAGGCTGCACCGTGGCACCCAACCTGATCACAGCATCAAGCTCAGTTGAATCATTTTGTAAGTGATCATCAGGGACACTTTGCTGCAGCTTTGAATCAGAAGTCCACAATAAAATAACCATTCAAAGCTAATTGATCCTTACTGGCATTTTCCACAGTAAGTTGGAGACTTACTATATCTGTAAGATCCACCAGATGTCATTCACAGCAAAAGACAATGATAATTAACTGAGTTTGATGCTATGATCGGGTTGGGTGCCACAATGCAGCCTGATTGCAGCACAGGGCCTATCTGATCAGGCTGCTGTGTGGCATAGGGGCCGAGCCACAGTGTTTTTACATCATTCCTCTGTCCAGTCCAATCTGCAGATCTGATGCCCATCTACAGATGGAAATAAATGACAAAGAACGACAGTGATCCTTATGAAGAATTACGTGACTTCGAGGAGAAGATATAATAGCCCAGCTCGGTCCAGAGCTCTGTCCAGGATGCAGGGGTTTTTTTGGCAGCCAGCCGCTGTTTGTGGCGGCGATCATTGACTTCTTCTGGCCTGTCAGCCGGTGATGGGGATCGGAGTGGCCCTCAGGGAGAACGAGTCATCACAGGGTCAAGAGAGTTTATTCGTCAAATCTACCAACAAAAGAACAATGAAATTCTCACGCAGCGTCATCACAAATTTGTAAATGATACAGATAATATATGATATACAAAAATTCGGAGTTAAAATTAAATTTTAATGATATATTTAAAATCAGTAGCATTACTATTATTTGCGATCCATTTACGGTTTAAAGTTAAATTCTATTAACTGTTTAATTAGTGGCCTTGCTTGTGAGATTTTCTGAAGATGTGAAGGGATGATTCAAGAATGGAAAAAAATAATGAAAAGCCATCTTATGGAGGGTGATCTTATAGAGCCATACAGTATAAGATCATGAGGGGAATAGATAGGATAAATGCAGTTTTCTACCCAGAGTTGGGGAATCAAGAACCAGAGGACAAAGGTTTAAGGTAAGGGGGGAAAGATTTCATAGGATCCTTAGGGGCACCTTTTTACACAAAGGGTGGTGATTGCATGGAACAAGCTGCCAAAGGTGATAGGTAGACAAAAGTGCTGGAGAAACTCAGCGGGTGCAGCAACATCTATGGAGCGGAGGAAATAGGCAACGTTTCGGGCTGAAACCCTTCTTCAGATCGACCCTCGACCGGAGAACCAACCAATCCCCGTCTACAGAAATTTCGACCAGAGAACCAACCAATCCCCGTCTACAGAACCTCGACCAAAGAACCAACCAATCCCCGTCTACAGAAGTTGTCTCCGGGCATTCATTTCTCTAAACCAACCAATTCCCGTCAACAGAAGTCGTCTCCGGGCATTCCATTCTCTAGGCCCCCATTCCCCTCATCTTCACTATGGATGTCCAGTCATTCTACACCTCTATCCCCCACCAGGAGGTTCTCAAAGCCCTCCGGTTCTTCCTCAACCAGAGAACCAACCAATCCCCATCTACAGATCTCCTCCTGCCAGAGGAGATAGTGAGGCATGTTCAATAACAACGTTTAACAAACATTTTGACAGGTACATAAATAGGATAGGTTTAGAAGAATACTAGACTAAGTGGGACCCATTGGGTCCCATGTTCACATGGGAGGGCTGGTCCCCCAACGCAATATTCCACCTCTCCACCAATTCCAATATTGGTGGCCAGTGGGGGGGGGGGGGGGGGGGAGGATTTCTGGAGCGCTAGTATGGGTATTGTGGGCTGAAGGGACTGGTTTCCAGAGGGCTAGTATGGACATTGTGGGCCAAATGGATTCTTGGGTTGGCAGCTCAGTCCCTCAAGCCTGATTTACTGGCAGCTCACTCAGGGCTGGTGGGATAGCAGTTGATTTGCGGCTATTCTTTGAAATTCCATTTCAAGCAGGGTGCAAGGCCACCAAATTCAAATGCAGTTTCCGACCATTTCAAGCAGGGTGCAAGGCCACCAAATTCAAGTGCAGTTTCATACCACTTAAAGCAGCGTGCAGGGCCACCAAACTCAAGTGCAGTTTCCTACCACTTCAAGCAGGATGCAGGGTTATCAAACTCGTGCATTTCCAACCACTTCAAGCAGGGTACAAGGCCACTGAATTCAAGTGCAGTTTCATACCACTTCAAGCAGCATGCAGGGCCACCAAACTCAAGTGCAGTCTCCTACTACTTCAAGCAGGGTGCAGGGTCACCAAACTCAAGTGCAGTTTCCTGCCACTTCAAGCAGGGTGCAAGGCCACCAAATGCTAGTGCTGTTTCATGCCATTTCAAGTAGGGTGCAAGGCCGCCAATTTCAAGTGCAGTTTTATACCACTTCAAGCAGGGTGCAAGACAACCAAATTGAAGTGCAGTTTCATACCATTTCACGCAGGGTGCAAGGCCACCAAATTCAAGTGCAGTTTCATACCATTTCATGCAGGGTGCAAGGCCACCAAATTCAAGTGCAGTTTCATACCATTTCATACAGGGTGCAAGGCCACCACATTCAAATGCATTTTCATACCATTTCAAGCAGGGTGAAACCACCATAAAAACACCATAAAACCACACAAAACACCACATAAAAACCACACTCACTGTTCAGTAGACATTTAGTGTGTTCAGCTGATTCACAGCTCAGACAATCATGACCTCTCCCTCCCCCATCTTGCAGAGACTGAGCCACACACACACTTCCGGGTTTTATAATCCCTCCCCCCTCCCACCGGAAGGGGCGTGGTCTTCATGGCGTGATTGACAGGAGAGAGATTCTCAACATTTCTTTAAACAATAATAACACTTTTATTTTTCATTGATGGGAAGAATCCTCTGCACCTGATGAGCGGAGGGGGACTGAGTAAGATGGCCAAAAATCAGAGCCGTTAGTGGTAGCGTTTTATCTAAAATCAATATACAGTGCAAACAGGAAGTTGTCAAGTTTAGACCAACAACCATTTGCAGTGCAGCATTTCAAAGCAACCCCCCATCAACAACCATTTGCAGTGCAGCATTTCAAAGCAACCCCCCACCAATGACCATTTGCAGTGCAGCATTTCTAAGCAACTCCCCACCAACGCCCATTTGCAGTGCAACATTTCAAAGTAACCACATTTTCATTTTCAAATCACATCAAGGGCACTCACATTGAGTAGACATGTGTTCAGTGTTATTCACAGTTCAGAGAGCGTGACCCTCTCGCTTGCTCCATCTTGCAGAGACTATGAGGAACAACACTTCTGGGTTTTATAGCCCCTCCCCATCCCACCAGCAGGGGCAGCAGAGAGAATCTTAACATTTTTAAACATTAATAACTCTTTTATTTTTAATCGATGGGAAAAATCCTCTAGTCCTGCTCAGCGGAGGGGGACTCTGAGTAAGATGACCAAAAATCACAGCCGTAAGTGCCAGTGTTTTTTTCTAAAATCACGAAACAGAAAAACCGGAAGTGGTCAAGTTCTTACTTTTAGTAATATAGATGGGCTAAATGCAGGTAGGTGGGAATAGTGTAAATGGGAAATGTTGGGCGGCGTGGGCAAGTTGGGCCAAAGGTTCTGTTTCCACACTGTATAACTTCAAGACTCTATGACTTTATGACAAATAGATTTTAAAATGTTTGAAATTAAATGACATTTTCTGATTTTAATATTTTTAGTAAATCTTTTACATCCACATAAGCACAAGAGTATTACCTTCAAAATGTAATTGTGTTTCATCAATGCTAAATAATCCTTCTTAATGGAAGTAGCATATGCTTAAAGGTTAATCCAAATTAAGAACCATGTTCAGAATTAAGCCTTGACCTTGATTCTTCTGGAATTTTGGCAGCCATCAATTCTTCCTCAGACAAAACAGAAAAATGCTGGGAAACACAGTAGGTCAGAGAGCATCAGTTGAAAGAGAAACAGAGTAAATATCTCACATCGGTTTGTGCTTCAGAATCTCTGCCTCCCACTTTTAGATTATAATCAGAAAAAATTCTGTGGATTTATTTGTTCCTATTTATTCTGCCTGGTCTGTCAAATAAGTGACTGTTCTGCACAATGAAAGGAAAGTTGTCTTTAACTCATTATTACATACTCATTTGCACAGTCCAATTTTGGCTATACATTATGTCACATCATTACGTCACAGCCTAGCCTTCAAGGACACCAACATTTGGGAGTTAACGGGCCAGATGACAAGATTTAAGGTGCTCCGTCCTCTCTTTTTCAATATCCCCCCCCCCCCCACCCACCCCAACTCCAATGTCTGAAGAAGAGTTCCAACCCGAAACATCGTCTGTTCATTCCGTCCACAGCCTGACTCATTGAATGCTTCCAGCACTTTGTGTTTTATTCAAATGCTCTGCTGGGAGCCCTGCCAGCTGGAAATAGTGTGGTCCATTGTGCACTGTCATCTGCTTTCCAGGGGAAATAGAGCAAACCGTGTCCCAAATCAAGTAATTGTTAGATGTTTTAGAGTACAAAAGGCGGACTGATTTGATTAATGGATAGAAAAATTCATTGGGGAAGAAATGTAAATTTTCAAAGCCGAGGGAATAATTGGCCTTGAGATGGAGGTCAGTAGGTGACCTAAATAGACAGCATAAGTCCATGACTGTCTCCCCTTGGCAACATAGGTGACACAACCAATTCATATCTGTTGAAGTTAGTGAGAGAAAGATACTGCATGGAAATAGGCCCTTCAGCCCACCAAGTCCAAGCTGACGATAAACCATCTGTTTACTCTAATCCGAAATTATTCCCATTTTCTTTTATTTCCTTTCCACTTTTCATCAATATCCCTCAGATTCTAACATTCACCTACACACTGGGGCCAATTAAGCTACAAACCCGCACGTGTTTGGGTTGTGGGAGAAACCCGGAGCACCATGAGGAAAGTGTGAACTCCACGCAGACAGCACCCGAGGTCAGTATTGAACCTGGTCTCTTTCGCCCTATTTCTACCAGCTGCACCACTGCACCGCCCATATATTTAGTGAAGAATTTCTTTCCCACCAGCTCCCACTACAAATCTCGCACACCCAGAGAGCTTAAGTAGTTAAGCGAGAGCGTACTTAATATGGATCTTTACTTTTCTGCTTACTGCCTTGCAAATCTTCTTTCCATGGAAATTATCATTTCACTGATTTTGCTCTAAAACGTCAACCAAAAATAAAGTCCCTTTTTGCTGATTCGGTACAATGTGAAAGTGGAAAGGCATAGTTAAGGACCATTTGACCTAAAACTAACTATTTCTATCTCAAGTGCTCTCTGTTCTGCCTATTACAATATTTTCCATTTTTGTCTCAGACTTCCCTCTGTGCCATACCTATCCAGGTGCCTGTAGACATTGGCACAGTGGCACAGCTAGTAGAGTGGGTATCTCAGCGCCAGAGACACGGGTTCACTCCTGACCTCAGGTGCTGTTTGTGGAGTTTGCACGTTCTCCCTTGGGTTTCTTCCGATTGCTCTCGTTTCCCCGCACATCCCAGATGTGCGGGTTTGTGGGTTCATTGCCCCAAGTGTGTGGGGAGTGGGTGAGAAAGTGAGATAACATTGAACTAGTGTGAACGGGTGATTGCTGGGGACTAGGTGGACCAAAGGGCCTGTTTCCGTACTGTGTCTTTAAACTAAACTAAACTTCCAGTACCCTGTGTATTTTGGTATTTCCTTTCCTGCTATCTTATGTAGCTGTTGTCCTATTTCCACCCTGGATCTTGGACAGCACGCATAGTGCTCTTGGCATAGTCATGAGGTACATGTGTGTCTGTTACAATCCCAAATATGGACACCATAACGAGGGTACGAGATGCCAATAGTTTTATAGAAGGCCAGCATTCCAACTGCCCAGAGCAGATGGTGCGTGGGTGCATGACATATGTAATGACAACTTCCACAACCTCAAAAGAAAAATTATGCGGGGATGATTGTCTCTTTCTGTAATGAAGCTAGAGATGTCGGCACAAAAGAGCAATTTCAAGCAATAAAGTGAGACTTAGATCCAGCATAACACAGAAAGCTGATCTTGCCCAGCTGCTGTTTTAGTGTGATGATGCAAACTTTTTTTTTTTTATTGGAAAAGTTAAATGAAGGCTTAACTGAGAGAAAATCAGCAGTCAGGTAAAGGAGGAGGTGGTAAATGGATGGCTCCAAGCCCAGCTTTAAAGGATAAAACAAGAAGAATATTGAGGACGGGTGATTGCAGCTCCTCAGTGCGGCTGAAAATCATTGATAAAAGAATGAGTAGGATTGATGCAAAAGGACATAAGATGTGAAGAGAAATTGGAATCGGGCAAAGATAAAGCCCGAGGGATGAGGTGCAAAACAAAATTAGTGCCTAGATTATCAAATGCTTCCCGGAAGAACAATTTACCAGCAGAATGAGTAGCCCACATCCAGCATCTTTAGTTTGTCACTGTGGGGCAGTTGGTAAAGCTGCTGCCTCACAGCGCCAGAAACCCGTGTTTAATCCTGATGTCGGGTGCTGTTTGTGTGGTTTTTACGTGGCAATGTCACTCTTATGCTCTCGTCCTTCCTGAAGGATTCAGCAAAGGGTTTTATACAACACACAAACAATACCCTGCCTGACTCCAGACCAGTTAGGGAAGCTATCAGTTTCCCACTTATTGAACTGCACCAGAGTACGTTGCAGCAACAATGTCATCTCTGCAATGTGTGCCAATGGATGTGACCACTGTATACCCAGTGGTCTTGGTACATGGGCACATCACACATGTATGGCTCATGAGTCCACTTCTCATTATGCAGTACAGTGCATTCAGAAAGTATTCAGACCCCTTCACTTTTTTCGCATTTTGTTATGCTACAGCCTTATTCTAAAATGGATTACATTCTTTTTTTTAATCATTAATCTACACACAATACCTCATGATAAAAAAGTGAAAACAGGTGTTTAGAAATTTTTGCAAAGTAATTAAAAAGAAATAACTGAAATATCACATTCACATAAGTATTCAGACCCTTTGCTATGACACTCAAAATTGAGCTTTGGTGCATCCTGTTTCCATTGATTATCTTTGAGATGTTTCTACAATTTGATTGGAGTCCACAAGTGGTAAATAAATTGATTGTACGTGATTTGGAAAGGTACACACCTGTCTATATAAGGTCCAGCAGTTTACAGTGCATGTCAGAGCAAAAACCAAGCCATGAAGACGAAGGAATTGCCGAAGTCCTCCGAGACAGGATTGTGTTGAGACACAGATCTGGGGAAGGGAATAAAACAATTTCAGCTACATTTCTCCCAGTGCAATGTTCTATCTAGGTGTGACAAATATAATTTATCTATTATTTTAAGCAGTTAAATAACATATTGGATGTATTGATTGTGTTTTTATCTTGTTTTAACTTGTTTTAGTTGCACTGATCAGGAGTAGCTCTCCTAATTTTGTTGTATTTCTAAGTACAATGACAATAAAGGCATATCATTATTGCAGGTCCCGAAGAGCACAGTGGCCTCCGTCATTCTTAAATGGAAGAACATTGAAACCACCAGGACTCTTCATAGAGCTGGCCGCCCGGCTAAACTGAGCAATCGGGGGAGAAGGGCCTTGGTCAGGGAGGTGACCAAGAACCCAATGGTCACTGACAGAGCTCTAGAGTTCCTCTGTGGAGATGGGAGAACCTTCCAGAAGGACAACTATGTCTGCAGCAGTCCACCAATCAAGCCTTTATGGTAGAGTGGCCAGACAGAAGCCACTCCTCAGTAAAAGGCACACGACAGCCTGCTTAGAGTTTGCCAAAAGGCATCTAAACAAGTTTCTCTGGTCTGATGAAACCAAGATTGAACTCTTTGGCCTGAATGCCAAGTGTCATGTCTGGAGGAAACCAGGCACCGCTCATCACCTGGCCAATACCATACCTAAGGTGAAGCATGGTGGTGGCTGCATCACGCAGTGAGGATGTTTTTCAGCGGCAGGATCGAGGGAAAGATGAACAGAGCAAAGTACAGAGAGATCCTTGATGAAAAGAGCTCCAGAGCGTTCAGGACCTCAGGCTGGGGCAGAGGTTCACCTTCCAACAGGACAAAGACCCTAAGCACACTGCCAAGACAACGCAGGAGTGGCTTTGTGACAAGTCTGTGAATGTACTTGAGTGACCCAGCCAGAGCCTGGACGTGAACCTGATTGAATATCTCTGGAGGGACCTGAAAATAGCTGTGCATCGACGCTCCCCATCCAATCTGACAGAACTTGAGAGGATCTGCAGAGAAGAATGGGAGAAATTACCCAAATACAGGTGTGCCAAGCTTGTAGCGTCATACCCAAGAAGATTTGAGGCTGTAATCGCTGCCAAAGTACTTAGTAAAGGGTCTGAATACTTGTGTAAATGTGATATTTCTGTTATTTATTTTTAATTACTTTGCAAAAATTTCTAAACACCTGTTTTTGCTTTTTTATTTTGTGGTATTGAGTATAGATTGATGATTAAAAAAAAAGAATTTAATCCATTTTAGAATAAGGCTGTAACGTAACAAAATGTGGAAAAAAGTGAAATGGTCTGAATAATTTCTGAATGCAGGAATTATTCAGACCATTTCACTTTTTTCCACATTTTGTTACGTTACAGCCTTATTCTAAAATGGATTAAATTTTTTTTTTTTAATCATCAATCTATACTGTTAATGAATACATTTCAGTCTTTGTTTTAGAGGCACAGCATGGAAACAGGCCCTTCGATCCCACTGAGTCCATGCTGGCCATCGATCACCCGTTCACACTAGTTCTATGTTATCTCACTTTCTCATCTATTCCCTGTGCACGAGGGGCAATTTATGGAGGCCAATTAGTTTAAAAACCCACAAGTCTTTGGGATGTGGGAGGAAACTGGAGGAAATCCTCACGGTCACAGAGGGAACGTGAAAACCACACAAACAGCAACCGCCATCAGGATTGAACACGTGTTTCTGGCGCTGTGAGACAGCAGCTCTCTCAGCTGCACTACTGTGCTTTAATGGACTTCATATCAATCACAGAGCTTGCAATATACGCAATGCAATTGAATTCACCAACCTGTGATTGATTTATAGTCAAGTAAATTCTTGTTGGACACATACTTATATTTATTTCATTACTGAATGACACAGAGTAACATACTGACGTACGAAAACATAATATATTATTGAATCAATAAACATGTGGTACAGGCAATTACAAATATCTGTAAATTTATCTCTTTAATTGATATCACTGATGTGACTGAAATTGCAGAACTATTAGAATCATAAATTTGTCCAGGAAGCTATAAAAATTGCAAGGTAATAATTGTATGCACTCTTTCATATGATCATGAGCTCGCCAAAACAGAATTAACTTCTAAATGTTTTATCTAGTTCCATATTTAAACAAAACCAAGTTAGTCTTTTAATTAAACTTTATGTTCTTATTAAATGTACTTTTTACTCATTTAGAGTTTCAAAGAAATCTTTATGGAAAAATAATATATATATATTTAAAGAAAACTAGACCAAGTGCAGACCCACTGGGTCTGTGCCCCCAATGCGCGATTGCGGGGGGGAGGGGGTGCTGCGGCTTCACACGCACACTAACCACACCCCACACACACGGGGGGGAGGCATGGGAGGGGGGCAGTGGGAGACAGGGTGGGGAGAGGGGAGGGAGGGGAGAGGAGAGGAGAGGAGGGGGAGAGGGAGAGGAGGAGGAAAGGGGGGGAAGGGCGGAGAGAGGAGAGGGAAGAGAGGAGGGGGAGAGAGTAGGGGGAGAGAGAGGAGGGGGAGAGAGAGAGGGGAAGAGAGAGCGGGGAGGAGAGGAGGCGGGAAGAGAGGGTAGAGGGGTGAGAGGAGGTGGGTAGAGAGGAGGTGGGGAGAGAGGAGCAGAGAGGAGGGGGAGAGAGGAGGGGGAGAGAGGAGAGAGGGGGGGAAAGGGAGTGGGTAGAGGGGGTTGGAGGAGGTAAGAAGGTGTTGGAGAAGGGGAGGGGATTGGTGGAGGGGAGAGGGGGGTTGGTGGGGGGGAGAGTGGGGTGGAGGAGGGGAGGGTGGAGGAGGGGAGGGTGGAGGAGGGGAGAGGGGAGAGGGGCAGAGGGTGGTAGGGGGAGGGAGAGAGAGGAGGGGGAGACGGGAGAGGTGAAGGGGGGCAGAGGGGGAGGGGGGCAGAGGGGGGAGGGGAGGGGGAGGGGGAGGGGGGAGGGGGAGGGGGAGGGGGAGAGAGAAAAGGGGGAGAGGGGGGAAGGGGGGAGAGAGTAGGGAAGGGGAAGGGAGGGGGAGGGGAGAGGAGGAGAGGGTCCCGTCCATTCAGCATCACACACGCACTAACCACCACCCCCCACATACGCACAATAACCTCCCCCCCAACACACAGGGGGGGAGAGAGGGGGGAGAGGGGGGAGAAAGGGGGGAGAGGAGGAGAGGGAGAGAGAGAGGGGGAGAGAGGCAGAGTGAGGGGGAGAGAGGAGGAGAGAGGGGGGGAGAGGGGGGAGAGGGGGAGAGGGGGAGAGGGGGAAGGGGGAGAGGGGGAAGGGGGAGAGGGAGAGGGGGAAAGGGGGGGAGGGGGGGAGGGGGGGAGGGGGAGGGGGAGGGGGAGGGGGAGGGGGAGGGGGAGGGGGAGGGGGGGGGGGAGGGGGAGGGGGAGGGGGAGGGGGAGGGGGAGGGGGGGGGGGAGAGAGAGGAGCCAGGTTGATTGCATTCGTGGGACCATGTGAAGGTTGCAATCTCCCACCCCTGTCCCATTGTGATGTCATACGTAAATTAGATCCATTGTGATTGGACATCCGTGAAATGGCACTGTGACTCATGCAGCAGTTTGATTTTAACATTTTTAGGATGTTTTTTACTAAAAAAGCAGGTAAATAATCAACCAAATTTTCTAATTTTCAAAACACCGTCTTCACGAGGAAAACCCCTACAGGAATATATAAAAATTTCTCCGTTATGGCAAATTTTGGAGGCGGAGTAGGTAAAACGGGTAAAACTAATATTCCCGAATTAGAATGTGAACAAACATGAGTTTTAATAAGTATATGATTAAAAACTTCTCAGTTCATTTTGTGCCTGGCTGGAAGGAAACAGGTATGATTATATATAATCTCCCACCCCATTCAACTCCACCTGTACAACATGCTCTATTATATGGAAAATGTATACAGCAATGTATTGATAATATTCTCCCTCTACATAGAACATAAAACATATATAATAAGCCGTCATTCCAATCCGTACTCCTATTTATTTTTCACCTGAGTTTGCACCCATTATCAATCTTTTCTCAGCTATCTTTATATTCCTGTGTTTTCCACGCAACTGTCTAATATGTTTTGATACAGGCTGGCTGATTCAAGATTTCAGATTGTAACATCAGATTCCACATTCTATCCATTCACCGTGCAAATACATTTTTTTGACTGGATTTATTTAGTGCTAATCTTATATTTATAACTGAAGAAGGGTCCCGGAACATCACCCATTACTTCTCTCCAGAGATGCTGCCTGTCCCGCTGAGTTACTCCAGCATTTTGTGTCTACCTTGTATTTATGACCTTGTTTAGGAGCATCACACAGGTGAAAATTTTTTCCTTGAATCTTTCACTCACTGCTTTATGCTCTCTAGAGTTTGGAAATGTTTACACCTGTCTGTAGCTTTCATCATCATTACAAGACCATGTACAAATTTGAGGAACAGAATCTCATCATCCGTCAGGGCATGTTCTGGACTCTCGTATTCCATCACTCCTGCGTTTTCTATCTATATCAGAAACCGTCGTTTCTGTTGAGTGTCATCTAACTGTGATAATGGTTGAAAAAACACAAAGTGCTGGAGTAACTCAGTGGGTCAGGCGGCATCTCAGGAGAACATGGACAGGCCACGTTTCGGGTCAGGACACTTCATCGGACTGAAGGGTCTGCAGTCCAACCATCTGCTACTCAGACCCCCATCACCAGTATCCACCTATCACTTGCCAGGCTTTGTCCTGCTCTCACCTTTCTCCCACCTCTCTCGCCTCACTACAATCAGTCTGAAGAAAGGTCCCGACCCAAAATTACACGAGAGATGCTGCCTGACTCTCAGATTTACTCCAGCACTTTGTGTTCTACTCTGTGATAATGGCTCAAATTGTATCTCACTATCAACGCAAACCTACCTGTTGGACTGTCCCACAGACCTGCATCGTACAACATTTAATGCCTCCTGTTTGTATTTAACCCTCAAATCCAAGCCATTGATCCTAGGAGCCTTTACGAGTAATCCCCATGGAAACCGTGGTTATAGTCTGTAATTGATGTTCCCTCGTCCCATCCATCCTTCCCAACTTACTCTGCAATATAAAACTTTTCCATTCCATTCCCTGCATGTCCATGTGCCCATTTAAAAGCCAATAAAATGCCCCTATCGTATCTGCAAGTGTGGAGTTTCAATAGTATATTCTATACAGAGATCGATGAATGTGCTTCAAATGTGGGCAAATGAGACCAGTATAGCAAAGCATCTTGGTTGGCATGGATGAGTTGAGCCGTTTCCGTGCTGTATGACTGAATATTAAGAGAGTCAAGATTTTGGGTTAGAATGGGAAAACGACACGTAGCCATGATTGTAATGAATGGCCCAGCAGGTACAAGAGGTGAATGATAATCCTGTTCCTCTAGCTTGTGTTCTTATGTTAAAGTTCCTTGTCACGTTGACTTTTTTCCAAAATTAAATTGACCTACTCTGTTCAATTTTCCTCAATATAATTCTGCTTTCATCCCTGTAAATATTTTCTTACATTTTTACCATTGCTTCTTCTACATTCTAAAGGCAAATCACACTGTTTTTTTTAACATTGCAATTGGTTTCCCTGGTAACAGATATTCCTTTTAATGATTTGTTCCTAAGGATCCTTGTTTTTCTCAGCCATCTGGACTCTTTTTTTTCAAAGACATAACCGGTGTTTTCAACTGCAGGATGTAATTTAACATTTATTTATCACAACTGCCCCAAATTGCATTCTTTGTAAAGCCCCTAACCCACTTTCACGACCTAATTGACAACCTCTGCCGAATTTGCCTTTGACCCATACTCGCAGCATGGTCGCCACGAGATCGTGGGAGGTCGTAGGAGGTCTTCATAACTCTTCTTCATGCTCCTGAGTGGTCTCTGCGTATTTTTTCCAGCCTGATAAAAAAAATGTCCACTAGTAACAAAAAAGGTCAGCATGGAAATAATTGATACTTTTTACTCGTAGGTAGGTCATAGTAGGTCGTGATGGTAGTCGTAGGTAGTCGTAGATAGTCGTAGGTAGTCATAGGTAGTCGTAGGTCGGTAACTGGCCCGAGAAAAAAAATGCAAACATGACCATTTTAACATGTGATCATTTTCCACTCGTAGCTAGTCATAGTTGGTCTTAGGTGTGGAAGACTAAGGTCGAGGGGGGTGGTAGGAGGTCATAGACATAGTTGTGGGAGGTCATAGACATAGTCGTAGGAGGTCATACGAGGTATTTTACTTCGATGACACAACACGACCATGATATTTTTTTCAACTCGTCTAGGGTCTTCTAAACTCGTGGATTAGGTCATCCAAGTGGGACAGGCCCTTAACATGTTCTCCTATTTTATACAATAACAAGAGTGACACAAGGAACTGCAGATGCTGGCTTACAACAAAAGACATATGGTGCTGGAATAACACTGCAGGTCATGCAGTATTTCTGGAGAACATGAAGATATTTTCCAGAGATCCTGCCTAACCCGTTGAGTTATGCCAGTAGTTTCTGTCTTTTTTTATACAAAAACATTGTTGGATCTGCAGTTTTCAAGAAGGAAGTCATGCTGACATAAGGGGCAGGCCAACACTTAAAGATGTTGGAAATCTGAAATCATAATCAGATGAAAGGTTCTCAGGCTGAAATTTAATTCTCTTTTGTTCTCTACAATTGCTGCCTGTCCTACTAACTGTTAAAAAAAACATGGATGATAAAATACAGAGCAGTATAGTACATGAACAAGCCCTTGAGTCCTAAATGTTTGTGCTGAACACAATGCCAAATTAAACTAATCTCTTTTGCTTGATCATGATCATGATCCACATCCCTCCTCATGTGTCACCATCATACCTGGCATTGCATTCCAGGTTTCTCTGCGTAAAAAAACGTATCCCACACATCTCTTTTAAACATAGCCCCTCTCACTTTAAAACTATGCCCGCTAGTGTTTGATATTTCCACCCCATGGGTAAATGGTACTGAATGTCTACGCTATCTATGCCTCTCAAAGTGTAATATACTTATTTCTGGTCTCCCCTCAACCACCGACGTTCCAGAGAAAACACTCCAAATATGGACAACCATTTCTTACCGGTAAACCACTCCAATCCAGGCAGCATTCTGGTAAACTTAAGGGCCTGCCACACGAGCATGCGACCTGCATGCGGCAAGCGCGACCAAACCGGAAGCGGGGGCCGTGTGGAGGTCGAGTGAACCCCGTACAGGGCCGGTCCCACCAGCATGCGACTGCATGCGGCGAGCGCGACCAAACCAGAAGCGGGGGCCGCGCGGAGGTCGAGTGAGTGACGTGAAGTTCGAGCGAAGACCGCAGGAAGTTCGCGCGTGACGTACGGCGTCAAGACGCTGCGTCCGGTGTCGAGATGCTGCGTATGCCCGTCGAGGCGGTGCATACGGCGTCGAGGCAGCTGCGGGCCGGCATGCCATTGCCGCGCGGAATGTTTGAACACGGTCATTTTTTCGGAGCCACGCGCGATGTCGGGACCAGCTCCACACAACTCCATCCGGCTCCGGCGATCAAAGTGGGACCAGCCCCGCGAGGCCGTACGGCTCAAGCGACCATGTTAGGTCGCGCTTGCCACATTGAGTCGCATGCTCGTGGGACAGGCCCTTAATGCACCTTCTCCAAAGCCTCCACATCCTTTCTGTAATGGTGCGACCAGAACTGCGCGCTATACTACAAATGCGGCTGAACCAAAGTCCTATAATCCCATCATAACTTTCTGACTCTTATTCTCAATGCTCAACCGATGATGCAAGCATGCCATCTGCCTTCCTTCCCCTCTATCTACTTGTGCTGCCACTGTTGCCAACATTTTCCACTTTTACTTCAGGAAGAAAAAATCCTGTCTTGCTCTCAAAACAATTCCAAATGTTTTTATAATTGTGCAACCAAAATTGCAAAAACATCTCTGAAAATATCAATATTTTATGTTGTGAAAATGCATGAAAACACTAAATATATCCACAGACATTTCCTGGATTAGCCATTTTTCATGATTACCAGTGTTAATTACCCATATATTCCTACAGGGTAGAAGATGTCTGTTTATTTCCTCAAGGATGTAATTAAAGAAACGTAATTAAAGTGATTGGAACCTTACCGTCCCACTTGGTACTTTTGAGTCTCTCTTTATACTGTCATATTTTGCCTGCACAAATTGCCTCCTTTCCCAGATAATCACACAGAAGAAAACAAGAAATCTAGAGTCAATGGCATGAAGGCAGATGCAGATCCTCCGTGAGTCTTTCTGCTAAGGCAATGCAAATAGGAAAATTAAAATCCTGCAGATGTTCTACCAATCGGTGGTAGCCAGTGCCATCTTCTTCGCTGTTATGTGATGGGGCAGCAGGACGAAGGCCACTGATGTCAACAGGATTAACAAGTTCATCGGGCAGGCTGGCTCCATCCTAGGAGCGGAGTTGGATTCATGGGAGGTGGTCTTGGAGGGGAGGATGCTCCTCAAACTGCGGAGCAACTTGGACAATACAGCTCACACCCTCCATGACACGCTAGTCAGCCTGAGTACCTTCAGCACAGACTGGTTCCACCAAAATGCAGTACAAAACGCCACAGGAGATCCTTCTTCCCTGTGGCTGTCAAAGCATACAATTCCTCCCCCTTCGGTCGTGGGATAGACTGAATCCTCTCCCCCTCCCCAATCTTTGCACATCCCTAATCTTTTCCACTCGTCAGTTTAATTTCATGTTTCATTTATCTTGTGTTTTATTACTGTTGGCAGATCAATTTCCCTCCTGGGATAAATAAAGTTCTATCATATATCGTACTATGTATAATCTGTGTTTTATTGCATCTCTCTGATGTCTGTCCACATATCCATTCCTCTCTCTTGTTGATTGTTAGAAGGTCTGCATTATACCCTCAGCAAAATAAGAACACCTTTTCATTCCTAAACGCTATCTGCATGACCTCGTTTGTGGAGCCTTCCAGGATACCCTTTCTTATTACTGTAGTCACGGACGAACATTGCAATGCCACCTCCTCTTGTATTTTCCCTTCTGTCTCATCTACATACTTTATATCCCAGGATATTGAAGTTGTCAGCCCTATACCTCCTTCAACCAAGTGTCAGTGAAGGCAACAATAATGTATTTTCCTGTGTTATCGTTATAATGAAGGATGCGACATGGCTTTGAATTATCTGTTGTGCACTTACCCACTTTTCTTCTAGTGATCTTGCTAATTATTTATCCTCTTGGTGATTGTATATCCCCCATCGTAACATCTGTTCTGAGCCCCATTCCACTGCCAAATCAGTTTAAACCTTCTCAGCAACACCGGCAAGTATCCTTGCAGGGATGCAGGTCACATTCTGCAAGCTATTCACTTTTTCAGTCCTTTGAGTAATTGTGAAATGACTCGTCTCCATTGAATTTAGGCCTTGAAGAAATCTTTTCATAAGTAACAATAGCCAGTTCACTGACTGCTGACACATAATTTCCTATACCTTGATCCCTGAAGAACATTTCCACACTCCACACACAGGTTTGCTCATAGACGAAATAAATGAGCTAAATTTTCCCCGGGCGAAGCCAGCTCCTTTATCAAAGACCAATTTTATCAGCTCTTTAATGAATTTAATGTCTATCACAGAAGTGGAGAACCGTTGGTGAAGTGCATAGAATAAAATGAACTTGAATCTCTGTTTATTCTTATTAATTTTTGTCACAAATGCCTTGTTGCCATCTGAGAAAGGAAAGTTTTAAGCTTTGAGGGCATAACTTTAAGATGAGAGGAGCAACATTTAAAGGAAATGTACGGGGCAGTTTTTTACTCAGAGGGTAACACCTGGAATGCTTGGCCAGGGTTGATGGGGGAGGCGGACATGATAGTCAAGGGTCAAGAGTGTTTTATTGTAATATATACTAGACTAAGAGGGACCCGTTGGCTCCCTGTCACACGGGAGGCCCAGTCCCCCAACTCAACCCGTTCCCCAACACAATATTCCACCACTCACCCATAGCCCCCAACTGCGCAGGAGCGGCTGACGTTTTTAAAGTTTAAAATGGCAATAACGTAAAATATAAGATCAATGCAAACGCACCTCACTCTCCCTCTTGAGTCCCCTATTCCCCTGCTCCATTATCACTCCCCTCACTCTTCCCTCTTCAGTCCCCTATTCCCCTCCACCAACCCTCCTCTGCTTCATCCCCTCACCCCCTCCCTCCCCTCCTCCCTCTTCCCCCTCCCCTCCTCTCCTCCATTACTTCGCCATTCCTCTTCCTACCCCTATCCTCCTCCATTCTCCCTCATCCCCCAGCACTCCCTCCCCCTCCTCTTCACCCTCTCTCTGAATCTCTCTCTCTGTCTCTCTCTCTCTCTCTCTCTCTCTCTGTCTCTCTCTCTCTGTCTCTCCCTCTCTGTCTCTCACTCTCTGTCTGTCTGTCTCTCTCTCTCTCTCTCTCTCTCTCTCTCTCTCTCTCTCTCTCTCTCTCTCTCTCTCTCTCTCTCTCTCGGTCTCTCTCTATCTCTCTCTCCCCAGTAGACCCGGCTGTGTACAGGCTGTATGCCCCGGGCTTGTGTCCCTCCCTTCCCCCACACCCAGGGATGGGTTCTGGTGTGGATCGACGGTGCTGCAGGGACAGGTTACTATGGAAGCTTGAAAAACAAGGGCAGGCTGCAGGATTCAACCACCTCCCAGCCTTACACTCCCAGAGAGATCCTTATCATTGAGATTATCCCTGCAGCTGCAGAATTGAAATGAAGGCACAGACATGATGGGAATAAACAGCAGGAGGACTGTGTTCTCCCCAATACACTGTCATAGAGCGGGGAAGGAGAGTGAGAGGCCGAGGCCAACTCCTTCTAAGCGGGGCCAGAACTGCGCTGCCCCCAGACCTCGCTCCAGCCTCAGCGCCACGGTCAAATACCGCACGATGGGAGACATTAGCGGCCCGCCCCCTCCCCAGTGACTGACAGCGGACGCGGCCAATCAGTGTGGCGACGGTGCAGTAAGGAACGTCGCCGTCTCGACCGTGGCGGTGACTGACTGGAGATGAGACCAATCAGCGCATGCGCGGTTTTTAAAATTTTTTAAACCTTAATAACTTTTCAAATATACCATAGATCGGAACAAAACTTGTTGCATTGCCGCACAGGAGAATGGTGAGTAAGGTGGCAAAAATCATAGCGCTATTGTGTACTGTTTTTGCGCAAATAGAAAAACCACTCAAACCGGAAGATAACTAGATCAGACTTACTTACTTACTTACTTACTTACTGCCTATTATGCCTCCTGGCATGTAAGGCAGCAACGAAGGTCCTCCACTCCTGTCTGTTCTGGGCTAGCTTCTGGACACTACCTCAGGTCAGCTCCACTGTTTTCATTTCCACCTCTACAGTTCGATGCCAGGTGGTTTTGAGTCTCCCTCTTTTCCTTTTCCCTTCCGGTGTCCAGTGCAGGGCTATTCTTGGGATGCTGTCTGGTTCTCTTCTCAGTATATGGCCAATCCAGTTGCAGCGCATTCTCATGATGATGGTGTCCATGCTCTCTTGTTGGCATTGAGCAAGGAGATCTTGGTTGGATATGGTGTTTGGCCAAAATATTCTAAGGATTCTTTTCAGGTTCTTAGTATGGAATGCTGACAGCTGGTTGATGTCGATCACTGTCATTGTCCAGCATTCCGAGCCATATAGGAAGGTGGAGAGGTCACAGCTCTGGTATAACTTCAGCTTGGTCTCTGTGCTGTATTGCTGGGACCTTCATACATTGTTTAGCATTCTGAAAACATTCCTAGCCTTGTTTAGCCAGTTATTGATGTCATTGTGTGCTCCGCCATCGTGTCTGACTTTGCTATCAAGATAGGTAAACTCCTCCCAGGGAAGTTATGGGAAGATCGTTTCCATTCACTTGGATTGTCGAGGGGTTTTGGATGTTTAGTGTCATTACTTCAGATTTTTTCTGGTTTATCTTCAGGCCAATTTGTTGTGCAAAGTCACTGAGACAGAATGTTTTTTTCCTGCATGTGCTTGTGAGTGTGGGAGACCAGAGCCAAGTCATCAGCAAAATCAAGGTCTTCAGTTCCAATGCTGAGAAGAGGGTCCATCGTATGCCTCTTGCTTGGTCTCCGGTTGTCTGACGCATCACCCAGTCAATAACAATATTGAAGAGTAGCGCTGACATCACACACCCTTGTCGTACTCCTGTCTTCACCTGGAATGTGTGGTTTCTGTTCCCCACTCTGCAAGAGAAGTTGGCGTCAAAGCTCTTAATGACTTTGACCATATGCTGTGGGATCCCATACATTCGTAGTAAGCCCCAGAGGCTGTCTCGGTGGATGCTGTTAAATGCTTTCTCAAAATCAACAAAGTTGATGTATATCTGTCTCTGCCACTCTGTGCACTGTTCTTTAATGTTATGAAGGGCAAATCTCTGGTCAATGTATCCCCTCCCACCAAGAAATCCTGCCTGTTCTTTCCTGAGCTGTTTGTCTACTACTTCTGAGATACGTTGTATAATAATCTTTGCCAGAATCTTGCTTGGAATTGATAGAAGAGTGATCCCTCTCCAATTGTTACACTCTCTTAAGTTGCCTTTCTTTGGTATCCTAATGATGACTCCTTGTGACCAGTCATCAGGTATATCCTTCCTTTCCCAAGTAGCTGTGATAAGTGGTACAAATACGTCAGCTGCAAGTTCTGGGTCTGCCTTGAACAGTTCTGCATTGAGGTTATCTTGGCCAGGGGCTTTTCCACTTTTGAGAGACTTAATGGCTGTAACAATTTCCTCCTTAGTTGGTGGTTCAGTGCTAATGTCCAGGTCATCCTCTGCTTGAAGGGTGTTAGCCTATTTTATGGGCGGTGCTCTATTCAGTACTTCATTAAAGTGTTCCGTCCAGCGAGCTTCTTGTTCTGCTTCTGTTGTTAGGAGTCGGCCCTTTTTGTCTACAATTGGTGTCTCAGTGGTTCGGCGATTTTTGCCACAGATTATCTTGGTTATCTTGTAGACCTTCCCTTGCTCGCCTTTCTCAGCTGCATCTTCTGCTTGATTAGCAAGATCTTCCAGGTATGCCCGTTTCTCAGCTCTGGCTTTCCTCTGAACTGCTTTGTTTGCTTCTTGGTACTGCATCTTGTATCTTTCTTGCAGCCCTTTGGACTTTGTCTCATTTATTAACTTCTTTAATTTTCTCCTATTTTCAATGATTTGCCATGTGCCTTCAGTCATCCACTCCTTTTTTGTCTTCTGCTTAAACCCCAGGCAGGCTTCACTGGTTTTTACATAAGCTGTTTTGGTTTGTTCCCACACAGTATTAATATCATTTGCATTTTTCTCTGTGTGGTCGTCCATATCTGCTAGTGCCTGAAACCTGTTCCTTAATTGTAACACTAAAGAGCCTTTCACTTTTGAGTCATGTAGTTTCTCAACGTCAAACTGTTGCCTGCCTGTATTTTTGCTCCCTCTTTTCCTCAGTTTTTCTTTGAGAACAGCCAGGACTAGGTGGTGGTCACTACCATATCAGCTCCCCATTTAACCTTAACATCAAGTAATGAGCAGCTCCATGTGCTATTACTCATCAAGTGGTCTATCTGATTCTTATCCTTTCCATTTGGAGAGTACCATGTCAGTTTGTGGATGTCTATGTGCGGAAAGAGGGTCCCTCCAATTACTAGGTTGTAAGTGGTGCAGAGTTCTATTTGTCTCTCTCCATTCTCATTCATAATACCACAGCCCTTTTTTCCCATAGCTCTTTCCTGGTCTGTGTTGTTGTTTCCAACCTTGGCATTCAGGTCCCCCATCACAATCTTCATGTCATGTCTTGATGTGTTTTATAACTCAGCCTGTAGTTGCTCATAGAATTCATCCTTAACACTATCATCACTATCGTTTATTGGAGCATTTCACTGGATGATGGTATTAATTTGATTTTCATGAGTCTACTATTGACAGGTTTCCACTCTATCAAACTATTCTCTACTCCTTTCTTTAAAATGATGGCTACTCCTTCTCTGTGATTCTCTGAGTACAACACTGTCTCCCCTGTGCTGGTCCTAAGTCTCCCTGATCCCGTCCATCTACTTTCACTTACTCCAAGAATATCTAGGTTGTAGCATCTCATCTCTGATGTCACGTGCTAGTTTCCCTGTGCCGTACATTGTTCGTACATTCCAAAAACCTATCCTAGTCTTATGTTTGGCATTTAGAACTTCCACCTTCCTGCCAGTGGCTTCCTTTCGGCTTTCACCATTGACATTCATCCTAGCATCTGTCGATAGCCCTGGAAGTCCATCACGCCCAGTAGTGTTGATTCCTTCAGTTGCTGTTTCCGTAACATTTTGTTTTACGAGAGACGGTTGTTAGCCCTGTGCTCAACCTCCAACCTGGAGGACCAGTGGATCGCTCTTCGTCTCACCTCTACCCTTCGACCTGTCCAGCATGGGAGACCCTAACAGGAGACAAATCTCCCGCTGGCATAGCTCTAGGGGACACTGAGACACACAAGCTGAGACCACGACAAGGTTGCAATCCAATGGGGAGAACTAGATCAGAGTTTTAGTTACATATAGATATTCCAAAACTGAACTATGAACTTTTTACATGCAGCAGCAGCACAACAGGTTTGTAAAACATAGTACATTGATAACAGAACAAACATACAAAAAAAGTTCAATAAAGAAAAACCCCATACAGTGCAAAAACTAAACAAAGCCCAAAGTTCCCAGTGCAACAAAGGAAGTTTGTTTTTCGGAGTTTAGTTGGAGTTTGTAGTGTTCCTGATGGTTGTTTGAAAGAAGCTGCTCCTTAATGTGGACAGTATAGTTTTCAGCTTCCTATACCATCTTCCTGATGGCAGGAATGAAATTAGTGTGTGGTCAGGGTGGTATGGGTCCTTGATGAAGCTGCTACCTTTTTGAAACAATGCCTCTTACAGATCCCTTCAATGATGGTAGGGTACCTATGATGGACTAGGCAATGTTCATCATATTTTCCAATCTCCTTCGTTCCTGGGTGTTTGAGTTGCAAAACCAGGCCTTGATGCAACCAGTCAACATGCTCTCTATTGTACACCTGTAGAAATTCAAGAAAGTATTCATCAGCACACCAAATCTTCTTAGACTTTTATTATTATTGTCACATGTACGGAGATACAGTGAAAAGCTTTGGTTTGAGTGGTATCCAGTAAAAAAAAAGGCTATACATTAATTAAATCAAACCAGGTTCTCGATTCCCCCACTCTAGGCAAGAGATTCTGTGCATCTACCGATCTATTTCTCTTATGATTTTATACACCTCTATAAGATCACCCCTCATCCATCTGCGCTCTAAGGAATAGAGTCGTAGCCAGCTCAACCTTAACCTATAGCTCAGGCCCTTGAGTCCTGGCAACATCCTCATAAATCTTCTCTGCACCCTTTCCAGGTTGACAACATATTTTCTATAATATTGTGCCCAGAATCGCACACAATATTCTAAATGGAGCAACTTTCAACAAACTATGTACCTGTACACATAGATCCTTCTGCTCGACAACATTCCCCAGAGCCCTACCATTTACTGTGTAGGTCCGCCCATGTTAGTCTTCCAAAAATGCAACACCTCACATTTCTCAGAATTAAACTCCATCAACCATTCCTCAGCCCACCTGCACAACTGCACAACTGCAATGTTTGACAACCATTTTCACTATTGACAATACCACCCACTTTAGTATCATCTGCAAACTTGCTATTTATGCCATTTATGTTCTCATCCAAATAATTGATATGGATGACAAATGGACCCAGCACTAAACCCTGAGGCACACCAGTACTCACATGTTTCCAGTCCGAAAAGCAACCTTCCACCATCACGCTCTGCTCCCTTCCATGAAGCCAATTTTCTATCCATTCAGCTATCTCTCCTTGGATCCCATGGGATCTTAACTTCCAGAGCAGTCTACCATGCAGAACCTTGTCGAATGCCTTGCAGAAATCCATGTATACATTCAGCTCTGTCTTCATCAACCTTATTGATCAGATACTCAAAAAACTCAATCAGATTTGTGAGACACAACCTCCCATGTACAAACCCATGCTGACTAAATGCATGTATATCCTATCCCATAGAATACCCTCTAGTATCTTCCCAACCACAGATGTTAAACTCATTGGCCTTTTCGCTGCAGCCCTCTTGAATAGAGGCACAACATTTGCCACCCTCCAGTCATCTGGCATCTCGCCTGTATTTAATGACGAATCAAAATGTAAGTACTAGGGATGTAATGGTTGAATAAAGGTCAGAAAAACAAATGGAGAAGGTACCCTGTAAATGATCAGGAAACTGATTTCTGACAATCTTGAAGACAATGAAAATGTGATAGTCCCTAAATCAAAAGGCGGTTTAAAAATCAAAGACCTCGGTGTGAGTTTAAGATACCATTTTGGAGTATTGTAGGCACTGAGATGAAAGGAGAGTCATTGTTTGGGGAAGTGAGCGGACATGAATGTGGTGAGGATTGCTGGGAACTTGCAAATAATACACAGCTATGAACATTATGGGATAATGTGAGAACAATACCATTTGGAGGACTAAATGGAGGTAAACAATTTAGAATAATGATGTAAAATTCACCAAAAACTACTTTGTTGCAGCGTGGACACAATGAACAAATGTAGCTGGCACAGTGGCACAGCTAGTAGAGCCACCACCTCACAGCTGCAGAGACTCAGGATCTATCCTAACCTTGGGTGCTGTCTATGTGGAGTTTGCATGTTCTCCTTGTGATCATGTGGGTTTCCTCAGGTGCTCTGGTTCCTTCCACACATCCCAAAAATGTACAGGTTTGTTGGTTTTAGTTTCTAAAGATACAGGCTACAACCTTTGACCCTTTGATCCTTTGACACCACACCGACCATCGCTCACCCATTCACAATAGTTCTATGTTATCCCACTTTCTCATCCAGTCCCTACACACAAGGGACAATTTACAGAGGCCAATTGAGCTGCAAAACCTGCATGTCTTTGGGATGTGGGAGGAAACTGGAGCACCCGGAGAAAACCCATGTGGTCACAAGGTGAACGTGCAAACTCCACACAGACAGCACCCGAAGTCTGGATCAGACCAGGTCTCTGGCACTGTGAGATAGCAACTCTACCCGAGTTATATCCTAACTACAGATGCTGTCTGACAAAGTTTGTATGTTCTCCCCATCACTACGTGGGTCTTCCCCGGGTGCTCCAGTTTCCTCCCACACTCCAAAGATGTACAGGTATGTAGGTTAATTGGCTTTGGTAAAGATTGTAAATTGTCCCGAGTGTAGGTTGGTGCTACTGTACAGGAGTCACTGGTCGGCACCGACTCGGTGGCCCGAAGGGGCCTGTTTCTACGCTGTAACTCTAAACTAAACTAAGTTAAACTAAATATACTGGGAAACTGCCACCACTGAATACTGAGGAGCTGAGCTCCATGTAACTGTGTCTCAAATGCTTCATGGATGCATTGTTTCAGGAAGAAACATGAGTGTCATTGATACACTATGAGAATCGATTCCCAAGTGGTCCATATGCCAACCATGCCCTACGGCCGATCTCCACGTTGATCCACAACTCTGATTCACCCAAATTAATGCGTGACTTTGACAAAGGCTCTTGATTATGCAAAGCCTGTATTAGAGCATGCCATGCCTTTGGCTTCCTGCAGCAGTGAGTTTTCAAACAAATTATTGTTGGCCTTGTCTTGTGCTGGTAGTTTAATCATATGCCCAACACATGTGTTTAGACCCCAAAACTAAGGAAAAGCATAAAATAGTATAGAAACATAGAAAATAGGTGCAGGAGGCCATTCGGCCCTTCGAGCCAGCACTGCCATTCATTGTGATCATAGCTGATCATCCACAATCAGTAATCCGTGCCTGTTTTCGACCCATACCCCTTGATTCCGCTAGCCCCAAGAATGCTATCTAACTCTCTTTTAAATTCATCCAGTGAATTGGCCTCCTTTGCCTTCTGTGGAGGAGAATTCCACAACTTAACAACTCTCTGGTGAAAATGTTTTTTCTTATCTCAGTTTTAAATGGCCTCCCCTTTATTCTTAGACTGTGGCCCCTGGTTCTGGATTCCGCCAACATTGGGACCATTTTTCCTGCATCTAGCTTGTCCAGTCCTTTTATAATTTTATATATTTCTATAAGATACCCTCTCATCCTTCTAAATTCCAGTGAATACAAACCAAGTTTTTCCAATCTTTCCTTATACGACAGTCTCGCCATCCCGGGGATTAACCTCGTGAACCTACGCTGCACTCCCTCAATAGCAAGGATGTCTTTCCTCAAATTAGGAGATCAAAACTGCACACAACCCTCCAGATGTGGTCTCACCAGAGCCCTGTACAACTGCAGAAGGACCTCTTTACTCCTCTACTCAAATCCTCTCGTTATGAAGGCCAACATGCCATTAGCTTTCTTCACTGCTCCAAATAACTAATTCCTAAGAAATCAAGAGCAACATGTACCCCCAAAGCATTAGTGTTCTTTCTAAAATCAATGGAAGGTCAGAGAAACTAAATGAGTTCAAAACAAACAAATCCCGAAGTTGCTATTTATTTCAATGCCGATTGAAGCAAGGTGGGCGATTTGCAAGGCATTAATAACTATTTTGAGAGAGTCAATAGACACAGGGGAGATACCAACATATAAAAAAATATATATTTATAAACAGACCATGCTATCTGAGGCCAATTAATCTAACTTCAAATTCATGTCAAGGATTGGTATTGTTTTATAAAAGTTAATTAGAAGGTCATCTATACTACAATAACCTAGTTGACAGCGCTTAGCATGAACTCAGCAGTAAATAAAAATCAATAGAAATAATAATTGAATCGTTTACAATACATTGAACTTATCTGGGGACTGTATTACTTTTTGGTTCCCTGTAGAAAAGTATGGTACACAAACCGGAACTTTGCAGTCATATAGTTGATCACATTAATTTTGCAAAGGCAGATCAATCTAGAGTTACTCGAACGGACGGTGAGTGGACAGATTTATCCCAGCACCCTCAGCAAGACCTCAACTCCAGTAAGAATGCAAACAATCATGGGAGAAACAGGTTAATTTAATTAAAACTAGGCAAGGCAGTATCTTGTATTTCTGTTTGCAATTTTGTGGACTGAAAATAAGAATGAACTATTAACTTTATTGCATCGTTTTTGGAGTTAAGTTCCGTATAGAGATACAGTATGGAAACAGGCCCTTCAGCCTACCAAGCACACGGACCGTCAATCACCCATTCACATTAGTTCTATGTTATTCACTTTTGCATCCACTCATTACACATTAGCGGCAACTTTACAGGCAATTAACATTTAAACCTGCACATCTTTTGGATGTCGGTGGAAGCCCATTCAGTTACAGGGAAAATTAGCAATATCCACACAAACAGTGCATGAGGTCAGGATCGAACCATCATCTCTGGCATTGTGAGGCAGCAGCTCAACCAGCTGCACCATTTTAATGTCTTAAAGGGGCTGTCCCACTTGGCGACCTAATCCGTGAGTTCTGGCAAGTTTGCCCTCGACCCATACTCGCAGCATGGTCGACACGAGGTCGTAGGAGGTCTTTGTAACTCTCCTTCATGCTCGAGAGTAGTCCCCGTGAACTTGAGGCCTCAGCTAGGACGCAGCATATTTTTCAACATGTTGAAAAATGCCCGTGAGTAAAAAAAGGTCGCCATTGAAAAAATCTATACTTTTTTTACTTGTATGTTTAGTCATAGGAGGTCGTAGTAGGTCGGCATGTTAGTCGTAGGTAATCGAGCGTAGTCGAAGGTAGTCAAAGGTAGTCATAGATAGTCTTCATCATAGTCGAAGGGAGGTCGAAGGGAGGTCGAAGGAGATCGAAGGAGGTTGTCTTCACTCTCCACTATTCGGTGTCCAATTTTTCCGAAGTTAGTCGTAGCTAGGCGTAGCTAGTTAAAGCTGGTCTTCAACATAGTCGAAGGAGGTCGAAGGACGTCTTCTACATAGTCGAAGGAGGTCTTCAACATGACATTTTTTAAAACTCTCCTAAACTCTTCTAAACTTGCCAATTAGGCCGCCCAAGTGGGACAGCCCCTTTAGTCTTTGCTTTCTAGAGTCTAAAGTCAAGAGTGATTTATTGTCATATGTACTGAAATGAAACAATTAAATTCTTACTTCCAGCAGCACCATAGGTTTGTAAACACAGTACTCAAATAAATATTGTAGTAAACAATCAGAAAAAGAAGTTCAATAAATAAAAAAGCCAATAGAATGCAAAAAAACAAAACAACGCCCGAAGTCCCTTCTGCAACCAAGGCAGTTTGTAGTTCGGATTTTAGTCGGAGTTCGTAGTTTTTAATAGCCTGATAGTTATTGGGAAAAAGCTGTTCCTGAACCTGGACGTTACAGTTTGCAGACTCCTATACCTTCTTCATGATGACAGGAGTAAAATGATATTGTGACCAGGCTGGTGTGGGTCTTTGATGATGCAGGCTGCCTTTCTGAGACAGTAACTCCTGTTGATCCTTTCAATGGTGGAGAACAAAGTACCTGTGATGGGCCAGATGGTGTTCACCACTTTTTGTAATCTCCTTTGATCCTGGGTGATCGAGTTACCGAACAAGACTCCAATGCAAGTCAATATGCTCTCTACAGTACACCTGTAGAATTTCAAAAGAGTTTTCGGCGACAGACCAAATCTCCTCAGTCTTCCACGGAAGTAGAGTCTATGGGCTTTCTTTATGATTGCAACAAAACTGCAGCCAGCTGGTTTGTGCAGTTTTTGAGAATGTGACCAGGTCCACCATCTGGTCCATATACGCTCTCCAAGGGTTCACCCTCATAAGGTCATAAGGCATAGGAGTAGCATTAGTCCATTCGACCCATCAAGTCCACCATTCAATCATGGCTGATCTATCTCTCCCTCCTAACCCCATTCACCTGCCTTCTCCCCATGACACCCTTACTAATCAAGAATCTATCTATCACTGCCTTAAAACATATCCACTGACGGCCTCCACATCCTTCTGTGGCTTTGGCTATGACCCTCCTGAAGGATGGAGACATGGCCTCAGTGACTGAGATTGCAATACCATCAGCGGCTAGTATGGGGGCCCCGAGATAGCACACACTCTTATTACAATGCATCTACAAATAAACTAAACGACTTAAATTTTAGAACCATTGGATTATTTAATTAACATATATTTCACAACTCTCAGTTTAGATCATTGTCATATATGCCAGGGTGCAATGAAATTTAGACTTCATATGAAACTTACCGAGTAAAAAGTAAACATTTAGAAATGATAAATACATCGATAAATATAAAAAGAATAACATGTGTAAATCCACAGAATGGTGCACAATTGTAGTGCAAACCCCCATAGTGCAAACTCCAGTAGTGAAATCAATGTTAAATTACAGTAACAGAATACTGTCTGTTCGACAATCAATCCTGACTACGGGTGTTGCCTGTACAAAGTTTGTACATTCTCCCCAAGACCTGCGTGGGTTTTCCCCGGGTGCTCCAGTTTACTTCCACACTCCAAAGACGTGCAGGCGTGTAGGTTAATTGGCTTAGTAAAATTGTAAAATTGCAAATTGGCCATAGTGTGTGTAACATAGTGTTAAAGTACGGGGACCGGTGGTCGGTGCGGTCTCGGTGGGCCGAAGGGCCTGTTTCCACACTGTATCTAAACTAAACTAAGCAAAACTAAACTAATAACCAAATGAGGTAGAATTAAGAGTATTTGTCAACACGTCCGGGATGGGATTGTATTAGAGGTCATTGGTTCAGGAGTCACTGAGCACTGAGAAATAAACTGTTCTTTAGTCTGGCCAGAAGGTAGAAGAGAGAAATGGGAATGGTCATAGTGACGATGCTGTGATAGACTCACTGAGCTGTACTCACCACTATTTTGATGTTTGTGGAATGGTTGTAAATACAATAAGCCTACCCACGCTCTGCTCCCAGCCAATAAAATTATAAAACATCGCTGCAGACTTCCTCACTCTCAAAACCTAACCAAATTTCCCTTCACAATGACTGAGCCCTTTTTAAATCAATTTTGACATCATGTTGAAGATATGTTTCAATTTTTGATAAACCCTGCCGTGGTGGTGTCTTGCTCTCATGCCTTTATACATGAGGGTAACAACAGTTTGACTTAGAATTATGCTTCCAGTAGGAAAAAATGAAATTGTTTCATATTGATAATAATCATGATAATTGATTGTCAGTATGGCAGCAGCTTTCCATAGCCACAGATTTGCTTTACATTTTCACCAGTATATTATGGCACATTAAAATGGATTAAGAGAGAAACATGGGAGATTCAGAAAAAGTAAACTTGTTAAAAATGTATTTAAAAACTTAAAACCTCGTAAACTGCACGCCTCAGTGAAACACTGTATCTCTAATGCATGGTGGCTCTGCAGGAACATAAATAACATTGCTAATATAGTCTTTACACTTTTAAAACGCCAGTTCTGCTATTTTACTGTGGGTTGAATTCATATCAATAGCACAAATGCAGAAAGTCCTTGAAGGTCGTATGCCGGTGCACTGTGGACTATTTTAATTGGGCTCATGTGAAGCTAGGCAGATCATTTTAATGCTGATCCACTACTCTTCCATTTCACAGATTTCAGAATCACAAATTTCCCCACGTAAGGCTGTGGATACCCTGTGGTTAGGTTTATTGAGGACGCGCTCAGTAGATGTTTGGAAAACCAAACAAATTGGAGATTATAGGCATCGGGCAATAAGTTGATGAGTGCACTGGATCAGAACTGGAATGGAGAAACAAACTCAAGAGAGCCCACGGCCAACTGCTAATAATAATGGGATTGTTTACAATACATTGAACTTTTCTGGGATTTCTATTGCTATTTAGTTATCATGAGAAAAAGTAGGATATATAAATCTAAACGTTGTTGTGATGCACTTGATCACATTAATTTTGCAGAGGCAGATCTATGTAAACTTACTTGAACAGATTCTGAGCAGGCAGATTTACCCTGGGTAAAAACTTCTCAACTGAGCAATGGAATAAACAAGTTCAGGTAACAAGACAAACAACTATGGGAAAAAGGACACAAAGTGCTGGAGTAACTCAACAGGACAGGCAGCATCTCTGGACACCATGGATAGGTGACATTTCAAGTCAGGACACTTCTTCGGACTGATTGTGGGAGGGAGAAGAGAAAGCTGGGAGAGATGAGAGATTCTTGATTAGTGCAGGTGTCAGAGGTTATGGGGAGAAGGCAGTAAAATGGGGTTAGGAGGGAGAGATAGATCAGCCATGATTGAATGGCAGAGTAGACGATGGGCCAAATGGCCTAATTCTACTATTCCTTATGACCTTATGCGAAGGGGCAGAGTGCGGCAGGTATTACGAAAATAAATAATAATAGAAAATCCAGGTGGAGTCCGAACTGGGAGGCTGTGAACGTGATGTAATGTGAATGTAATGTGAGCGGGTGTGAAATCGATTGGCTGAAGGACCTGTTTCCACGCTGTATCTCTGAACTAAACTGAACTAAACTAACCCTGCTCTTGGCAATGATTGGACTCCTGACTTCCAGTAGATTGGTTAGGGTAAAACCTTGTAGGACAATTTCAGGTAAGTCTGGGCCTGGTAGGCTGGCAACCCAGGCTGTTGAGCCAACTAATGGACAATAACCAGGGCACGGCAAAATGACAATGGTGGGGTCACAGATACTCCCTTTTGGAGAGGGCATAGAATCCTTGTGTTCCACAGAGCCAAAGTTGTGAATTAAGCTGAGGACTAGATTTAATATGGAACTTGAAGGGCAACTTTTTCACAGTAAAGGCTAATGGGTACATTAAACAATTTGCCAGAAGATGTTGTTGAGGCAGGTCCAGCAATAGCATTTAAAAAACATTTGGGCAGGTATATGGATAGAAAAAAATATATATATATATATATTATTTTTTATTTTAAAGGAAAACAGAGCAGCACATTGTCGCAGCTGGTACAGCTGTCACCTCACAGTATTAGAGATCTGGTGTTGATCCTGAACAATTGCACAGAACTGACAAACCCCTTTCACTCTCTTACAAAGATGTAACTTAACTGCTGACTGAAAGGGCCCAGCCTCCTCACATTCACAGCGGACTATTGCTCGCCATACTTGGAGCTACCATCCCTGAATTTGCAGGAATAAGTGCCATCATGGAAGAGGGTCAGTTCATAAATGCTGCTACAGATCACCAAGATAAGGATTTCAGCAGGACAGCCCTTGAAAAAATGTTGATGGCTGTGCGTGTGAAATGCTTCATTGATGAACAGGCAGGCTGCCAACAACGGTGTTCAATTGAAAAGTCTCAAGAAGGTTAGCAAGATATAGTACATAGAATAGTACAGCACAGGAACAGGCCCAAAATGTCCATGCCAAAGTTAATGCCATTAAACTAATCCCTTCTGCTCCCACAGGATCCATATCCCCCCATTCTCTGAATATCCATATGCTTATTCAAGTTTCTTAAATGCCCCTAGAGTGTCTGACTCAAGCACCACCTATGGCAGCACGTTCCAGGCAACCACCACTCTCTGTGTAAACATCTTGCTCCACACATCTCCTTTCAACTTTGCCCTTCTCACCTTAAACCTCTGCACCCTTTCCAAAGTGTCCACATCCATCCTGTAATGGAGTGACCGTACAATACTCCAAATGCAGCCTAACCAAATATCTATAAAGCTGCAACATAAAATACCTGATCTTTATTCTCAAAGCCCTGACTGATGAAGGTAACCATACCACACACCTTCTTTACCACTCTAATTACTGGTGTTGTCACTTTTGAGGACCTATGAACTTGGACCTCAAGGTCCCTCTGTACATTCATGCTGTTAAGGGCCTCGCCATTAACTATTTACTTTACAGTCTTCGAAGGCATTGCTGAGACTGCTGAGGTGCCATTTTGGCAAAATGTTAAGTCATTGAGCCTTTGGCGCAACTTCCCCATTTGGACCATATGTTGTACCCACATCCCTCTCAGCCTTTCATATCCATGTGTCTGTCCAAATGTCTTTTAAATGCTGTTATAGTATCTGCCTCGTCTACCACCTCTGGCTGCTCATTCCATATACCCACACCCTCAGAGTGAAAATGTTGCCCCTTGGGGCCCCTATTAAATCTTTCCCCCTCACCTTAATCCCGAGGGGTACAACATTGGCTCTGTGGAACACAAATATTCTGTCGCCTCTCTGGATGGAAGCATTTAAGACCCCACAATTGCCACTCAGCCCGTTCCCAGGTTGGTGCCCATCAGCTGGCCCACCAGCCCGGGCTGCCAGCCTTTCAGGACCAATTATGTGAGGTCACCCTTCAAGGCTTTATGATGTTCCATCTACTGAAAGCCAAGAGCCTATAACCTAACAAGAGGAATTTGGTTTGGTTTGGTTTGGTTTGGTTTGGTTTGGTCTAGTCCTCGATTCTGTCCTCGGCTGCTGTTTGTGTGCAGTTTGCACGTTCTCGCTCTGTCTGCGGGGGGTTTCTCCGGGTACTCCAGTTTCCTCCCACTTCCTGAGGATGTGTGGGTTTGCAGGTTAATTGGCCTCTATAAAATTGCTCCCTGGTGTGTAGGCAGTGGATGAGAACACAGGGCTTGTGTTAACTGGTGATCGATGGTCAGTGTGGAATCTCTAAAACTAAAACTAAAACTAAAAACTCCATCACAATAGATCTGACAGCAGGGCATCTTTCACATAGATATTTCCCACAGGTACATGAGTCGTGCACTGGAGCCGTGAAACATAAGAGCAGAGGATAGATCTTATTGCCTGGTAGTTTGCTCAAACACAGCCGACCACCACATAGAGAAGGCATCATGATGGCTGCTACAACCCCTGCTATGACTCACACAATGGGCAAACAGCAGCTGGTCACTGAGGGGGAAGTGGAATCACTAAAGCCAAGTTTGACACGTGCTGATTACACTGTGATGCTCGACGCCATGAGATGCCTGCAATTCTCACAAAGTTATGTGCTATCTACACCCGCTCCTCTCTGCCAAGAGGGTGAGATGTAATCAGCCCTCTTTGAATAAGGAGCATTATAAAAATTTGACAAACAACAAGATGTAAATAACTCCAGCTCAAGCCTGGAGTATGCTCATGGCTACAGTCACGTTGCAAGTGACTGTAGACAGGAATATTTCATGTGGAGTCCGGGTTTACTTTCAGAACGGTGGCACAGTGGTAGAGTTGCTGCCTTACAGCGCTTGCAGCGCCAGAGACCCGGGGTCCATTCCGACTACACGTGCTGTCTGTACGGAGTTTGTACGTTCTACCCGTGAGTGCGTGGGTTTTCTCCGAGATCTTCGGTTTCCTCCCACACTCCAAAGACATACATGTTTGTAGGTTAATTGGCTTGGGTTTGTATACTTGGTATAAGTGTAAATTGTCCCTAGTGTGTGTAAGCTTGTGTTAATGTGCGGGGATCGTTGGTCAGTGCGGACTCGGTGGGCCGAAGGGCCTGTTCCTGCGTTGTATCTCTAAACCAAATTAAACAAACTCTATTACAAATTGGCCACCTTGGGAGGCACATATCCCCAGACAGATTCTCTCCTGTCCTAGGGCAGATGCTCACAGATGCAAAGCATACACCCATTGTCTACATTTCCCCTCCCTCAGAGTTTGTGGAGTGGTTGCTAGGCAGCAGCCAAGCTTGGGCTCACTTAAGGTTACTTTAGTTGCAACTGGTCACTCAGAATGGGAGGACCCAGTTTCAAACAGGTTTTAGTGAGGCCCCTCATATAGACTTGAAGATTATTTTACATCTTGGGCTGATCGGCCTTAGCCCACAATCTCAAGAAGAGACCTGACCCGAAACATTGCCTATCCATGTTCTCCAGAGATGTCACCTGACCCGCTAAGTTACTTCTGCACTTTGTGTCCACTCATTGTCTGCCTTAACCCATTACACTGGCAGATGTCAATGGGGACTGAACTCTCCTGCACTGATGTTTACTCAGGTGAATAACTCCCCAAATGCCAAAACACAAATGGCCTTATCACCATCCTCCTCTTCAAACTTCCAGCAAAGTTCTGAAAATAATTTAAAGGTCATTAGGGGGAATTCTTAGTGAAACTGAAAGTATTGGAGTTTTGGGTGCAATTCTGTTCACCACACGATAGGAAGATGTGCTGGAGTTTCACCTGGATATTTAGGTTTAGATTCATTATATTAGAATCAGTGGAGATGGACAAAGAGATTGGCTGGACAGGGTGGGCTGAAGGGCCTGTTCCTGTATTGTATGCTTCTATGGCTTTAATATTTGTTTCTGTCTGAGGCTAAGGTTGGTGGTTATGGTTGTTGGTTGAGATCCATAATGGCAGCATTGACTTCAAATTATCTTAGTGCCGTAAAGAGATACAGCGTGGAAACAGACCCATCAGGTCTGCAAGTCCACTCCAACCTTCAACCATTCATTTACACTAATCATACTTTAATCACATATTTTCTCTCCACATTCTCTCAACTCCTCTCAGATTTTATTAGTCATCTGCAAAATAGGGGCAAATTACTGTAGCCAATTAACCCACCAACCAGCACATCTTTGGAGCATGAGAGGAAACCGGAGCACTCGGAGGAAACCCAGTGCTATTCTTGTGATGGTACTATCTCTAAATAGTTTAAATTTATTATTTTCTTTACTGGCCACATGGCATGTACATTTATTAATCGGCATATAATCGGCATTATATACCAGCACCTATTCGTCTACAAATAAAAAGCACTGAGGAAACCCATGCAGTAATGCGGAGAGCAAGCAAACTCCACAAAGACAGCAAGATTGGGACTAAAGCTGGACTTCTGGTGCTGTGAGGCAGCTGTATTCACCGATGCTGTTCTCTGCCTATTTCACCTGTTGACCTGACTGAAAGAAACAATGATAACACAAAATGGCTGCTATCTTCCCCATTCTCTTATAGACACACCCACTACTGGCTTCCCAAGGGTTCATCTGAGAGTTGCGACTGCCATTTGGAATAAATTATCCAAGTGATCTTCCCCATCCCTGATGGATCCCAATTCAACCAAATCTCAGAGTTGTGTGTATTGAGTCCGAGTGGGAATTCCTTGTGCTGCAAGCACTTACTGCAGATGTGGTGGCCATGGATATCAACCAGGTCCACATATTACAAAAGCAGCACATCAATCAGCTTGCCATTCCCTTCCTCATTTAATTGACAATTGATTAACTTCTATAAACCTAATGTTGCATCTTTGCCCTGGCCTCACCAAGAGTGAAGAGTCAAGATTCAAGAGAGTCAAGATTGTTTTATTGGCATACGTCCCAGATAGAACAATGCACAAAGTTGCATCTTTGGCCTCTCCTCACCAAATGTCTTACTCACAAAACCTCACATCTCATAGACTGCACCCAGTGGTCTCTGTTAGCTGTGTTGACTTGCTCTGAAAGCAGTCCGGAAAACATTCAGCTCTGGATCAATACTCCCAAAGTTGGGAGCAGCGCCGTGGCAGCTGGTAAAACAGCTGCCTCACGCCGCCAGACCTAGATTCAATCCCGACCTGGGACGGAGGATTGCAACCTTCACGTGGTCCGCCCTGTTTTGACGAATGCAATCAACCCGGCGTGCACAATCAAATAAGATCAAATAGAACAAGTTGCCCTACAACTTTAGGCTGTGCACGCCATACGCAAGAGGAAGAAGAATCCCAACCTCGGGTGCTGTCTATGTGGAGTTTGTAGTTTCTCCCTGTGACTGCATGGGCTTTTTCAGCAGGCTCTAGTCCCATACACCTCCCCGCACCCCACCCGATCTCAAAGATGCGTAGGTTTGAAGGGTAATTGGCCTTTGTAAATTATTATTAGCATGTAGGGAATGGATGTGAAAGTGGGGTAACATAGAATAGTACGAAAGGGTGATCAATGGTCGGCATGCATACTGGGCCGAAGGGTCTATTTCCATGCTGTATCTCTATAAAAAAAACAACTAAAATGTCCGTAGCCAGCATAATCCCTACAGATTATGCAGAGAGGGTCTCAGGACCTCAGAAGTGTACATTGCCCCTCCCAATCATTTCTGAGTATCCAACAGTGGGGAATATTCTGTAGGCCATCGTTATTGGAGGGGTAGTAGAGGTGATAAAGCTGGAGTGTGATGGGCTGGGACAAAGCCTGGCAAGTGATGGGTGGATACAGGTGAGGAGGGTTTTGATTGGCAGATGGATGGGCAAAGACCAGAGATGGGAAGAAAAGAGACAAAGGTTGTGAGATATGGAGAGAAGAGGCAAATCCCTTCTTACTAACTGTGCTAAGTATCCCCCGTCCCACCCCCCCCCTCCCCCCCCTCCTCCCCCCCCTTCCTCCCCCCATTGCCCCTCCTTCCCCCCCCCCCCCCCCCCCCCCACCGTAAATATTCAATGTCCATCGTAAATCCTCTTAAATGCAGCCAGAAAGGAGATGATCAATAGTACCACATCCAGAGTGATCAGGGCGTTGTCTTTAAACACCACAGTTCGAAACCTCCCACGTCATTTACAGTTAACTCTGTCCATCAAATTTCGAGCTTCCGAGTCGCATGCATAACCACCGAGGAGATTTGTAACAACATCGTCATCGGTGGCAGCAATGGACTAAAAATATCGCAAGCCTGTACCAGTTGGCTCTGCTAATCCCATAGCAACCGTGGTTTGTCCTTGGTTATCAGCTGCCTGTACCTGACAGAAAATTGCTATTAATATCTCCATTTCTCAGAGTGAATGCAGTTCGACGGTCGTTGGATTTTTAATTTCCAGCAACAGTCTTTCTTCTTTTTGTTAATAAAGATTAAAAAGATCTTCAACCTTCATATTTAAATTGTATAGCTGAAAATTATTGACAGTGGTTCAGGGCTGAACTATGAACCTAACCTTTTAGCTCCATATATCTTGCTTTACTCACCGAGTCCTTCTGCATTCTGTTTTCTGATAATTAAGAATGCTAAATTTTATTTGTTCCAATATTTGTCTGTAAGTCAGCGTCTTACACATTTAATTCAATGCAGCTCACAATTTACCTCAATGCCAGAAGTGAAACATAAAAAAAATATACAAGAAAGTAAAGATAATATATATAATACCAAAATAAGCACAAAGTTACTCAGTGTCCAGCATCTCTGGAGAACATGTATAGGAAGGAACTGCAGATGCTGGTTTAAATCAAAGATAGACACAAAATGCAGGAGTAACTCAGCGGGACAGGCAGCGTCTCTGGAGAGAAGGAATGGGTGATGTTTCGGGTCGAGACCCTTCCTCAAACCCGGTCTCGACCTGAAACGTCATCCATTCCTTCTCTCCAGAGATGTTACCTGTCCCGGTGAGTTATTCCAGCATTTTGTGTCCATCTCTGGAGAGCATTTCAATCTCTGGAGAACATCGGCAGATCCTTGAGTCTACATCCTTATTTTGGCTTTTAGGAGAAAGTTTTTTTCCAATCTGTTATATATTCATGCCTCCAGGTAAACTAAAAATGATCTCTAAGGAAGGACATATTTACAGGAGGGACAAATGCAGCTTAAATTTATGGTAGCTTCAGAAACACCGTTTTAAATCGAGGCGTAAGCTAAGAAAACTCGTCTTATGCTTTCTGCTAGTAAAATGGTTAATTAGCTTTCATCCAAACATTCATCCTAGCTTTCAATTGCTCTATTTGCCCCCAAAGACCACCTCAGGTTAATTCCCTTGCATGCTATTCACATAAATCTTTGTTAACTTTACATAAGATCTACTGCTGTAGTTTTTCATCTGAAGCACAGCAACAGTGTTATTGCCTCCACTAGTTTTTATCTAATAGCTTCTTTCAACTGCTTTGCAGTAATTTTAAAAGTATTCAATAATTTGGAGAATATTCTGCAGGCCCATCCTCAGGAGGTAGTTGAGGCAGGCACAAGAACAACATTTCTTGTCTAAAACATGGGTAGGAAAGGTTTAGAGGGATATGGGCCAAATGCAGGCAAATGGGACTTGCTTAGATGAGACATCTTGGTCAGCATGCGTGAGTTGTGTTGAAGGGCCTGTTTTTGTGCTGTATGATTCTACGACTCTCTAAGCCTAAGCAGCGCTAGGTACTTAGAGGTACTTAGAGAAGAGTGGGAACGGGAACTAATGATAAAAATTACGAAGGTTAAATGGGAAAAATTCCTGATATATATTCACAAATGTTCAATTAATGTAAGACATAGTCTAATTCAATTTAAAATTGTACATAGATTATATTATTCAAAAACAAGATTGAACAAATTTTATCCAAATATATCCGCCACTTGTGATAAATGTCTAGCCCAAAAGGCAACTATAACACACTCCTTAGTTTCCTGCATAAATCTTTATAGATTTTGGAATGATATTTTTGAAATATTTACAAAATTATTCAAGTCAAGAATGGAACCTAATACTGAAATGATTATATTTGGCGTAATGGAAGATGGGAATAAATTGAACACATCTCAAAATCTATTCCTTAACTATGGTTTAATAATAGCAAAAAAATTAATTCTTAAATTTTGGAAGGGTACATCAATACCAACGCTTAAAATGTGGATTGCAAGTATGTTGGACACCGCTCATCTTGAGGAAATGCGATTCCTCCTAATGGATAAATCAGACCAATTCATAATGAGTTGGTCTCCATTCGTCGTTTTTTTGGAATCATATGGTGCAACACAATTGTAAAAAATAACTGTTTCAGGACTGGACGAGGGTTGGTCAAGACTATAAATAATGATCTCCTTTTCTTTTTTTATTTTATTTTCTTTTCTCTATTCTCTCTCTCAACTTTCTTCATTTACTCGTTTTCTTTTTTCACACACTATATATTTCACATCTTTCTATCCTTTACTATCTAACTTCTTTTTCTTATTCTAATCTTTTTTCAGTGTAATAAAAAAAAAAAAAAAGAAGTTGTACATAAAATGTATTATGAAAATATATATTAGGCACTGGTGCCATATGACTGTACTTACTTCTAATAAAATAAAATATAAAAAAAAAAAAAAAAAAGCCTAAGCAGCGCTTTCCCTAGGTCATTTAAGTTGGGTGATTGATATCAAGTCCCAGAAAAAAAATAAAAAATGCAGCAGATCAGCAAAGAATCGTAAATTAGAGGTTCCCCCAGGAGTCATTGATTTTAAATTCACAACATCCGCCAGGCTCATTTTTCATAGCTCTTTATATTTGAAGATGCTTGCTGCCTGAATGATTACAATGGCTCCATCTCAGTGAAAGAGGCTGCAATGTCTACAAAACTGATCAGTCCACTCAAGGAGTGATTCAGACAAGGAGAGAGGTTCTCGAAGCTCTGGTTGCCTTCCCAGCAGTCAGAACAGCAATAACTTGGCAGACAAAAGGAACTGCAGATGCTGGCTTACAAAGAAAGAAACAATGTGTTGGAGAAACTCAGCGGGTCAGGCATTTCTCTGGAGAACATGGGTAGATTACTTTTCGGGTCGGGGCCCTTCTTTATAACTTGGCAGATGTGAGCTGTGCACACAACTGCTAATGGATGCCAAGTGCCTCCCACTTTAATGGATTAACTAGCAAAATGCTTCTACACTACTTCTAATCTAACTCTTTGGAAAATCTTTTCGGACGTTCAAGTGGATGTTAGTACTTTATGTGTAACCCACAAAAAAGAATGAAATCAATTTTTTATGTGTAACCCTGTTTCTCTCTTCACAGATGCTGCCTGGCCAGATGATAATTTTCTGGTTTTATTTCGGATTCCCAGTAACAGTAGTCATTTGATTTCACGCAAAACACAAAGTGATGGAGGAACTCAGCGGGTCAAGCAACATTTGTGTAGGAAATGAACAGACAACATTTCGGGTCGGGACCCCTCACCAGTCTGAAGAAGGGTCCTGATCGGAAACGTCGCCTGTCCATTCCCTCCAAATATTTTGCCAGACCCGCTGTGTTTTTCCAGCTCTTTGGGTTTTCCTTAAGAATGCAGCATCTGCTGCCTCTGGTGTCTCTGTCTTAATTTGATTTTATGTCAGTTTACAAGTGTTTAGTTTAGGTCTGACCGTGTAAAAAATATATTGTAAAGACAGTGCATATTTTTATCTCACAGTATTTTTGGCAGTACTGATCTGTGTTCAGATACAGTGATGGTGATCTGATAGGTTATTGTATTAAGCAATACTAAAGTCAGAATCTGAATGTAGAATGAAACACAACAATATCTAGCTGGCATTGTCATTAAAAAATCATGAAAAAAGTCAACCATATTTTTTTATTAACTAAATATAATCTAATATGTTTATGTTAACAACCTGGGTTAAACTGAAGATATGATTTTCAGGTTACAATCTAATCTGATAAAAAAAAAATTATACATATTTTTTATTCAGAAATACCAGTGGGAACAGATTGCTGTGAACTACAGCAATGCAGATATCTAATCCTATTTGTTTTCATTCTTCCAGTTTGTATCCTGCGCTCTTCATGTCCCACGCAGTTTGGGAACATTTTGTTTTGAATTCCTATCTGTCAGGAAGGGTGACGAAATCTAAATTCAAAACTTGTGGTTCGCTGTTACTATTCAAAGATTGATTTTCTTTTAACCTCTGGTGAGATAATTAACATAGGCCATAGACTAGCACAGCGCAGGAACAGGCCCTTCAGCCCCCATTGCCCCTGCTGAACATGATGCAAACTTAAACCAATCTCCTTGGCCTGCACGTGATCCATATCCCTCCATTACATGTAAAAACAAATGTCTATCTAAAAGCCTCTTAAATGCCACCATCATATTTGCCTTCACCACCACCCCTGGCAGCATGTTCCAGTCACCCTCTATGTAAAATAATTTGCACAGCAAATCTCCTTTAAATATTGTGGTTCTCACCTTAAAGGTATGCTCTCGACACCTTGACATTTCCACCCTGAGAAAAAAAGGTAATTAAAAGGCTCTAGGATCAGAATGTTTCCAGTCAAGTAAACATTTCTGATTATTTTCTTGTAAGATCACCTATCTATGAGGATGGGCAACAGTTTCTGCCAGAGCTCCACAAGAATTCTCTCACCTCACCCATCCTCCCTTCCTTCCTCACCAGCCTCTTGTGACATTCTCATTCACTTTGGCTCAAATGCTAGACTTAGACAATGGTACAGAGGCCTTGCAGTTAAAGTAGCCTTGAGTCAGTGCAAGCCCACCAACGTTTCCAGCCACCACTGCCGTGCCCCTAACCCTAGCTCAGAGCTCATTTCCAGCCTTCCAATATCAGAATTAGTGGCACTATAGTGCAGCAGTTGAGTTGCTGCCTTCAGCACCAGAGACCTGGGTTCGATCCTGACCTTGGGTTTTGTCTGTATGGAATGACCACGTGGGTCTTCTCCAGGAGCTCCGGTTTCCTGCCACACTCCAAAGATGTACAGGTTTGTAGGTTAGATAGACACAAAAAGCACGAGTAACTCAGTGGGTCAGGCAGCATCTCTGGAAAGGAATAGGTGACGTTTTGGGTCGAGACCCTTCTTCAGACTGAAGGAGGAGCCCCAAACTCAGGGCTGCATTGGAGCTGTACAGAGTCTGAAGAAGAGTCCCAACCTGAAAAGTCGCCTGTCCATGTTCTCCAGAGGTGCTGCTTGACCTGCTGAGTTACATAGAAACATAGAAAATAGGTGCAGGAGGAGGCCATTCGGCCCTTCGAGCCAGCACCACCATTCATTGTGACCATGGCTGATCGTCCCCTATCAACAACCCGTGCCTGCCTTCTCCCCATATCCCTTGACTCCACTACAGCTCTATCTAACTCCACCACCATTCCAGCCGAGTTATTCCAGCACTTTGTGTCATTTATTGTAAAGCAGCAATTGCAATTCCTTGTGTCTATAGATCTGTTTCTTTGTCAATTTTTAATCTATATTACTGAAAGTAAGATCTTGACCACTTCCTGTTTTTTTGTTTCATGGTTTTAGAAAAAAAGATGTCACTTACGGCTGTGATTTTTGGCCAGCTTACTCAGAGTTCCCCTCCGCGGCGCAGGACAGGAGGATTTTTCCCATCGATGAAACATAAAAGTAATTAATGTTTAAAAAATGTTTCTTTGTCAATTTTTAATCTATATTACTAAAAGTAAGATCTTGACCACTTCCTGTTTTTCGGTTTCATGATTTTAGAAAAAACGATGCCACTTACGGCTGTGATTTTTGGCCAGCTTACTCAGAGTCCCCCTCCGCTGCACAGGACAAGAGGACTTTTCCCATCGATGAAACATAAAAGAGTAATTAATGTTTAAAAAATGTGAACATTCTCTCTGCTGCCCCTGCTGGTGGGAGGGTGGAAGGACCATAAAACTGGGAAGTGTTGTGCCTCAGTCAGTCTCTGCAAGATGGGGGAAAGTGAGAGGATCACGTCTCTCAGTTTGAGCTGTGAATAACACTGAAGACATGTCTACTAAACTGTGAATGTGGTTTTACTGACCATGAGTGCCCTTAATGTGGTTTGAAAATGAAAATGTGGTTGGTTTGAAGTAAAAGCACTGCAAATGGTTGGTGGGGGTTTGGGTTGAAGTAAAAAGCACTGCAAATGGTTTGTGGTCTAAACTTGACAACTTCCTGTTTGCACTGTATATTGATTTTAGATAAAACGCTACCACTTACGGCTGTGATTTTTGGCCATCTTACTCAGTCCCCCTCCGCTCATCAGGTGCAGAGGATTCTTCCCATCAATTAAAAATAAAAGTGTTATTAGTGTATAAAAAATGGTGAGAATCTCTCTCTGTCAATCACGCCATGAAGACCACACCTTTCCGGTGGGAGGGGGGAGGATTATAAAACCCGGAAGTGTGGGTGTGGCTCAGTCTCTGCATGATGGGGGAGGGAGAGGTCACAACTCAGTCCAAGCTGTGAATCAACTGAACACACTGAATGTCTACTGAACTGTGAGTGGTATTTTGTGTGGTTTTATGGTGGTTTTATGGTGGTTTCCCCCTGCTTGAAATGGTATGAAACTGCATTTGAATGTAGTGGCCTTGCACCCTGCATGAAATGGTATGAAACTGCATTTGAATGTGGTGGCCTTGCACCCTGCATGAAATGGTATGAAACTGCATTTTAATTTGGTGGCCTTGCACCCTGCTTGAAGTGGTAGGAAACTGCACTTGAATTCGGTGGCCTTGCACCCTGCTTGAAGTGGTAGGAAACTGCGCCTGAATTTGGTGGCCTTGCACCCAGCTTGAAATGGAATTTCAAGGAATAGCCATGTGTCAACTGCCAGCCCACCAGCTATGAGTGAGCTGCCAGCACATCAGGCTTGAGGGACTGAGCTACCACCCCAAGAATCCATTTGGCCCACAATGTCCATACTAACCCTCTGGAGACCCTTCAGCCCACAACACCCATACCAGTGCTCCAGAAAGTGCCCCCCCCCCCCCAGTGGCCACCAATATTGGAATTGGTGGAGAGGTGGAATATTGCATTGGGGGACCAGCCCTCCCGTGTGAACATGTCTAGTTACAGATATTTTTTTTAATTCAGAGCTAAATTCTGGTACTGTCCATCCTTTCACAGCATTAAAATTCATTGCCTATGAGCAGAGCAGGTAAAGAATTCATTTTGGGCTGAAGGCAATCACAGGGCCATGAACCTGAGACTGCGGGTCTCACAGTTGTTCTGTGCATGTCCTGTGCACAGTTGTTCTGCACAGTTGTTCTATGCATGTTCATCCCACTAAACTCGATGAATCAGATTCGGATTCACAGCAGAAAATGTTGAGTCATAGAGGGAAAGGTAGTATCAGAAGGGATAACTTAATGGAATGAAGAATATAGTGAACATTTCAAATTTTCCCTCTGTGAAAATATTACCAAAGATGTAGAAAATAAACAATGTTGTCGCAAGGACTATATAATCAGCAATGATAAATAAATAAATAGCCCAATTCTTTTAAAATCCTCATTGAAATGCCAGTTTGAGATTCAAAGGGTAAAGAATTGAATCACGGTAAATATAAATATCATTAGGAATCGCCGTGACTCAATTTTATTTGTTTTGTAACTAAGCACATTATCCCTGCATGATGCTGTCAGTAATCAAACAGTGGATAACACATTCAAAAGTGAATTGCAATTTTATATAAACACATCAAACCTCACAGTGGCTTAGATATTTCCACAGCAGAACAAAAATTTAGAGCTCTAATATCATCTTCCATTATTGATGTTAGGCAATGGTATATGATTGCAGTAAACCTGCATAAAGCAGTTGCGTTCATTAATAATTCAGAAGTGACAAAGGACATTGAAATGTGCTTAATATTCACATTGGTACTTTCACTGACTTTTACAAGCTCACCTTCCACATAAGCAGCAGCGATGCCGATCACATTAGACCCTTGGTTTTGTTGACAGTGAGAGAAAGGTTGCAGTTGCAATCACAGTTGATCAGGGTTTCATCTCTCTCCCGTATGCTGGCTCATCACCCCACCTGCAATTCGGCCAGCCACCGTGGTATCATGGATGAATATGTATATGACATTGGAGCTGCTCGTAGCCGCACAGTCATGGGTGTAAAGAGAGTCGAGCATGGGTGTAAAGAGAGTACAGCCTTGAGGTGCTCCTGTTTGATGGTCAGTGAGGAGGAGATGTTGTTATCAATCCACATTGATTGAGATTTGCAGATGAGAAAGTTAAGAGTGCAGTGGCAAAAAGTGGTACAGAGGCCCAGGCCTTGGAATTTGGTGATGACGTTGGAGTGTGTTTAATGTTGAGATGTTGTCAATGAATGGCAGCCTGGTGCATATGTTCCTGTTATTCAGATGGTCCAGGGCAGAGTGGAGAGCCATTGAGAAAGCATCTGCTGTCAACTAGTAATGGTGACCAGAAATGCACACAATTCTCCAATTGTGGCCTAACTAAAGTCCCATAAAGTAAACTCTTATACTCAAAGCCCCAACTGATGAAAGCAAGCATACCATACACCTTCTTTACCACTCTATCTACCTTTCAGGTAGTTTCAGACTTGAACACCAAGATCCCTCTGTACATCAATGCTGTTGAATGTTTTGCCATTTACTGTACACTCTCCCCTTATATTTGACTTCCTAAAGTGCATTACTCACACTTGCTTGGATTAAACCTCATCTGCCATTTCTCCGCCCATATCAGTAAGTGATCTAGATTGTCCACAACGCCACCAGTTTTTGTGCCCCTGCTCGTCCGCCAGGAGGATGGAGGTAGCAACGTCCAAGCAAGGAGCGTGGCCCGCAGGAGAGGAGAGGAAACCAGGGTCTCGCCTACCACACTGTCGTGGTCAGCTGCGGGCAGCACTCCGGGGAACAAAGGACGGGCGAGGAGTGGGGCGTGGTATCTCAGAAAGGAGATGGCAGGAGGGCCGTAACAGCCTGGGACTTGCCTGATACAGGCATTGCTCATAAGAAATAGTGTGTGGACTTTGAAAATTGGCGCCAAAACATAGCACCTGCTGTATGCGGCTCAGTATGCGGCTCAACATTCCTGTACACTTGTTAATCGTGGGTCAGGAGTATTGTGATACTCTACTGGACTGTTTATAAGGAAAATAATGTCATTGTGTTGATAATTAATATCTGTGACAATAAAAGCACTATTGCCTATTGAAACTTACTAACCAACCGACATTTATGTCCAAGCCATCATCCAAAAATGACCCCAAAGATGATTGGATTAACATATGATGAGTGTTTGATGGCACTGGGCCTCTACTCGCTGGAGTCTAGGAGGATAATGGGGGCCTCATTGAAACTTGCCAAATAGTGAAAGGCCTGGATAGAGTGGATGTGGAGAGAATGTTTCCACAAGCGGGGGAGTCTTGGACCAGAGGTCACAGCCTCAGAATTAAAGGATGTTCCTTTAGGAAGGAGAAGAGGAGGAATTTCTTTAGTCAGAGGTGGGGAATCTGTGGAATCGATTGCCACATAACACTGTGGAGCCGTCAATGGATATTTTTATGGCAGAAATAGATAGATTCTTGATTAATATGGGCGCCAGGGGTTACAGGGAGAAGGCAGGAGAATGGGGTTAGGAGGGAGATAGATCGGCCATGATTGAATGGAGGAGTAGACTTGATAGGTTGAATGGCATAATTCTGCTCCTATCAGGGCATGTGCATTTATGTGTATGTCCTTGCGCGTGTTTATGTGCATGTAAATATGCATGCATTGATGTGTATGTTTGTGTGTTTGTGGTTTGTGTGCTTGTGTGTATCAATATGCTTATGTGAGTGTACGGGTATATGTGTGTGTGTTTGTGTTTATGTGTATGTTTGTGTTTGTGTGTGTGAGTGTGTGTATGCACACATACATACTTCTAAAATCAAGCTTGTCTGTGATTTCCTTTGAACCCCATAGATATTGAATGTTTCCCTGTGGGTGTACAATTAGAAATCTTACATCTGTTGCAAGTTATGTCTATAAAACCGACTCTTCGGAATGGCTTGATTTTAATAGCCTTTGAGATATATGTAAGTGTGTTTTATGACCCCCAGGGCACCCCAAAGCATTTCACAGCTAATGAAGAACTTCTTAAGAGTAATTACCTCTGTTCCATAGGAAACACAATGGCTTATTTACATGCAGTGATGCACCACAAACACCAATGTGATAATGACTAGATAATCTGTTTTAGCCAATGATGAAAAATACTGAGAAACCAAGGAGAAATTTAATCTTATACTTTAAAGTAATTAAAGGAACCACAGGCTTCAGGGTGTCAATTGAAAGACTGCCTTTGGCCATATAGCAATCTGAAGGTACAGCATTGACGTGTGGTCCTCGTCAAGTATTGGAGGAAACATTTTTTGCTTACTCTTGCATCAATTTCTTATTTATCGACACTGCAACATAGAATTTTGCATTTCTGCATGTAAGTTGGAGAGACCTGCATTTGCAATAAATGTTCAAACATTAAAAGGGCAATACTGCTTGTGAGGTAAAAAATCACAACACATGAGCAAGTTAGGCTGGATCTGTGCAGGGAATGGACAGACAATGTTTCAGGTCTGAAGGGGCCCAACCCGAAACATAGTCTGTCCAATCCCTCCACAGATGCTGCCTGACCAACCGAGTTCCTCCAGCACTTTGTGTTTTGATCAAGGTTCCAGCATTTGCAGATTTGTGTGAATCCATACACATGAATCATTTAAATATACAGGTGATTTAATGTTAATAAATGCAACACTGCCAAAGTAATAAAAAGGCACAATTTAATAAAATGAGTGACAAATCTGCTTATTCTTGAACCAAGAGTTCAAGGAAAGAGTGTGTAGACCTGCTGCTATCTGGTGCTTCGAATGAATGAGAGAAGGATTATGATAGTGTCAACAAAGCAAGAATCAAGTACAATTTGATGCAGGTAAAAGTGATATTCAAAGGAGGCATAACTTTGGATGACAGACTACATTTTATATCCTGTTTGAGATTGCAGACAAAGTGATAGTGGATAAAAATCAAGGGTAAAAGAAAATCAAAAACTTGCAGATGTTGGAAATTTCAAGAATCGGGGGTGTTCAAATGTTATATGTACCGACAAAGGAACAATAAAATTCTTACTTGCTGTAGCTTAACAGACCCGGAACCAAAATGATGCACAGATAAGATATAAAAAATTCATGATATCGACAACTGTGATACTATAAACTGAAATCCTTCATACAACCAACAAAGCAGTCTGAAGAAGTTCATTGTTGCTGAGGCTTGTATTTTTAGTGTTGAAAAATTGGATGGTTGGTGCGAAGAAGCTGTTCTTGAACCTTGTGGTTATGGGTTTCAGGCTTCTGTACCCTCTTCCTGATGGAGTGAAATGAGAGTGTAGCCAGGGTGGTGTAGGTCTTTGACGGTATTGGCTGCCTTTTTGAGGCAGCATCTCCAATAGATGCCATCAATGAAGGGGAAGTCAGTACCTGTGATGGACCGGGCAGTGCCTACCACCCTGTGTAATCTCCTTCATTCCTGGGCATTCGAGTTGCTGAACCATAGAAGGAGGTGGTAGCATCATGATTCGGATAGTGAATTAGTATCTGTGGAGGAAATGGCTAAGTTTCAGTCTTGGTTTTCGCTTATTATTGGCACATGTACCAAGGTACAGTGAACTATCTCTCCAAAGTCATTACTTTCAATTCCATATTAGTAGCATGGAAATTTAAACTCAGCTAATTAAATAAATCTGGAATTCTAAAAAGTAACAACAATAATGGTAACATGAAACTACCAGAATGTGATGAATGGAGACACAAGGAACTACAAATGCGGGAATCTTGAGCCAAACACAAAGGCTTTAGTAACTCAGTGCTTCAGGCAGCATTTATGGAAGGGATGGGTAGGCGTTGCTTTGGGTTAGGACCCTTCTTCAGACTGATGTTCTTCATGGAAGGAAATATGCCAGGCTTGTCGGGTCTGGCTGAAATGTGACTTCAATACCTACCAATAGGTCTCACACTTTAATATCCTCTATAATTACCCACCAAACAACCTAATCCAGAGGTAATGAGTGGTGGAAAATTACTGCTGGCTTTGCCACAGATATCCAGATTCCAAAAACAGAAGGAAAGAGGATGGTGTGTAAATGGGAGGAAGTTGCTGCCTGCTTGATTTCACACTATCATCCCAGGCAGCGTTTTAGGATCATCAACACTTTCGTCAGCATCAGCTCACTGTTGCAATAGAAAAGGCTTCTCATGCCCTGTGCCCAATGCATACAATGGCGCAGCTGCTACCTCACAGCATCAGATATCCAGTTCAATCCTGACCTCCATTGCTGTCTATGTGGAGTTTGCACGTTCTCCCTGTGACCATGATGTGCGTGTGTAGGTTTCACATGTGGGTTTTGTAGATGACATGTGCATATGCCTTTAACATAGTGACCTCACCACTACTAACCACTCCCCATATCAGAAGTATAATTGCAAGCCTCGCTCCCCATCAGCAACGCCAGCCGCTTCTGCAACAACCTGCCCCTGAACTGGCTGCCGTTGTCAGATTGGAGGCTCGCCGGGGAGCCGAAAGTGGCGAAGTGGCGGCGCAGCTTCCCGATGACGGCCGAAGAGGAGAGGGAGTGCAGCTGGTCGACCTCGAACCAGCTGGAATAAGAGTCAACGAGGACCAGGAAGTGCTTGCCACGCCACTCAAAAATGTCAGTGGCGACAGCCACCCAGGGCAGTCCAGAGTACCCGAGCACTACGTGACGATCGCCCATCCTGCTGCCACCGCTGAAATGCGGGCTTCTCTGCTCCTCAACCTGGCTGGTCCCGATGCCCTGGAACGATCTGAATCGTTTGTATATGGTGCAGGTGAAGATGCACGAGACCCGGTATGTCTTCTGGCTAAGTTTACCAGGGGCAGGCTGTTGCAGAGGTGGCTGGCGTTGCTGATGGGGAGCGAGGCTTGCAATTATACTTCTGATATGGGGAGTGGTTAGTAGTGGTGAGGTCACTATGTTAAAGGCACATCCACATGTCATCTACAGGTTTGTAGGTTAATTGGCTTCTGTAAAGTTGTTCCTTGTGTGTAGGGAGTGGATAAGAAAGTGGGGTGGCATAGAACTACTGTGGACGTGTGATCAGTGATCGGCGTGGACTCAGTGAGCCGATGGGCCTGTTTCCTTGCTGTATCTCTAAACTAAAGTAAACACACACTTCCAAGGAGAAAATAATGCCCCAATCAATGTTTAATGCTGGCAAGTTTTGTTCACAAGTATCCATCACAGCAGTTTAGCCAACTGAGAAACCTGAGAAACAAAAGACTCAGTATTTGTTGTTCCTCATATTTTCCCCAAATCCCACCTCAATTAATGTCGCTATTTATGAACAATGTACAATTCCCTGCACTTCATGTGATGTGTCTGCTGTCAGCAATTATATGCTGCAGGCTATTAGGATCCACCGATTCTTATTGATGGGCCACACGACAATCTGATTTCAGTTCAATTATTCAAAAATAATCAATCCTTTCAGCATTCAGAGTGTGATGTCGATCACCTCATCCCACATATTTGGTGCTTCATTCCTTCATTCATCATCGTTGAAAACATTAGCGACGCAATGGTGCTGGTTTCCAACGGGAACAGTGACGGATGCACCACAGATCTCTGTCCTCCGGTTCCTGCGGACTTCTGCTGCTGGAAGTATAGGATTTTGGTGTGTGTGCTTTATCATCATTCCTTACAATGCTATGTACGTCAGTGATCGTAACTTCTAACTGAAGTGTGGATGGCCGTTGGTTCGCTAGAAGCTCATCCTCCCTTTGGTGCTTGGAGCTAGAAAACACAACACAATACTTTTTATCATATGACAACCCAGTGATGATTCAAAGCCATGTATCATGTCTTCAGGAGAGAGTTATATTTAGCTCTTATGGCTTAAGGAATCAAGGGATATGGGGAAAATGCAGGAACGGGATACTGATTTTAGATGATCAGCCATGATCATATTGAATGGCGGTGCTGGCTCGAAGGGCCAAATGGCCAACTCCTGCACGTATTTTTCTATGTTTTTGATTCAAAGCCATGTATCATCTTGGTTAATTGATAAGCAGGGATATCCTTTGCTGTGATGACTAATGATTCCAGTGTACAGAATACAGATTTATGTTTAAAAAGAACCAATATAATGAACCCTAAAGGATGATAAGAATCATGGAAGGAGACACCAAGGAAATTCTGAAATCTTTTAGGTACTTAGACACCTATCGGTATCATGCTGTACAGGACAGCAAAAGTCCCAGATAATTGTAGCTTGGTGGGTATCTTAACCACCGGGTGGCACCAGCAATGGCTGCCTTGCCAACTGTCTTGTCGATGTTGAGGAAGTCCAGAACAAGTAGTCACAGTTTAAGGATAAGGGGGAAATCTTTTAGGACCGAGATGAGAAAAACATTTTTCACACAGAGAGTGGTGAATCTCTGGAATTCTCTGCCACATAAGGTAGTTGAGGCCAGTTCATTGGCTATATTTAAGAGGGAGTTAGATGTGGCTGTTGTGGCTAAAGGGATCAGAGGGTATGGAGAGAAGGCAGGTACAGGATACTGAGTTGGATGATCAGCCATGATCATATTGAATGGCGGTGCAGGCTCGAAGGGCCGAATGGCCTACTCCTGCACCTATTTTCTATGTTTCTACGTTTCTTTGTTCTAGTCTGTCTGTCCTTTTCTTCTTTGTGTTTTAATTGTATGTGTTAAATGTATGTTTTTAGTGTTCTTTAACTTGTTTTATGTGGGGGGTGGGGGAGGGGGTTGTGGGAAGCTTTATCTAATCTCTTATCTCAACGGAGATCCGATTTTTTCCCGTATCGTATCTCCATCCGCACTATGACCTAACATCGAGGAGTTGGCGGCCTTTACTGCAGATCGAGTTTGAGAGCTCCACCGCGGTCGCCTGCGGACTTACCATCACGGAGCTTGCCAGCCCTGTACCAGGGGTCGACCTTGGGTACTTGCGGACTCGGAGACCGACTTCGGGAACTCCGAATTGCGGGAGTTTCGACCACTCCGACGCGAGAGTTTGGACTTTTTTGCCTTGCATCACAGTGAGGAATGTGGGGAATCAGCTGTGGTGGATGTTTATTGTAACTTTTAAGTAGTTGTGTGTCTTGATTTTTTTTTTTGTATGGCTCTATGGTAATTTGCATATCACTGTACCTTAATTGGTACATGTGACAATAAACTGAAACAAAAGTGTCACACTTGTTGCTGCTGATAAGGTCCCTTTTCCAAATGTCTCCCTATTGTCTAATTTTAAATAGCACTAGTCACATGGGAGGCCTGGTCCCCCAAAGCAACACATTCCCCAACGCAATATTCCACCACACACCCATAGCCCCTAACTGTGCAGGAACGGCTCATTTCCCGTCATCTCTGGGGGCGGGGGGGGGGGGGAGGTGTGTGGGTTGGGGGGATGTGGGCGGGGTGGTGTGGGCAGGTGGGGTATGGATGGAGCATGTGTGGGCAGGGGGGTGTGGGGGGTGTTGTGGGGGGAAGGGGGTGTTGCCAGGGGGGAGGGGTGTGTGTTGGAAGGAGTTGTGGGGAGAGGGGGTGTGTAGGTGGGATGAGAGTTGTGTGGGGTAGTTGTGGGGGGAGAGGGGTGTGTGGGAGGAATTGTGGGGGGAGAAGGGTGTGTGGGCGGGTGGGGAGGGGGGGTGAGCTCGGAGAAAAGACGGGGGAAGAGCCATTGGAGAGAGGGGAGCGTCACGGGGGAGGGGGGAGGAGCCAGTGAGGGGGACCAGAGGGGTAGTAGCTGGAATTGGTGGTCCAAGGTCGACTCACAGCAGGCGCTGGTCGCTGGTCGCTGGTCGTTCTCGTCCGCCGGGATCAGAGTCTCCGCTTTCCGTTTGGCGACATCGGCGATGTTTCCGACTCGGGCTGGATTGAGTCTCCCACGCTGGACTGGGCTGGGCAGGGTCTCCAACGCTGGGCTGGGTCTCCGACACTGGGCTGCTCGATGCTGGGCTGCTCGGGGCTGGGCTGCTTCGGGTCCCTCCGAAAATTGGGTCCGGTTGGAAACCTCCGCCAGCCATCATCCGCTCCAGTAAAGACACGATGGCGCAGGAAGGGGTGGACTATCCCGGTGAGTGACAGGGGAAGAGACTAATCCGGGCGGCGCTGAACAGCAGGAGAAAAGATCGATCTGCGCACACGCGTTTTTTTGTAAGATTTTTTAAACCTCGCTAACTTTTACGACATTCAACCGAACGGAACAAAATTGGTGCAATCACAGCACAGGAGAACGTTGAGTGAACTGATGAGAAATCGTAGCGCTCTCATGATTTTTTTTCATGCAGGGGCAATATTATTTATGTGATTCCAAATAAATTTGCAGATAAAATCAATGATCGACTTTTCAAAATGCTGTGCTAACAGACTGCTTACTGTGGTTACTATGATCCATTGCCCCCATCTCATGGCAATGTTTCAATAGTCTAGTATTAGTCATAGGGGCGTTGTGGGGGCGGGGGTGGGTGTCGGGGGCGGGGGGGGGTGTCGGGGGGGGGGGGGGGGAGTTGTGGGGGAGGGGGGGGGGGGCGGTGGGGTGGGGGTGCGAAAAATTACCGAACCCTTTATTAGATGAGAAAGAGTTTCAAATTACACAAATGGACTGGATAATTTTTTACTCAGATGATCCATTCCCAGCCCCACACAGTTTCCAAGATCACTGGTTCAGGTGACTCATATCAATGGTATTTGTCAGAGTCTGCATTCTGGTTAGTCCATTAATATAATGTCAGGTAGCAAGTCAATATCTATCTATCTATATTACTAAAAGCCTGTTCTTGACCGGTTTTGGCCATCTGTGGTGCGATTTCCGAGAGAACGCCGTCACCTACGGCCATCATTTTTGGCCAACTTGCTCAGAGCCCCCCTCCGTCGCATGTGTGCCGAGGATTTTTCCCGTCCATTAAAAATGACAGATATATTAATGTTTTTACAAAATTCCCCATTCTCTCTGCTGCCCTTAGTGGTTCTAAAATGCTTGCAGAATGTGTCTATTGGTTCTTAAGCATGCAAAAAAGTGTCTATTGGTTCGAAAGCTTGCAAAAAAATGTCTATTGGTTCTAAAGCTTGCAAAAAAATGTCTATTGGTTCTAAAGCTTGCAAAAAGTGTCTCTATTGGTTCTAAAGCTTGCAAAAAGTGTCTCTATTGGTTCTAAAGCTTGCAAAAAATGTCTATTGGTTCTAAAGCTTGCAAAAAATGTCTATTGGTTCTAAAGCTTGCAAAAAGTGTCTCTATTGGTTCTAAAGCTTGCAAAAAAATGTCTATTGGTTCTAAAGCTTGTAAAAAAAATGTCTATTGGTTCTAAAATCGTTCATACTAGCGCTCCAGAAAGCCCCCCCCCCCTCCTCCCCTGGTTGGCTTGGCTTGGGTGTGTCTTGAAATTGAAAGGCACTACTTACTGCAAATGGTGGCATGAAGTTGAAAGGCACTACTTAGTGCAAATGGTGGCTTGGGAGCTTTGACTTGAAGTTGAAAGGCACTGTTACTGCAAATGGTGGCTTAGTTGCTTTGGGTTGAAGTTGAAAGGCACTTCTTACTGCAAATGGTGGCTTGGTTGCTTTGGCTTGAAGTTGAAAGGCACTACTTACTGCAAATGGCGGCTTGGGTGTGGCTTGAAGTTGAAAGACACCACTTACTGCAAATGGTGGCATGAAGTTGAAATGCACTACTTACTGCAAATGGTGGATTGGTTGCTTTGGCTTGAAGTTGAAAGGCACTACTTCCTGCAATGGTGGCTTGGTTGCTTTGGCTTGAAGTTGAAAGGCACTACTTTCTGCAAATGGTGGCTTGGGTGTGGCTTGAAGTTGAAAGACACCACTTACTGCAAATGGTGGCACCCACGCCACCATTTGCAGTAAGTAGTGGCTTTCAACTTCAAACCACACCCAAGCCACACCCAAGCCACCATTTGCAGTATGTAGTGCCTTTCAACTTCAAGCCAATGCACCCAAGTCACCATTTGCAGTAAGTTGTGCCTATCAACCTCATGCCACCAGTTGCAGTAAGTAGTGCCTTTCAACTTCAAGCCAAAGCTCCCAAGCCACCATTTGCAGTAAGTAGTGCCTTTCAACTTCAAGCCAAAGCAACCAAGCCATCATTTGCGGTAAGTAGTGCCTTTCAACTTCAAGCCAATGCACCCACACCCCCATTTGCAGTAAGTAATGCATTTTAACTTCAAGCCATTGCACCCACCATCTGCAGTAAGTAGTGCCTTTCAACTTCAAGCCACACCCAAGCCACCATTTGCAGTAAGTAGTGCCTTTCAACTTCAAGCCACACCCAAGCCACACCCAAGCCACCATTTGCAGTAAGTAGTGCCTTTCAACCTCAAGCCACACCCAAGCCACCATTTTCAGTAAGTAGTGCCTTTCAACTTCAAGTCAAAGCTCCCAAGCCACCATTTGCAGTAAGTAGTGCCTTTCAACTTCAAGCCACACCCAAGCCATCATTTGCAGGAAGTAGTACCTTTCAACTTCAAGTCAAAGCTCCCAAGCCACCATTTGCAGTAATAGTGCCTTTCAACTTCAAGCCAAAGCAACCAATCCCCCATTTGCAGTAAGTAGTGCCTTTCAACTTCATGCCACCACTTGCAGTAAGTAATGCCTTTCAACTTCAAGTCATTGCACCCAAGCCACCATTTGCAGTAAGTACTGCCTTTCAACTGCAAGCCAAAGCACCCAATCCACCATTTGCAGTAAGTAGTGCCTTTCAACTTCATGCCACCATTTGCAGTAAGTAGTGTCTTTCAACTTCAAGCCACAATTTGCAGTAAGTAGTGCCTTTCAACTTCAAGCCAATGCACCCACGCCCCCCCCCCCCCATTTGCAGTAAGTAGTGCCTTTCAACTTCAAGCCAATGCACCCACGCCCCCCCCATTTGCAGTAAGTAGTGCCTTTCAACTTCAAGCCACACCCAAGCCATCATTTGCAGGAAGTAGTGCCTTTCAACTTCAAGTCAAAGCTCCCAAGCCACCATTTGCAGTAATAGTGCCTTTCAACTTCAAGCCAAAGCAACCAATCCACCATTTGCAGTAAGTAGTGCCTTCCAACGTCATGCCACCATTTGCAGTAAGCGGTGTCTTTCAACTTCAAGCCACACCCAAGCCACCATTTGCAATAAGTAGTGCCTTTCAACTTCAAGCCAAAGCAACCAAGCCACCATTTGCAGTAAATAGTGCCTTTCAACTTCAAGCCAAAGCAACCAAGCCACCATTTGCAGTAATAGTGCCTTTCAACTTCAAGCCAAAGCTCCCAAGCCACCATTTGCAGTAAGTAGTGTCTTTCAACTTCAAGCCAAAGCAACCAATCCACTATTTGCAGTAAGTAGTGCATTTCAATTTCATGCCACCATTTGCAGTAAGTGGTGTCTTTCAACTTCAAGCCACACCCAAGCCACCATTTGCAGAAAGTAGTGCCTTTCAACTTCAAGCCAAAGCAACCAAGCCACCATTTGCAGTAAGTAGTGCATTTCAACTTCAAGCCAAAGCAACCAAGCCACCATTTGCAGTAATAGTGCCTTTCAATTTCAAGTCAAAGCTCCCAAGCCACCATTTGCAGTAAGTAGTGCCTTTCAACTTCATGCCACCATTTGCAGTAAGTAGTGCCTTTCAATTTCAAGACACACCCAAGCCAAGCCAACCAGGGGAGGGGGGGGGGGGCTTTCTGGAGCGCTAGTATGAACCATTTTAGAACCAATAGACATTTTTTGTGCAAGCTTTAGAAGCAATAAGGACACTTTTTACAAGCTTTAGAAGCAATAAGGACACTTTTTGCAAGCTTTAGAACCAATAGACATTTTTTGCAAGCTTTAGAACCAATAGACATTTTTTTGCAATCTTTAGAACCAATAGACATATTTTTTGCCAGCTTTAGAACCAATAGACATATTTTTGCCAGCTTTAGAACCAATAGAGACATTTTTTGCAAGCTTTAGAACCAATAGAGACTTTTTTTGCAAGCTTTACAACCAATAGACATTTATTTGCAAGCTTTAGAACCAATAGACATTTTTTTACAAACTTGAGAACCAATAGACATGTTTTGCAAGCTTTAGAACCAATAGACATTTTTTTGCAAGCTTTAGAACCAATAGACATTTTTTTACAAGCTTGAGAACCAATAGACATTTTTTGCAAGCTTTAGAACCAATAGACATTTTTTGCAAGCTTTAGAACCAATAGACATTGTTTTGCAAGCTTTAGAACCAATAGACATTTTTTTGCAAGCTTTAGAACCAATATACATTTTTTGCAAGCTTTCGAACCAATAGACACTTTTTTGCATGCTTTAGAACCAATAGACACATTCTGCAAGCATTTTAGAACCACTAAGGGCACTTACATTTGAGTAGATTTGTGTTCAGTGTTATTCACAGCTCAGAGAAACGTGATGGAAGATGGAGCCTTCCTCCATCTTGAAGAGACTGTGTGGCACACCACTTCCTGGTTTTATAGTCCCTCCCCCCTGCCGCCAGCGGGGGCAGCAGAGAGAATGGGGAATTTTGTAAAAACATTAATATCTCTGTCATTTTTAATGGACGGGAAAAATCCTCGGCACACAGGCGGTGGAGGGGGGCTCTGAGCAAGGTGACCAAAAATGACGGCCGTAGGTGACGGCGTTCTCTAGGAAATCGCACCACAGATGGCCAAAACCGGTCAAGAACAGACTTTTAGTAATATAGATAGATATAGTAATATAGATGTTCTTCATTTTTACTTATTCTATCGCACACAAATATATATTTATTTTCTCTAAAATGATGCCAGTAAATTTACTGAGTCACCAGAGACTTTTAAGGTGATTGAATCATTGAAAGATACAGCATGGATACAGCATGGAAACAGCCACCAAGTCCACACCGATCATCAAACACCCACTCACACCAGTTCTATGTTATCCCACTTTCTCATCCACTCCTTGCATCCTAGGAGCAATTTACAATCAATTAACTTACAAACCCGCACGTTTTTGGGATATGAGGGGGAAACCAAAGCACCCGGAGGAAAACCATGCAGTCACAGAGAGACTATACACAGAATGCAGCAGAGGTCAGGCTGGAACCTGGGTGTCTAGCGCTGTGATGCAGCAAAGATAGACACAAAATGCTGGAGTAACTCTGCAGCATCTCTGGAGCAAAGGAATTGGTGATGTTTTGGGTTGAGACTCTTCTTCAGACTGAGAGTCAGGGGAGAGGGAGTCTAGAGATTCCAGCTGCACCACTGTGTTGCTGTCTCTTTCTCACGGACAAAGTCTGGACCATCTGCCGTTGAGAGCAATATTACAGCAGAATTTACACAACAGAGACATTTTCTATGACTGCATGATAGTTTGGGTCAACATTAGGAGAGGGCAAAAAATAACTGCCAAAGTTAGAAAGCCATTGAAAAATTATTAATATTTAAGTATTTTGCGCACGACCAAGATAGAAATGTGCTGAATAATAAATGTTAAGAGACAATCTAAATTACTTCTGTTTACATAATAAAGGTAATATATTATTAAAAAGCCACAGACTTTCACTAGAAAGTCACTGGGATTTCATGTTATGCATGCAGCTCATGAAAAGAAAAGAAATCAGAACATAGGGAAGCTTCAAAAGCAGCAAACTTCAGTAAGATCTGGAAAGTGATGGATATTGTACATAGTTTTAGAAATATTCTAACATCCTTGATAATTATAGGGCAGCTAAATTTAGCAAATATACTGCAGGGCATTATAAAGGACACCGGCCAAGACTACCTATTTAAGATACATATGTTCACTTAAAGTTGACATAGATTTATTAATAAAAATCAATCCAAAATGCTTTACTTTCTTGAGGATGAGACTGAATTTTTCAAATAAGGAAGAAACCAATTGCGCAAATTGCACGAATTAATTAGTATGGGTGTCAGAGGTTATGGGGAGAAGGCAGGAGAATAGGGTTAGGAGAGATATTGAATGGCAGAGTAGACTTGATGGGCCGAATAGCCCAATTCTACTCCTATCACTTATGATCTTATGATTTTATAATCTTATGATCTTATGATCCTAATGATCTGACACTGAGCAGAACAGTGACGTGTAGCTAGAGAAACTCAGCGGGTCAGGATCCCTGTGCAGGGAAATGCACAGACGATGTTTGGGATCAGGACCATTCTGGCGACTGCAAATGAAAGGGGGAGTTGCAAGGAGACTGAAGAAGGGTCTCGATCCGAAACGTCGCCTATTTCCTTCGCTCCATAGATTCTGCCTCACCCGCTGAGTTTCTCCAGCATTTTTGTCCACCATTCTGTGTCATGATCAGTAAGGAAACCAATGATTTATGTTCTTGACAGCAGTAATCATAACAATCAAAAGATCTTTGAGACAACGTGTAGATGGTCCTTCTAGAGATGGGGACATACTTGACCTTATCTTAGGAAATGAAACTGGGTTGGTGGTGTAAGTGGAAAACATGGACAACAGTGACCATAATTCTTCACCTCTGCTATCAGGCTTCTGCACAGCCCTTCCATAGGCTGGAGCATAGTCTGATTCATCTCTACCCTATTGCGGACATTGGACTTTGACAATGGAGACTGTGGTGCAACCATGCCGAGAACAATATTTTACATTCTGTATCTTACCCTTTGCTCTATCTATTGTACTTGAGATTGACGATTGTATTTATGTATAGTATTATCTGAACGGATTGGAAAGCATGTTAAACAATGCTTTTCACTGTATCTCAGTAAATATAGAAACATCGAAAATAGGTGCTGGACGAGGCCATTCGGCCCTTCGAGCCAGCACCGCCATTCATTGTGATCATGGCTGATCGTCCCCAATCAATAACCTGCGCCTGCCTTCACCCCATATCCCTTGACTCCACTAGCCCCCAAAAGCTCTATCTAACTCTCTCTTAAATCCATCCAGTGACTTGGCACCACTGCTCTCTGTGGCAGGGAATTCCACAAATTCACAACTATCTGGGTGAAAAAGTTTTTTCTCACCTCAGTCTTAAATGGCTTCCCCTTTATTCTAAGACTGTGCCCCCTGGTTCTGGACTCGCCCAACATTGGGAACATTTTTCCTGCTTGTCCAGTCCTTTTTATGATTGTATATGTTTCTATAAGATTCCCCCTCATCCTTCTAAACTCCAGTGAATACAAGCCTAGTCTTTTCAATCTTTCCTCATATGACAGTCCCGCCATCCCAGGGATCAATCTCGTGAACCTACGCTGCACTGCCTCAATCACAAGGATGTCCTTCCTCAAATTAGGAGACCAAAACTGTACACAATACTCCAGATGTGGTCTCACCAGAGCCCTATACAACTGCAGAAGAACCTCTTTACTCCTAAACTGAAATCCTCTTGTTATGAAGCCCAACATTCCATTAGCTTTTTTCACAGCCTGCTGTACCTGCACGGCAACTTTCAGTGACTGGTGTACAAGGACGCCCAGGTCTTGCTGCACCTCCCCCTTACCTAACCTAACCCCATTGAGATAATAATCTGCCCCCTTGTTTTTGCCCCCAAAGTGGATAACCTCACATTTATCTATATTATACTGCATCTGCCACGCATCTGCCCACTCACTCAACCTGTCCTGGTCACGCTGCAACCTCCTAACATCCTCTTCACAGTTCACACTGCCACCCAGCTTTGTGTCATCCGCAAACTTGCTAGTGTTGCTCCTAATTCCCTCTTCCAAATCATTAATATCTATGGTAAACAGTTGCGGCCCCAACACCGAGCCTTGCGGCACTCCACTCGCCACTGCCTGCCATTCTGAAAAGGACCCGTTCACTCCTACTCTTTGCTTCCTGTCTGCCAACCAATTTTCTATCCATGTCAACACCCTACCCCCAATACCATGTGCTCTAATTTTAGTCACCAGTCTCCCGTGCGGGGCCTCATCAAAGGCTTTCTGAAAGTCTAGATACACTACATCCACTGGCACCCCTTCATCCATTTTACTTGTCACATCCTCAAAAAATTCCAGAAGATTAGTCAAGCATGATTTCCCTTCATAAATCCATGTTGGACTAATCCTTTTACTGCTATCCAAATGCCCCATTATTACCTCTTTAATAATTGACTCCAGCACCTTTCCCACCACCGAAGTCAGGCTAACTGGTCTGTAATTCCCCGTTTTCTCTCTCGCTCCTTTCTTCAAAAGTGGGATAACATTAGCTATCCTCCAATCCACAGGAATTGATCCTGAATCTATTGAACATTGGAAAACGATCACCAATGCGTCCACTATTTCTAGAGCCACCTCCCTGAGGACCCTGAGATGCAGACCATCAGGCCCAGGGGATTTATCATCCTTCAGTCCCATTTGCCTACCCAATACTATTTCTCGCCTAATGAAAATTTCTTTCAGTTCCTCTACCTCCTTAGATCCTCTGTCCTCCAGTACATCTGGAAGATTGTTTGTGTCTTCCTTAGTGAAGACAGATCCAAAGCACCTATTCAACTCTTCTGCCATTTCCTTGTTACCCATAATAATTTCACCCCTGCCTTCAAGGAACCCACATTTGACTTTGCTACTCTTTTTCCCTTAACATATCTAAAGAAGCTTTTACTGTCCTTCTTTATATTCCTGGCCAGCTTCCCCTCATACTTCATCTTTTCAACCCGTATTGCCCGTTTTGTTTCCTTCTGTTGCCCTATGAAAGTTTCCCAATCCTCTGGCTTCCGTCTACTCTTTGCTGTGTTATACATCTTTTCTTTTAGTTTTATTCTATCCCTAACTTCTCTTGTCAGCCACAGTTGCCCCCTACTCCCCTTAGAATTTTACTTCCTTTTTGGAATGTGACAATAATAAACCTAGACTTAAAGTTAAACCTTAAATTCTCGAAGTTTCAAGGTAGTTGTGGAAATAAATAAAATAGGTTCTCAAGTTGAAGTCTAGAATTGGGGTTGGGTAAGGCAAATTTCAATAGCATAAGAGAGGACCTGGTGAAAGTAGATTGGGAGCAGAGACTTGTGTGTAAATTGCAGCTGACAGATGGAGTCTTGGAGCCATGCAGCATGGAAATGGGCCCTTTGGCCCAACTCATCCATACCAACCAACTTGCCAACCAAGTTACCCCCACTTGCCTGCACCTACCCCATATCCCTCAATACCTTTGCACATGTACCAGTGCAAGCATTTTTTAATGTCATAATTATACCTTCCTCTACCTCTGGCAGCTCATTCCATACACCCACAACCGTCTGTGTGAAAAAGTTGCCCCTTCATTTTCTTTTACAATTTTTCCCTTCTCACCTTAAACTTATGCCCTATAGTTTTTTGATTTCCATTCCGTGTAAAATAAAAAGTACCGTGTGCATTCACCAAGCCTCTCTTCAGCAACCCAGGCTCCAGCGGTAAAAAAAGATCCAGTTTATCCAACCTCTCCTTATAACACAAGCCCTTCATTCCCAGTAATACCTTTCTTATAGCTTCAGAACTGCACCCAATACTGCAAGTGAGGTCTCATAAATGTCTTGAATAGTTATACATTTGTTCTCAATGCCCTGACCAATAAAGGCAAGTGTGCCAAAAGCCTTCTTCACTACTCTGTCCACGTATGTCATAATTTTCAGGGAACTATGTACTTTTACCCCTTAGTTTCTCTGTTCTACAACACTTTCCAGTCGCTGCCCTTTACTGTGTAAACCCTGCCCTGGTTTAGAGTACAAAAAAGCAACCCCGCATTGATGTTAAATTCCTTGACCAAATTTCCCAGTAGATCTAGATTCTATTGTAACCTTAGAAAACCTTCACTGTACAATGTGCCTCCCATTTTAGTGTCACCCACAAAATTATTGATCATGCCAACTACATTTTCATCTAAATCATTAATGTAGTTGATGAATAACCGTGGACCTAGCATTGATCTCTGCGGCACACGACAGGTAATATAGTCCAAGCTCGGCCCAAAACCAGAAGAAATTGCAGACTTCCTTGGATGTCTAGATCGTCTAGCAAACTGACATCCCTCACCTCACCCATCCACCCTGGGGGCACCTCCCACTGCCGATCTTGAAGGCGTGGAAGGCCATTACCCGGTTCACTCTCTTACCGGCCTTGACCCTCATGTCCGTCATCACTAGCTCACTTCCTTCCGGTCTCTGGTCTTCTGGGGACAAGCAGGGACCGGCTTGGCGGCTTCACTCTGCAGGCCGTGGCCCGCTGGGTCTTGTGCGTCCAGCCATGCAGCACGCCGAGTCAGAACAATATCACCACAACATATTGATGTATTGCAAATAGTGGTAGTGGAGATGAAACAGACAATTACAGGTAGCTCTTGGATATTCTAGCCTATTCAAGACCTTGTAACGTGCCTCACATCAAAGATGGTGACCCAATCTTTCCAGCAGAAGGGGATATCTGTCTTGGACTGGCCTGGTAACTCACATGATCATGTTTGAATAGCGGTGCAGGCTCGAAGGGCCGAATGGCCTACTCCTGCACCTATTTTCTATGTTTCTAACTCACCTGACCTGTATCCAATTGATAATTTGTGGTCAATTATCAAGGAGAGAATGAAAGGATAGGACTGTACCACGAGGCAGAAGCTCAATGAGGCCATAATTCAGCTGTGGTATCAAGATGAAAAAATTCTCGTAAACTGTCAGAATCTGGTCGATTCCATGTTAAATTGTGTCAAACACTTGATAAAGACCCATGGTGGACATATAATGTACTACATGATAATAAATAAAAGGTAGCCCTGCAACATTATATTGACTTATTATGTCGTAGGCTTGATTCCATTAATTTGCACAAGGATGTATGATTTGACTGGACAGCACACAACAACATCTTACATTGCATCTCAATAGCTGTGAAAAATAATAAACCAATATCAATACAAATACTAAGAAGTGTACCAAAGGCAGATTCTAACAGAGGAAAAGCTGATAAAACTAGTAGTAGTAGGCCCCCTTCGGTCATGACTGACCATGAGTGATGCATCCTAGTTTGCAGGTGATGTGTGGTCGGATGCAAGCCTGGGCGATGTCATTTGGAGGGCAGGCTGTTGCCCATGCAGCACGTCCCCCCTCTCCACGTTGCTGACCGATCCAAAGGAACAGCAGGGCCGTTACAGTTTGGCACCAGCGCCATCGCAGGAGCTGCCAGAGTGAGGTTGTAGAACTGCCTTAGGGGCTGCGACTCCGGATTTTCTTGAGGTTTACTCCAGGAGCCTTATCCATGACTGGATATGGCCACAAGGCTGTGGAGGTTTTAAATCTTAGTTTTCCCTCTCCTAGATGGACTGCCTTCCCAGGCTGACGAGCCCCATCTGCCTTGTAAAATTAGAAGACAAAGAAAAGGAATGTATTAAATCGAATCTGCAGACAACAAGATACCTCCAAGGTAACATTATCCCAGCCAGTATTCTTTCTCAGCCAACATCATTAAACAGATCTTCTGATCATTTCTATTTACAGGAGTTTGTTTTGCACAAACTGTCTGCCACACTTCCCGAATTTTAACTGTGAGCATCCTTTAAAATGAACTAAGTGAAAGTTCATTCTTCTTGTACAGAACTTTTTTTTGTTTGTGGGAATTAAGAGTTTTCAATTAACACCAATGGAAGGAATCACAGCAAGGAACCAAATAAGGAACCAAATAGATAAATCACCAGATTTCACGAGATATCACTGAGGGGAAACAAGCCACTTCACCAATAATTAGCAAGTACCTTGGAGCATTGGATGCTTAGGGGAGAGCAGATGGAAGTATATAAAATTGTGAGAGGCAGAGATAGGGTAGAAAATCAAAATCTTTTTTCCCCCAAGGTGGAAATATCAAAGACTAGAGGGCCATAGCTCTTAGGTGAGAGGGGAAAAGTTTAAAGGAGATGTGCAGGCAAGTTTTTCCACAGAGCATGGTGGGTGCCTGGAATGAGCTGCTCAGCTAAGTGTAGAGGCAGATACAATAGGGGCACAAAAATGTTGGAGAAACTCAGCGGGTGCAGCAGCATCTATGGAGCGAAGGAAATAGGTGACGTTTCGGGCCGAAACCCTTCTTCAGACCCTTCTTCTACAATAGGGGCATGTAAGAGGCTTTTAGATAGGCACATCTTAAAAGGCACATACAGATAATGAAAGGATATGGATCATATGCAAGCTGAAGGGCCTGTCCCACGAGCATGCGACTGCATGCGGCATGCGACTGCATGCCTAACGTGGTCGCTTGAGCCGTACGGCCTCGTGGGGCTGGTCCCACTTCAATCGCCGGAGCCGTATGGAGTTGTGCGGAGCAGGTCCCGACATCGCGCGGGGCTCCGGAAAACTGACAGTGTTCAAAAATTCCGCGCGGCGACAGCCTGCTGGCCCGCAGCCGCATTGAGGCCGTACGCACCGCCTCGACGGGCATACGCAGCGCCTTGACGCCGTACGTCACGCGCAGACTTCGCTTGAACTTCACGTCACTCACTCGACCTCCGCGCGGCCCCCTCTTCTGGTTTGGTCGCGCTCGCCGCATGCAGTCGCATGCTGGTGAGACCGGCCCTGTATGGGGATCACTCGACCTCTGCACGACCCCCGCGCGGCCCCCGCTTCCGGTTTGGTCGCGCTTGGCGCATGCAGTCGCATGCTCGTGGGACAGGCCCTTAAGGAGATTAGTTTAACTTGGCATCATGTTCAGATGGGCATTGTGGGCTGAAAGGCCTGTTCCTGTGTTGTACTGCATCAAGTTTTAGGTGAAATAATGACAATGATGCATAAAAATATCAGAAAAACAATTTTCATTACATTCTAATTTTTAATGATAATAAATCTGACTAATGACACACATTTAGAAGTTAGTTCCAATCTGCTTTTAAATGTTTAATGTCCGTTCCATTGCCAATGACAAACATACACATAGCGCACAATAAACTAACAGTAAATCACAGTGAAGTTCTATTGCCAGCGGCGCTAGTTGAATGCATAATTCAGCCCCTCAATGACAATAAACACTGCACTTGTTCTGATTCACAATAATTTCTTGCAATGTTACTACATTGACATATTTATAGGAGGTAATAACTCTGAGGTTCAAATCACCTTGGTGCAAAAGACTAAAGATTCTATAAATAAGGGTAATGAAATATCTCAGATTATCATGAGACAAAATTAGCTTGGACTCCATTACTTGTACTTTCTCAATAATATGTCTTTATCTGTAAATTATAAATATAATTGTAGCACATTATTAGCACAAAAACAGTTCACTCAATCAGCATGATTTGATATTTCAATCAAACTTTACTGGGTAACATTTTAATTTTGTTTCTATCGAGAGGCCCGGGAGCCGTTACAGAGGGAGGAGTGACCTTCATGTGGTGAGTTAAAAAACCCATCGCGGGGCTTGTCTCAACAGAGGCCCGGGAGCCGTTACAGAGGGAGGAGCGACCTTCGTGCGGTGAGTTAAAAAACCCATCGCGGGGCTTGTCTCAACAGAGGCCCGGGAGCCGTTACAGAGGGAGGAGTGACCTTCGTGTGGTGAGTTAAAAAACCCATCGCGGGGCTTGTCTCAACAGAGGCCCGGGAGCCGTTACAGAGGGAGGAGCGACCTTCGTGTGGTGAGTTAAAAAAACCATCGCGGGGCTTGTCTCAACAGAGGCCCGGTAGCCGTTACAGAGGGAGGAGCGACCAAAATCTGCAACGTTCCATTCGCAGATCACACTTCAAATTAAGGGGGCTGGTGGAAGCCTCTGATTGGTCGAACGGACTAGAGGAAGCAGCCGTTACAGGACTAGAGGAAGCAGCTGATTGGCTTGTATCCCGGGTAAGGCTTTATTGTATTCGATTAAGGGGGAGAATGAGGGCCAGGGCAGTTTACTGTTCTGGATGTCAGATGTGGGAGGTCATGGAGTCTGAGTGCCCTCCAGACGTCCACATCTGTGCCAGGTGCGTCGAGATGGGGCTCCTAAGGGACCGTGTTAGGAACCTGGAACAGCAACTCGATGACCTCTGTCTGCTCAGGGAGAGCGAGGAGGTCATAGATAGGAGTTACAGGGAGGTGGTCACTCCAAGACCACAGGAGACAGAAAACTGGGTCACAGTTAGGAAGGGCAACGGGCAGAGGCAGGGACTGGTGAGTACCCCGGTGGCTGTACACCTTGAAAATAAGTACTCATGTTTGAGTAAGGGTGGGGGAGACAGCCTACCTGGGGGCAGCGACAGCGGCCGGGCCTCTGGCATAAAGACCGGTCCTGTTGCTCAGAAGGGTAAGGAAAAGAAGAGGAGGGCAATTGTAATAGGGGACTCTATAGTCAGGGGGTCGGATAGGCGATTCGGTGGACACAGACAAGAGACCCGGATGGTAGTTTGCCTCCCTGGTGCCAGGGTCAGGGATGTGTCTGAACGGGTCCAAGAAATCCTGAAATGGGAGGGAGAGGAGCCTGAAGTTGTGGTACATATAGGTACCAACGACATAGGTAAAAAAAGAGAAGAGGTCCTGAAAGAAGAATTTAGGGAGTTAGGTAGAGAGTTAAGGAGAAGGACTGCAAAGGTAACAATCTCAGGATTACTGCCTGTGCCACGCGACAGTGAGAGTAGGAATGGAGCGAGGTGGAGGATAAATGAGTGGATGAGGGACTGGTGCAGTGGGTATGGATTCAAGTTTCTGGATCATTGGGACCTCTTTTGGGGAAGGTGCGACCTGTACAGAAAGGACGGGTTGCACTTGAACTCGAGGGGGACCAATATCCTGGCGGGGAGATTTGCAAAGGCTACTGGGGAGACTTTAAACTAGTATGGTTGGGGGGAGGGACTCAAATTGGGAAAGCTAGCAGTCAGTGTGTGAGGCAGGAGGCAGAGAATGGTAGCACTCTGACCCAAAATGTAGGGGAGAGAGAAGAAAAAGACAATAAACAGAGAATAAGAGAGGGTGGGTTTCTTAAATGTGTATATTTTAATGCTAGGAGCATTGTAAGAAAGGTGGATGAACTTAGAGCCTGGATTGACACCTGGAAGTATGATGTTGTGGCGATCAGTGAAACATGGTTGCAGGAGGGCTGTGATTGGAAACTAAATATTCCAGGATTTCGTTGCTTCAGGTGTGATAGAATTGGAGGGGCAAGAGGTGGAGGTGTTGCATTGCTTATCAGGGAAGATATTACAGCAGTGCTTTGGCAGGATAGATTAGAGGGCTCGTCTAGGGAGGCTATTTGGGTGGAACTGAGAAATGGGAAAGGGGTAGCAACACTTATAGGGGTGTATTATAGACCGCCAAATGGGGAGCGAGAATTGGAAGAGCAAATATGTAAGGAGATTGCAGATATTAGTAGTAAGCACAAGGTAGTGATTGTGGGAGATTTCAATTTTCCACACATAGACTGGGAAACACATTCTGTAAATGGGCTGGATGGGTTGGAGTTTGTAAAATGTGTGCAGGATAGTTTTTTGCAGCAATACATAGAAGTACCTACTAGAGAAGGGGCGGTGCTGGACCTCCTGTTAGGAAATGAGACGGGTCAGGTGGCAGAGGTATGCGTTGGGGAACAGTTCGGGACCAGTGATCACAATACCATTAGTTTCAATATAATTATGGAGAGGGTCAGAACTGGACCTAGGGTTGAGATTTTTGATTGGAGAAAGGCTAACTTTGAGGAGATGCGAAAGGATTTAAAAGGAGTAAATTGGGACATTTTGTTTTATGGGAAAGATGTGGAAGAGAAATGGAGTACATTTAAAGGTGAAATTTTAAGAGTACAGAATCTTTATGTCCCTGTTCGGTTGAAAGGAAATAGTAAAAATCGGAAAGAGCCATGGTTTTCAAGGGAAATTGGACACTTGGTTCGGAAAAAGAGGGAGATATACAATAATTATAGGCAGCATGGAGTAAATGAGGTGCTTGAGGAGTATAAAGAATGTAAAAAGAATCTTAAGAAAGAAATTAGAAAAGCTAAAAGAAGATATGAGGTTGCTTTGGCAAGTAAGGTGAAAGTAAACCCAAAGGGTTTCTACAGCTATATTAATAGCAAAAGGATAACGAGGGATAAAATTGGTCCATTAGAGAGTCAGAGTGGACAGCTATCTGCAGAGCCAGAAGAGATGGGGGAGATATTGAACAATTTCTTTTCTTCGGTATTCACCAAGGAGAAGGATATTGAATTATGTGAGGTGAGGGAAACAAGTAGAGTAGCTATGGAAACTATGAGATTCAAAGAAGAGGAAGTACTGACACTTTTGAGAAATATAAAAGTGGATAAGTCTCCAGGTCCGGACAGGATATTCCCTAGGACATTGAGGGAAGTTAGTGTAGAAATAGCAGGGGCTATGACAGAAATATTTCAAATGTCATTAGAAACGGGAATAGTGCCGGAGGATTGGCGTACTGCGCATGTTGTTCCATTGTTTAAAAAGGGGTCTAAGAGTAAACCTAGCAATTATAGACCTGTTAGTTTGACGTCAGTGGTGGGCAAATTAATGGAAAGGATACTTAGAGATAATATATATAAGCATCTGGATAAACAGGGTCTGATTAGGAACAGTCAACATGGATTTGTGCCTGGAAGGTCATGTTTGACTAATCTTCTTGAATTTTTTGAAGAGGTTACTCGGGAAATTGATGAGGGTAAAGCAGTGGATGTTGTATATATGGACTTCAGTAAGGCCTTTGACAAGGTTCCTCATGGAAGGTTGGTTAAGAAGGTTCAATGGTTGGGTATTAATGGTGGAGTAGCAAGATGGATTCAACAGTGGCTGAATGGGAGATGCCAGAGAGTAATGGTGGATGGTTGTTTGTCAGGTTGGAGGCCAGTGACTAGTGGGGTGCCACAGGGATCTGTGTTGGGTCCACTGTTGTTTGTCATGTACATCAATGATCTGGATGATGGTGTGGTAAATTGGATTAGTAAGTATGCAGATGATACTAAGATAGGTGGGGTTGTGGATAATGAAGTAGATTTTCAAAGTCTACAGAGAGATTTATGCCAGTTGGAAGAGTGGACTGAAAGATGGCAGATGGAGTTTAATGCTGATAAGTGTGAGGTGCTACATCTTGGCAGGACAAATCAAAATAGGACGTACATGGTAAATGGTAGGGAATTGAAGAATGCAGGTGAACAGAGGGATCTGGGAATAACTGTGCACAGTTCCCTGAAAGTGGAATCTCATGTAGATAGGGTGGTAAAGAAAGCTTTTGGTGTGCTGGCCTTTATAAATCAGAGCATTGAGTATAGAAGTTGGGATGTAATGTTAAAATTGTACAAGGCATTGGTGAGGCCAATTCTGGAGTATGGGGTACAATTTTGGTCGCCTAATTATAGGAAGGATGTCAACAAAATAGAGAGAGTACAGAGGCGATTTACTAGAATGTTGCCTGGGTTTCAGCAACTAAGTTACAGAGAAAGGTTGAACACGTTAGGGCTTTATTCTTTGGAGCACAGAAGGTTAAGGGGGGACTTGATAGAGGTCTTTAAAATGATGAGAGGGATAGACAGAGTTGACGTGGATAAGCTTTTCCCACTGAGAGTAGGGAAGATTCAAACAAGGGGACATGACTTGAGAATTAAGGGACAGAAGTTTAGGGGTAACATGAGGGGGAACTTCTTTACTCAGAGAGTGGTGGCTGTGTGGAATGAGCTTCCAGTGAAGGCGGTGGAGGCAGGTTCGTTTTTATCATTTAAAAATAAATTGGATAGTTATATGGACGGGAAAGGAATGGAGGGTTATGGTCTGAGCGCAGGTATATGGGACTAGGGGAGAATACGTGTTCGGCACGGACTAGAAGGGTCGAGATGGCGTGTTTCCGTGCTGTAATTGTTATATGGTTATATGGTTATATGCACTCAAGACCAAATCAAAAGAGTAGCGGTCCATACCCTCATCTCATATCCCCTCATCTCCCATTTCCCTTTTTCCAACTCTACCCCCCTTTAGTTTTCTTTATTGTTTTATATCAGACTATCACCACCTTTAATTTTAATATGATTTCTTCGTTTCACAATCCCAGCCATATTTTTTAATCACAGGCTGTTAATAGGCTAAGCATAGATAATTGCTCTTGATGAACAGTTGCTTTCATACGGTTATCACAAAGATAAAATTGTTGAAATTCACTGACATCAATTCAGAAGAACAGTAACTTCATAACACGAGCAGCTTAAATCAATCACGTATCCTTGTGTTCCATATACTGACGTGACACCATTTATTATTTGGGAATTACTGTAAGTTTCAGTGTGATGTGAAGCATTGCTAGAGGGATCGTCACTTGCACAAAGATCCTTCACGATTAACGAGAATTCGCGAGCCTTAGGTGGGTCGCCAGGAGGTCCTAATGGGTTGCCAGGTGGTCGAAGGTTCTCGGAGGTTCTCGTAGGTTGTAGCCGGCACTGACCGGTGAATTTCATTGACTCATTGGGGAAAAAAAGGTAAGCAGTAGTTTTCAGAACCAAGGATATGTTAAATGTCTGCCGAGGTTCACAGCCATGTTTCTCTGGCTTCTTAAAAGTTGTCTTCATTCCTTCTCCCTCCTTCTCTCCCCTTCTCCCCCCTCTCCCCCCCACCTCTTAAAGCACTTACCGTACATTGTGCTTTAGCCATCTTAATTACAGTGCCAACCTTCCTGTTCATAGCTGTGTGTGTCTGTACCACCTTGGCTTTGCAAATTTTTTAGACAGGGCAAGCGGAGGGAGCGCTGTATAAAAAATTCACATGGGCTGGTGAAGGAAGCGATGTGTGTGTGTGTGTGTGTGTGTGTGTGTGTGTGTGTGTGTGTGTGTGTGTGTGTGTGTGTGTGTGTGTGTGTGTGTGTGTGTGTGTGTGTGTGTGTGTGTGTGTGTGCTCCACTCTGACAGTCACCGTTCCTGTTCCCGTTTTTCCAGGCGACTGCCGGCAACTTGACAGTCACCGGCAGTCCGCTGAAAAATCGCCTAAGTGGGACAGGCCCATTATACTGACTCTAAAGCCCGAACAATGAAGGCAATTAGACCTTACACCTTCTTTATCACTCTCTCTACTTGTGTCAGTACTTCCAGGAGGCATTGGACCCATCCTGCCACCAGTTCAACATCATCCTCAAAAGTTAATTACAACTTTAATATTACTTGAAATGATGGCAGGTGACCCCATTGAGATGAGGCCATACTGCAAACTCAATAGATACCTGAATTAAAGCTGAGGACCCAGATACAAGTGCACCAGGCCCATTGGCTTTGTCTACAAACCTGTTTTGATATTCAATCGCATAGTAACACACTTCCTTTCTATGTCCAATTATATCCTTGCCTGTCATATATGAATCCACATCTCTCTTGAAAACATTCATTCATCCCACGATCCAAAACCAAAGTCTATTGTTGAAGCAAATTCTAAATTTACACTACCTTTTGCCTGCAAAACAATTAGTATTTAATTATTTTAGCTAATTGGATTTATGAATAGTTCTCCAAGTAGTGCATATAAAATCAGACAGTGGTTATAATCTTGGTTTCTTGGTCCTCCAAAATATTCCAAATGGAATTTAAACTGGAGGTGGGCCACTGTAAGTGAAATTTCACATCAGTGCAATCAACACAGCTCAGCTTATGATAAAAAGAAATTGGTGAAGCTATAAATAGAGATTCTGTCATCATATTCACTCACTGTGAAGCACTTTTTCCTAATATGATTATTGCTGTCAACTAAAAACAGATCTGTCCAGTTTAATTTGCTGAGCTAAAAATTATCAATGGCGCAGCAGGTAGTGGTGCTGTCTCACAGTGCCAGAAACCAGGGTCCCATACTGATGTGTGGACTTTGCACGTTATCTATGTTACCACGTAGGATGCTTCCGGATGCTCCATTTTCTCTATTTTCACCATTTTCCTCACGCATCCCAAAGACATGCGGGTTTGTAGACATATTGGTCTCTGTAGAATTGCCCCAAGAATGTAGGGAGTGGGTTTGAAAGTGGAATAACATAGATGTAGTGTGATCAGATGATCAATGGTCACTAGACACAGTGGGCAGAAGGGCCAGATTCCATGTTGGATCTTTCAATTAACCATTCAATCAATCAAGCCTGGGATCTCTCGCCGAGATCGCCAGTGGTGGAGCTACATCCGGCGTGGCCTTGTTGGCTTCGGAAGCCGCGGTCTCTGGTAAGGGAAGCGGCCGTTCCAGGTTTCCCAAGCCGCTGTGAGGATTCTCCCAACGCCGGAGTACCATCACCCGGCGAGAACGGCCTGGAGCATCGGGCCTCCGTAAAGGCAACTGTGGAGGCCTCAATAGGCCCGACTATGGGTGGACATGGGATGGGGACTGGACATTTTGCCTTCCCTCATAATGGGAACCATTGTGGGGGTGATGTTTTTATGTTTAAATTTCTTTATTGCTGTTATGTCTGTATTCTTTCTTTATGTGCTGCATTGGCAAGAAGCATTTCACTACACATAGGTGTATGTGACCAATAAAATAACCTTTGAACCTTTGAACCAATCATTATTGCAGTTTTGAAGAGAAAATGTCACAGGTGTTGCTGTTTAGGTTTATTGTAGTCACATGTAGCAAGGTATAATGAAAAGCTTTTTTTTGCATGTTATCTAACCAATCAGATAATACTATGCGTAAATACAATCAAGTCAAAGTCAAGTACAATATATAGACAAGGGGACAAAGGGTACGTAGTGCAGAAGATAATTCTCCGCATTGTAGCAAAACAGTTCCATGGACAAAGTCTAATGTCTGCAATGGGTTAGATGTGAATCGGACAGTATCCTAGCTTATGTTATGCATCATTACTCTCGGCAGTCAGTACATTGTCATTTTTAGTAATACTGTCTTTTTCCTCCGCAACAGTGGGAATGCTCAATATTTTGACTGGTGAAATAAAGAAAAAAGCCATTGGTTTACATTGCACTCAGGAACGCACCAGCATAATTAATCACAGATGCAGGAGCTAACCAGCAATTTACAGTCATCTGTAATGAAATACATATGATATCTAAAGTTGATCCCATCAATGTGATGTTGAATAATCAGTTATTAGATAGTGACTAGCAGAGTAAATCTGTCAGAATCAAATTGTTTACGACAGCAAGTTGTTAAAGGAAAACCGGTGCACATTTTTGCTGAGATGGTAAGGAAATGCACAAAAATACAATTAATTATTTTCAGATTTCCGATTCGTTTATTGTCATTTCCACCAGGGTGCAATTAAATTCCTTGTTTACATGAAGCTCACAAAGTAATCAGTGCACAAGATATGTCATCAATGCAACGACGAGGACAAAACAGCAGAATAGTGCAACTTTGTACTGCAGTTTGAATAGTGCAAAAAAATTAAAGTACAATAACCAAACAACTAATGAGGTAGGGTTAAGTCATAGAATCATACAGCATGGAAACACGTCCTTTGGTGCCACTTGCCCATGACGTCCAAAATACCCCATTTACACTCGACCCACCTGCCCGCATTTGGCTGATATCCCTCTAAACGTTTGTAAATCTTCTCTTTCCAGCTTAACAACATCCTTTCTATAGTAGGATGACCAAATCTGAACACATTGCTACAACATCATGTACAACTGTAACATAATATCCCGATGACCATACGCAATACCCTGACTGATGAAGGCCAATGTACCATAAGCCTTTTTGACCACCCTATCTGCCTGTGACACCACTTTCAAGGAACTATGTACCTGCACACCTAGATACCTTTGCTCCACTTCACTCCCCAGGGTCCTGCCATTCGCTATAATAATAATAATAATAATAAATTTTATTTAATGGGCGCCTTTCAGACATCTCAAGGACACCTTACATAGTAATCGGAACATATAATCGGAATATAACAAGTAATAAAGACATCACAGAGACACAAATTAAAAACAGAATTCAATCCAAAAACAGAAAATCAAAAACACGGCTATGAAGGTCATGCCCTGGTTTGACTTCCCAAAATGCAACACCTCACACTTATCTGCACTAAACTCCATTAACCATTTCATACGGTACTGATGTAATTTTTCATAACCATTTTCTCTATCTACGATACCACCCGCTTTAATGTAATCTGCAAACTTACTAATCATGCCATTCTCATCCAAATCATTGATATGTTAAAGCCCCTGTCCAACTTAGGAAACCTGAACGGAAACCTCTGGAGACTTTGCGCCCCACCCAAGGTGTCCGTGCGGTTCCTGGAGATTGCAGGTGGTTGCCGGAGGTTGCAGGTAGTGGAAGCAGGTAGGGAGACTGACAAAAACCTCCGGGAACCGCACGGAAACCTTGGGTGGGGCGCAAAGTCTCCAGAGGTTTCCGTTCAGGTTTCCTAAGTGGGACAGGGGCATAAGTGTAAGAGTACATGGCAACACCTCCAGGAAACATAGAAATTAGGTGCAGGAGTAGGCCATTCGGCCCTTCGAGCCTGCACCGCCATTCAATATGATCATGGCTGATCATCCAACTCAGTATCCTGTACCTGCCTTCTCTCCATACCCTCTGATCCCCTTAGCCACAAGGGCCACATCTAACTCCCTCTTAAATATAGCCAATGAACTGGCCTCGACTACCCTCTGTGGCAGGGAGTTCCAGAGATTCACCACTCTCTGTGTGAAAAAAGTTCTTCTCATCTCGGTTTTAAAGGATTTCCCCCTTATCCTTAAGCTGTGACCCCTTGTCCTGGACTTCCCCAACATCGGGAGCAATCTTCCTGCATCTAGCCTGTCCAACCCCTTAAAAATTTTGTAAGTTTCTATAAGATCCCCTCTCAATCTCCTAAATTCTAGAGAGTATAAACCAAGTCTATCCAGTCGTTCTTCATAAGACAGTCCTGACATCCCAGGAATCAGTCTGGTGAACCTTCTCTGCACTCCCTCTATGGCAATAATGTCCTTCCTCAGATTTGGTGTGTGGGGGGGTGTTTGAAGGGGGTGTGAAAGAGGTAAGTGGTTCAGGCGTCTGATAGCAGTGGGGGAGAAGTTGGTCTTTAGTCTGGATGCCCGTGCTTTCATGCTACTATATCTTCTCCCATAAGGTAAAAGAGGGGAAAGGCAGCAGGCATCCCTGCCAATACTTGCAGCCTCCCTGATGGAAGGAATTGATGAGTGTGTGATGGATTGTGCTCTGTTCACCACTCTCTGCAGTTCAGGCAGTCAAGAGCAGAGCAGCTGCCGTACCAGGCTGAAATGCATCCCACCAGAACACTTTCAATAACACATCTGTATAAGTTTGAGGCAATCCAGAAGACACAAGAGATTGCAAAACCTGGAATCTTGATTAAAAAACAAAGCTTGAGGAGCTTAGCAGGCCATTACTGTCTTTGAGAAAGAAGACAAAAACAGCTGTGGTAATTAGAGAAGTTTCCCCTTTCTGTCAGCCACAGGGAAATCTTTCACCAGGCTTTCTGTGAACCATCTCCTCTCAGTGGCTGAAGAGCCACTCCACAAATATCAACATTGGGGATTCCATCTCCTTAGAGGCTGACTTGGTTTTCACACAACAATTCAAGCTGAAATGCAGAGAGAAACAGCAACAGCTATACATGATCTTATTAACCACGCAAAAGCCTTTGACTCCTCAATCAGAAGGGACCAAGGAACAGCATCCTCAAGCCTGGCTGCCTACGAAGGGTTGTCGCCACCTAATGGAGGCATACGCAACTGCAGATGCTGCAATCTTGAGCAAAACACAGTGTTGGAGGAACTCAGTGGGTCAGGCAGCATTAGGGGAGGGATTGGACAGACAACGCTTCAGGTTAGGATCCTTCTTCAGTCTGAACAAGGGGCCAGACCTGAAATATTGCCAGTCCATTTCCTCCCCAGATGCTGCCTAGTCCGCTGATTTCCTCCAGCACTTAGTGTTTCGTCTCCATCTTATGTTTGCTTCATGATGTCCTGCAAGTCATGATGCTGACGACACCAATCTTTCTCACAACAATTCCTGTCAGAGTAAAACTAATCCATAAGATTAATTGAAAATTGTTCCACCTGTGCTACCTCCAGTCCAGAACCAAACTCATCCCAACAATGCGTAGGAAGGAACTGCAGATGCTGGTTTAAACCAAAGATAGACACAAAAAGCTGGAATAACTCGGCAGGACAGGCAGCATCTCTGGAGAGAAGGAATGGGTGACGTTCCAGGTTGAGACCCTCCTTCAGACTAGTTAGGGAAATGAAAGATATAGACGAAGATGCAGAGAGATAAACAATGAATGAAAGATATGCAAAAAAGCAACAATGATAAAGGAAACAAGCCATTGTTAGCTGTTTGTTTGGTGAAAACAAGAAGCTGGTGTGACTTTGGTGGGGGAGGGATAGAGAGGGAGGGAATGCCGGGGTTACTTGACGTTAGAGAGATCAAAATTCATACCACTGGGCTGTAAGCTGCCCAATAATGGTAGTCACAGCATGCAGAGAGCACTTGCAATCAAAGGGTGAGCTACCTTTGATTCATTTAGTGAGGATGAGTCTTACCCTCAACATCCACTGAACAAAGGTCCTCTACCAAGCTCATGATCTACATCACTGACCTCTGACAGTGGACAAGGTAAGACCCTGGCAAACAAGGTCCACTTAACAACAAGACTTGCCCGTCGCCACTCAATGACGGTAGGCATCAATGATGAAATTCAGCAGGTCGTCAGAGAATCAGTGTAACCTTCTGTAGCAGAATGTCTCTGGAGAAAAAGAATAGGTGACTTTTCGGGTTGCGACCCTTCTTCAGACAAGAAGATAGAGGTGGGGGGGAGAAAAACCCAGAACAAAATATGGCCGGCAACAGATGACTTCAGGAATTGTGGAGTCCCTAATGGTCCATTGTTGGCTGTGGAAGATGTGCTAATGACAGGGATACAAGAATGCGAACAATGGAACTATTAGGACGACCAGGGGGGGGGGGGGGGGTAAATAATCCTTGAAATGAGAGAAATCTATGTTCATACCGCTGAGTTATAAGCGGCCTGTGAATTATAAAATGCTGTTCAACCAATTTGCGTGTGGCCTCACTCTGACAGTGGAGGAGGCCCAGGATAGAAAGGTGGGAATAGGAAGGGGAGTTAAAATGTTTGGCTACAATCCGATTGCATTAAAACTAGGTCTTGATTATAAAATGGAGATTACAGAAAGACTTAATAGGTAACAAACTAGGACTTGATTATAGAATAAAATAATTATGCACAAGTCTAACTTAGTGGAAAATAGATCCAATTTTCTGTTACAATGGTGGGTGCGCACCATAACATAATCAATGAAGTTCCTGAAACTTGGGTGTCATCACTGCTGCATTCCATTTGACTACCTGTTGGCCTCCCTGTGGTTCCCTGGCACCACATTAGCAAAATCCACGTATCTATTTACTAGATACTAACCTTCACTAGTCTTTCCTCTTTCAAAATCATGACTATAACATGGGCAAATCATGATTATATTGGGCATTTGTGCTTTAATTATGGTTACTGTCAGTGCGCTCTCTCTCTCTCTCTCTCTCTCTCTCTCTCCCTCTCTCCCTCTCTCCATCTCTCCCTCTCTCCCTCTCTCTCCCCCCCCCCCCCCCCCTCTCCCTTTCTCCCTCTCCCTCTCTCTCCCGCTCTCCCTCTCTCTCCCTCTCTCGTAATTTACAGTTACTACCAAACCACAGCCCTTCTTCCCACAAACCCACCTTCCTCCCCTCCCCACCACCCGTGCCCCACCTGGACTTCGCAACATCCCCTCCCCCTCCCCTTTCACCTACATTCCTTCCTCAGCACAATTCGTAACTTTTCAATCCTTATGTCCCACACTTTCTGTTTTTTTCCTTTTTGGCCTTTGTCAACCATCTGCATATCAAAATGCCCCTTCACCTGTATCAACCTATTACTGCCCCTCCTCTCTACCAGCTTTCTCCCCCAGCCCCAACCACCCCCATAATCAGACGTTTTTTCTCAACCCGAATCGTCACCTATCCACGTTCTCCACAGATGCTGCTTGACCCGCTGAGTTACTCCAGCACTTTGTGTCCTTTATTCCCATATATCTGCCCTCTCCATGCCCTTTTTCTTTCTTTCTCTATCTGGTGGCTCACACCACCAGACTCAGGAATAGCTTCTTCCCTTTTGCTATCAGGCCTCAGTTACCATAAGCTAGGATACTGTCCTAATCACCTCTACCCCCTTACGGACTTTGTCTCTGGAAATAGTATGCTACAATGCAAAGAACTATATAGTGCACTGTATCTTCCTCTTTGGTCAATCTATTGTACTTGAGGTGGACTTGATTGTATTGATGTATGGTATTATTTGATCTGTTTGGATGGCATGCAAAACAAAGCTTTTCACTGTAACTCAGAACACTAAAAGCTTGATGTAATACGTGCTCTGCTTTCAATACCAGCTCTGCTTTCAATACCATTATCCCATCCAAGCTCATCTCCAAACCCATGGAACTTGGTGTCAGCACTCGCCTCTGCAAGTGGATACTTGACTTCCTGACCAACAGACCACAATCAGCGAGGATAGGTGCCAAATCATCTTCTACGATAATTCTCAACACTGGTGCTCCGCAAAGATTCATTCTCAGTCCCCTATTATACTCTTTATACACTCACGACTGTGCAGCAAAATACCAATCCAACTGTGCAAGTGAACCTCTGCCTCACCTGAAAAGACTGTCAGGGTCCATGGACGGAGTCGAGGGGGGAGGTATGGTGTTGCATCTCCTATGGTTGCAGGGGAAAGTACCTGGGGAGGGGGTGGTTTGGGTGGGAAGGGACGAGTTGACCAGGGAGTTGCGGAGGAATGGTCTCTGCGGAAAGCAGAAAAGGGTGGAGATGGGAAGATATGGCTAGTAGTGAGATCCTATTGGAGGTGGCAAAAATGTTGGAGGATTATGTGTTGTATGCGACAGCTGATGGGGTGGAGGGTGAGGGCAAGGGGGACTCTCTTCGTTATGAATGGGGGGAGTGGGAGCAAGAGCAGAGCTGCGGGATATCAAAGAGACCCCAGTGAGACCCTCATCTATAATGGAAGAGGGGAACCTCTGTTCCTTAAAGAATGAGAACATCTCCGATGACCTGGTAGGGAACACCTCATCCTGGGCGCAGATGCAGTGTAGACAGAGGGATTGGGAGTAGGGGATAGGGGGATAGAGTCTTTGCAGGAAGCAGGGTGGGAACAAGTATAGTTTAGATAGCTGTGGGAGTCAGTGGGTTTGTAATAGATGTCAGTCGATGCTCTGTCTCCTGTGATGGAGACGGTGAAATCCAGAAACGGTAGTAAAATGTCGGCGATGATCAAAGTGAATTTGAGTGCAGGATGGAAATTAGTCGTGAAGTTGATGGTCAGTGATTTCTGCTTGGGTGCAGGAAGTAGCACTGATGCAGTCGTCAATGTAGCGGAGGAAGAGTTCGGGGATAGGGCCAGAGTACACCTGCAACAGTGATTGTTTAACGTACCCTACAAAGAGGCAGCCCATACAAGTGCCCATAGCTACGCCTTGGATTTGGAGGAAGTGGGAGGAGTCGAAGGAGAAGTTTTTAAGGGTAAGGACCTGCTCTGCTTGGTGGAGGAGAGTGTTAGTAGACGGAAATTGGCTGGTTCTGTGTTCGAGGAAGAAACAAAGGACTTTAGACTATCCTGGTGGGGGATGGAGGTATGGAGTTGACTGAACATCCATAGTAAAGATGAGGTAGTTGGGGCCTGGAAAATGGAAATCATTGAAGAGATGAATGGTGTGTGAGGTGTCTTGGACATAGGTAGGGAGGGATTGGACCAGGGAGGATAGGATGAACGAGATATATGGCGCTCAGTCCGCCTAAATCTACCTGATCTCCTGGTTGCTAAACACTTTAACTCCCCCTCCCATTCCCACACTGACCTTTCTGGCCTGGGCCTCCACCATTGTCAGAATGAGGCCCAATGCAAATTGGAGGAACAGCACCTCATATTTAGCTTGGGTAGCTTGCACCCCAGTGGCATGAACATTGACTTCTCCAACTTCAAGTATCCCTTGCTTTCCCTCTCTCTCCATCCCCTTCCCCTTCCCAGTTCTCCTACCAGTGTTACTGTCTTCGACTACATTTTATCTTTGTACCGCCCACTTGCCTGACATCAGTCTGAAGAAGGGTCTCGACCTGAAACATCACCCATTCCTTCTCTCCAGAGATGCTGCCTGTCCCGCTGAGTTACTCCAGCTTTCCGTGTCCACCTTCAATCTACAAGTTCACAGACGCATTACAATAGTGGGCCGGATACTGAATAATGATGAGATGGAGTACAGAAAGAAGAATGCGAACCTTGTAACTTGATGCCAAGTCAACAACCTCTCCCTCAATGTCAGTAAGACAAAGGAGATCGGGATTGACTTCAGGAAGCAAAGCAGTACACACACTTTTGTCTACATTGATGGCGCCCAAGTAGAATGGTCAATAGGTTCAACTTGCTGGAATAAATATCACCAGCAACTTCCTTAGAAGGCATAGGAAGTTTGGCATTTCCACAACAAACCTCACCACCTTCTAGAGAAGTGGCGTGGAAAGCATCTTATTGGGATGCATCACACCCGGCTTTGGGTATAGCTCCATCCAAGACTGCAATAAATTGCAGAGAGTTGTGGATGTGGCCCAGACCATCACACAACCCAGCCTCTATTCCATTGCCCCCATCTACATGTTGTGCTGTCTCAGCAAGGCCACCAGCATAATCAAGGTCGAGTCTCACCCCTCTTCTCCCCTCTCCCATCTGGCAAGAGGTAGGTACAGACGTTTGAAAACACATACAGTGTACCTCCAGATTCAGGAATCATTTCTTCTTAGCTGTTATCTGGCAACTGAACGGTGCTCCCATCAGCTGGAGTATGGTCTGACCTGCCATCTACTTCTTCGGAGATCTTTGAACTATTGTTAATTGGATTTTAATGGATTCAATGTTATATCTTGCACTAAATGTTGTACCCTTTAGCCTTTATCTGTGCACTGTGAATGGCTTAATTGTATTTATGTATAGTATAGCCTTTTCATTGACTGGATAGCATGCAAATTGAGGCTTTTCACTGTACCTCGGTACAGGTGACAATAATAAACTAAACTAAACAAACAAAACAAATTGCAGAGAGTTGTAAATGTAGGCCAGTCCGTCACACAGACCAGACTCCCCATCATTGGCTCCATCTACAGTACACTTCACACTGCCTCAGCCAAGCAGCCAACATTGGTTCTTCTCCCTGCTCCCATCAGGCAAAAGATGCAGAAGCCCTGAAAGCACGCACCACCCGTCTTAGGACCAGTTTCTTCCCCTCTGTTATTAGGCTTCTGAATGGTCCTTCCATAAGCTAGGGTTCAGCCAGATTATCCTCTACCCCATTGCAGAGATTCCACTTTGTTTATGGAATTGATGCTTAACAATGCTGAGAATTATATTCTGAACTCTATATCTTCCTCTTTGCTCGACCTACTGTACTTGAGTTTAACTTGATTGTATTTATGTATAGTATTATCTGACGGTGCACATGATGATAATAATATACGTAACTCTCTCGCTCCCTATCATCTAGATCTATGGACATTGAGCTATTAATATCCATATTTCTATGCTCTCCCTTTCTCTCTCTTCTTAGCTCCCTATCTATTAATCTATCAAAATCCATATTTTTGCCCACTCCCCCTCCTCCTTTTCTCTCTTTCTCCCTATCTATTGATATTTCAATATCCAAATGTCCACCCTGTCCCCCCCATTCTCTCTCCCTATCTAATTACTCTTCCTTTGTAATGTTGGCAAGGAAATATCAAATTAATCTGTTCAGCAGTTTACAAATTTAATGTCAAGATCTGTATGTTTGTTCAGGAAGAGTCTCGTGAATCCAGGCATCATATGATAAGTAACAGTAAAAACGTGCAAACTCCACACTGACAGCATCTGAGAGCAGGATTGTACATGCGTTTCTGGTGCTGTGAGCTAATAGATTACCAAGCGAATGGTGAAGCTGGTTCAAGAGGTTGATTGACTTACTCACAACTATTACTTAATTTTTCTCTTATTAAAGCAGAGAAAAGTGAAGGCCTCATAGGCCTATATAATATATATAAAGAAAAGATGAGAAAAATAGCAAAAGGTTAAGAATGATAAGAAAACATTAGAGGCAGTGTGCAACAAAAAAATAAACGATAAACAAAGTAACAATACATTATTTTATATCAGATTATCCAGCAAAAAGAGAACTAGAAAAAGGAATGCAAAGCACTGCCAATTACTGATTAAAATAACATTAGAGTGGTCTTGAACAAATAAATAGATATGGTAGTGAAAATGAACCCTCAAATAGTGGAGGGCAAGCAGAACTGCCCCCTCCATCGATTCTTTTAAGTCTAGACTTAAAACTTATTTCTACTCTCAAGCCTTTCTGGAGGTCCTCTGAGGGAGCGCTGTATGTATGTATCTATGTAACTATTGTTGATCTATGTACCACTGTTTGTAGCACGTTAGTACCTGCACCAATGTAAAGCACTTTGGTCAACAAGAGTTGTTTTTAAATGTGCTATAGAAATAAAATTGACTTGACTTGACTTGATGACAAGCAAAATTAAAATAGAAATTTAAATGAGATGGTTACACTGAAGATAGAACACGATACATGGATAAGGACAGGTTTTTGAGGTATATGGTCCTACAGGTGGGACTAGTGTAGCTGGGACATGTTGGCCGGTGTGGGCAAGTTGCGCCAAAGGGCCTGTTTCCATACTGTATCACTGTATGATTAACACCACTTCTGAATGGGAAGCGTTCCAAAGGACCTGGAAATTATACTGCAAGGCTTCATTGAGCAGAATATTTATGAAAGGCCTGGAGAGACTCCAGTCATTCCTATTTATGCAGAAGGCAAAGAAAATCCAGATAATTTCAAACCTGTGGTGAAGAATATATTACCATGTAACTGGAGAGATAAGATTGTGAGATAAAGGTAGGATCAATTTCACAAAGGATGATTGCTCTCAGTGGAGCACATTGGTACTTTGTGTTGCTATAATGAGGGGGATGTGAGAGGAATGTCATGGAAGCAACATGCTTGTACTGTTGCCAGCTGGATGAAAGGAAAGGGAATAAAAGGCTATGTTACTGTTTGGGTGAATGTGATTAGAACTTCAAACATCATCACCAACTTGACTGAATAAACAGTCCATCTCAAGTATTCATTTCTATCTGCAGCCCGTGTATACGATGGCACAGTGGTAGAGTTGCTGCCTTACAGCTCCAGAGACCCGGGTTCAATCCTGACAATGAGTGCTGTCTGTAAGGAATTTGTACGTTCCCCCCGTGATGGCGTGGGTTTTCTCCGGGATATCCGGATTCCTCCCACACTACAAAGACCTAATTAGTTTTTGTAAAGATTGTAAATTGTCCCTAGCCTGTAGGATAGTGTTAGTGTGTAGGGATCACTGGTCGGCACGGACTCAGTGGGCCAAAGGGCCTATTTCTGCGCTGTATCTCTAAACTAAACTTCACCAAATATAAAGCAAGAACTGAAAAAATAATTTAAAATAGAAATACTCTGCAATTATTTTCCCGAACCCATTCATTTCCTTTCTTCAGAGTGCCCTTGGAGCAGAGAGTGCATAAATATAGCTGAGGCAGATTAAATAGAAACAAATTGTGGTGAATTCGCTGTGATAACTTAATACGGTCAGAAATCTTCATACACATTTTAATAAGAATACAAAATTACCACTTAAATCAACTTTATATAGACGATCCTGAAAAAAGTGGGTAAATAGATCAAACAGGATATTCAGATGATCTTTGTAGATGTATTGGAATTTAATAAGTATTTCTTAAACTTATGAAATGCTGAAAAGTAAATCAGCTCCAAGATTCTTGACACATATACATGACCAATTAAACAATTGTATTACTTTTCTTATTATACATATTTCTGTTTTTAGTTTGTGTAAGAAGGAACTGCAAATGCTGGTTTAAACTGAAGATAGACATAAAAAGCTGGAATAACTCAGCGGGACAGGCAGCATCCCTGGTGAGAAGGAATGGGTGACGTTTCTGGTCGAGACCCTTCTTTAGACTGGTTAGGGATAAGGGAAACGAGAGATATAGACGGTGATGTGGAGATATAAAGACCAATGAATGAAAGATATGCAAAAAGTAATGATGATAAAAGAAACAGGCCATTGTAAGCTGTTTGTAGGGTGAAAATGAGATGCACCTTGGGTAGGGGAGGGATAGAGAGAGAGGGAATGCCGGGGCTACCTGAAGTGAGAGAAGTCAACATTCATACCACTGGGCTGTAAGCTGCCCAAGCGAAATATGAGATGCTGGACCTCCAATTTGCGTTTAGCCTCACTCTGACAATGGAGGAGACCGAGGACAGAAAGGTCTGTGTGGGAATGGGAAACAGTATTAAAGTGTCCAGCAACCGGGAGATCAGGTTGGTTCAGGCGGGCTGAGCGAAGGTGTTCTGCGAAACAATCGGCCAGTCTGCGGTTGGTCTCGTCAATGTATAAGAGACCACATCTTGAACAACGGATACAGTAGATGAGGTTGGAGGAGGTGCAAAGAACCTCTGCCTAACCTGAAAGGACTGTCGATGTCCATGGACAGACTCGAGGGAGGATGTATAGCAACAGGTGTTGCATCTTCTGGTTGCAGGGGAAGGTACCTGGGGAGGGGTGGGAAAGGTGGGAAGGGATGAGTTAACCAGGGAGTTGTGGAGGGAAGGCGGAAAGGGGTGGAGATGTGAAAATGTGGCTAGTGGTGGGATCCCGTTGAATGAAGCGGAAATTTCGGAATATTATGTGTTGCATGCGACGGCTGATGGTGTGGAAGGTGAGAACTAGGGGGCTCTGTCTCTTTTGCGATGAGGGGGAGGGGGAGCAAGGGCGGAGCTGCGGGGTACCGAGGAGACCACGAGTGGGGGCCTCATCTATGATGGGAGAGGGGAACCCCCGTACCCTAAAGAATGAAGACATTTTGGATGTTCTAGTACGGAACACCTCATCTTGGGTGCAGATGCAGCGTAGATGGAGAAATTGGGAGTAGGGGATAGTCTTTGCAGGAAGCAGGATGGGAAGAAGTGTAATCAAGGTAGTTGAGGGAGTCAGTGGGTTTGTAATATACGTCAGTCAATAGTCTATTTCTTGTAATGGAGACTGTGAGATCAAGTCTCCGCCACCTCCAACGGGATCCCACTAGTTTAATGGTTGCTAATTTTAGTTATGGTTCATTGGTTATAGTTCTGCATGAAAGCAAGTTTAGAAACATACTAACCATAAACATGAGCTTCTAATATTCTTATACAATGTTAATTGGGTACATCTGGGGTAACTAGAGAGTGTGAAACTGCTAATGAACTGCAGTCTGAACTGTATATTTTGCATTAATAAAGTGCTGTAAATGTTGCTTCAATTGTTTTTTGAAATCCTTGCATTCTAAAGTGAGATATCCAAAATTAGAGACAGGGGAGCCAATTCTACAGTGCCGGCTGTTCAAGATGAAAAAGTTAAACTGAGCATATCTGAATAAAAATATATGGTGCCCAAAATATTAACTGTTATTGCCTGGAGAACTGTGAGAATGAGGGACACTATCTATTTGTGCAATATATAAAATTTGCTACATCTACTACATCCGTTTAATATTGGACTCTAATAAAAATGAGTTCTGCAGTTTTAATGTTTATAATCTGATTTAAAGGCTTTGACATGGCAACATCTGGCTGTTCATTGATTTTTATAAATCGTCAGCTTAACACTCAACATCTTCAAATTTACACCAGAATCTCCCAAGCTGTTAGTTAAATACATGTTATCTGATGGCATAAGGTTGCATTCTGCCAATGTAAGATTGTTTTCTCTCCAAAAAGACATCTACAATGCATTATTTTGGTTTATATTCATCAGTATCACAATAATTATACTTGTTGATGGCTCACTTAAAACTGTAAATAAAATCTGCACACGTGATGTTGTGGTTCTTTCAAGCACATGCTTGGATGAACAAATTGAATCAAAATTTGAATTAAACATTCAATCGCAAGGAAAGGCAATGAATATACATAGCTTTGCCTCCTATAAAAACTCCAAAATGTGACCTAGTTTAAGCAATGCCATCTGTAGGATTAAGCAAATTTCATTATTAAATTCAAATTGTAAACTGAGATCTTTGCACATGGGCCATCTTAAAACTGTGACATCCAATATTTCATACATATTTGACAAAATGTCATACCCCGTGAGTATTAGAACCTAATGGGGTGGAAGATTGCAACCTTCACGTGGTCTGCCCTGTTTCGACTAATGCAATCAACTCGACGTGCACAAACAGAAGATCAAATAGAACAAGTTGTCCTACAACTTTAGGCTGTGCATGCCACACGAAAGAAGAAGAAGAAGATTAGAACCTAATTTACAGAACCATTACGCTTAGGTAGTTGACAACGCAATGGAATGAACAGTGAATTCTTCAATTTTTGGTAATTAATCCACAAACACCCCCCACCTCCCTGCTTTTTCTGCCCCTCTAGACCCTGCTCTTCACTTGAATGCACACTGATTTTTCCCACAATCCTGGACCCAACCTAGGTCTTATTTCACCAATATCCCTTCCTCTGACTTCACAGTTCACATTCCTTCTATCCTTATCTCCTTTTCTCACAGCCTTTTGTCTTTTCATCTCTGGCCTTCGTCGAACCATCGGCCTATCAACCCCCCCCCCCCCCCCCCCCCACCCTTCACCTGGATCCACCTATCACTTACCAGGCTTTGTCTACCCCCACCTCCCTTTCATCTTTCTCTCCCTTACTACAATCAGTCCACATTAATTCTATGTTCCACATTACTTCTATCACACTTTCACAATCACTCCCTATACACTAGAGGCAATTTATGGAGGCAAATTAACCTGAATGAATACACCACATGAATGAATGAATCAATAATTAATTAATTAATTAATTGGTTGATTAATTAGTTGATTAATTGATTCATTAATTGATTAATTAATTGATTATTGAATGAATGAATGGTTGAATGAATGAATGAATGAATGAATGAATGAATGAATGTGCCACAGTTGTTACCAACTTCAAAAGGAAATTTGATAAGTTTCAAAAGTGTGTTCCCACAAAAACCATCTGAGAGTTCCCCAACCAGAAGCCTTGAATGAACCTGGAGGTCCACATTCTTCTTAGGGCCAGAGCTCGGACATTCAATTCTGGTGATGCAGCATCATACAAGATATCCATATACGACCATGATAAGGCCATCTAAAAGGCTAAAAGGGACTTTCGCTCTAAACTGGAGGCGAACGTTTAGCAGCTGTGGCAGGGCTTGTATGCCTTCACTTCCTACATGGTGAAACCAGGGGGCAGTTCATGATCCCCATGGCCCCCGATGGTATTACAATCTCAGTCACAGAGACCGACATCAGAAGATCCTTCATCAGGGTGAACCCTCAGAAAGCATCTGGACCTGATGATATACCTGGTCATGTTCTTAACCAGCGCAAGCCAACTGTCTGGAGTTTTAGCAGACATTTTCAACCTCTCATTACTGAACTCTGAGGTCTCATCTGATTTAAAAAGGTTTCAATAATACCCAAGAAGAGTAAGGTGATATGTCTCCATGACTTATGTTTGTGGTGATGGCTGGCTCTCCACTGGCTCTCCACTGTGCACTGGACCACTTGGACAATAAAAACACATACGTTAGGTTATTGTTCATAGACAACAGCTTGGCAGTCAACACCATCATCCCCTCCAAACTGGTTACCAAGCTCAGGGAACTGGGTCTCTGCGCATCCCTCCGCAACTGGATCCTTGACTTCCTCATCAACAGACCACAATCTGTAGAATTGGCAGCAACACTTCCTTCACAAGGCAGCGTGCTCACACACCTGCTCAAACTCACTCTATATTCCTAACTGTGTAGCTGGACACAGTTCCAACTCCATCTTCAAATTCACCGATGACACCACCGTTGTTGGAAGAATTTCAGAAGACGATGAGTGCCAGAACAATAACCTTGTTCTCAACGTCATTAGAACCAAGGAACTGATTGTTAACTTTGGAAGAGGAAAGTCGATGATCCACAAACCTGTCTTCATCAACGGTGGATTGAGTAAAAAAAAAATAATTCCTGGACGTGCATATCTCCGAAGATCTGTCATAGACCCAGTGCATTGATGCATTCATAAAGAAAGCCCATCTACTTCCTTAAAAGAAGAGGCGATTCAGAATGTGAATGAATACTCTCTTGAACTTCTACAGGTGTATAGTGGAGAGCATATTTACTGGTTACATCATGACCTGCATTCGGCAACTTGAACATCCAGGAACAAAGAAGATTGCAAAAAGTGGTGAACGATGCCCAGTCCATCACGGGTACTGACCTCCCCACCATCAAGGGAATCTACAGGAGCCGCTGCCTCAAAAAGACAGCCAGCATCATCAGAGATCCACACCACCCTGACCACATTCTCATTTCACTCCTGCCATGGGGAAGAATGTATAATAGCCTGAAAACTGTAACATCCAAGTTCAGGAGCAGATTCTTCCCTACAACCATCAGGCTATTAAACACTACAACCTCCGAATAAGCACTGAATTACGTAGACTTATGAGCATTGTTTTTGTCTTTGGGTTGTTATTATATGTTACATACTAATCTGCTTTTGTTGTTTAGCATGGTGTTTACAAAGAGAGACACACACACACACACACACACACACACACACACACACACAGACACATATACACACATGTGTGGGATAGGGTGTGGGCAGTTCAGGGCTATGGGTGAGCGATGGAATATTGCACAATATAACCCCCAATGGGTTATGTTGGGGGAATGGGTGAGTGTTGGAAACGGGTTGCGTTGGGGGTTAAACCAGATTGGTTAAAGATGAAAAAGAAAGATTGTTTACCTTTTGAAATTGGCTCGATCTTGTTAACCCCCACAAAATTGAATTAAAAATCTTATAGTGAAAATCCGATAATATATAGTGGTATACGAACTTGGAAACAATTAATATTGACTTTAATTATTGGATAATTTATCACTCCTTCTCCCCATTGTAAATAATCCTTCATTTAAACCTTCTGTGTTGGATAAAGGTTTTGTACAATGGAAAAATTATGGAATTAAAAGGTGGGACATCTTTATAGAAAAGGTTTTTTTCTTTCATTTCAGGAGTTACAACAGAATTATGAAATGTCATTTTTTTAGATATTTACAACTTAGAGATTATGTTAAATCACATACACAAGAATATAGATCTAGGGAGCCAGAGATCCTTGACGAATGTTTGAATAAACATCCTAACACAGATAAATTAATATCTCACATTTATAATATTCTTTTAGATAGCGAGGTCCCGTCGACAGAACCATATAGACAAGCATAGGAAAATGAATTAGCTCAACCCATAATGAAAGGTATATGGGATGAAAGTTTACAACATATACATCAATGCTCGTTAAATGCCAGACACTCTTTAATACAATTTAAAGTACTACATAGACTGCACTATTCTAAAACAAAATTAAAAAGAATTTTTCCAAATATTTCTCCTATCTGTGACAAATGTCAATATTTAGAAGCTAATTTAACTCATACTTTTGTAAACTGTCCTAAAATTTAAAATTTCTGGATAGATATTTTTTAAATGATTTCTGAAGTTGTTAATATCCAATTGGATCCTGATCCAAAACTAATAATATTAGGAATATCAGAACAAAGCTTAAAACTTACATAAACCAAAGAAATGTCCTTGATTATAGTATAATAATTGGGAAAAAATTAATATTAAAATTTTGGAAAAGCCCAACAACCCCCACAATTAAAATGTGGTTTATGGAAATGTCTGAGACCTTACATTTGGAAAAAAATAGACTTGTCTTAATTGACAAATCAGAATTATTTGCTAGAATATGGTCTCCATTTATTGATTTTCTGAAAGGATAAATTGGTCCAGCACGGAAGCTTGACTGAAACTTGAATCCAGGATTGGATGAATAATTACACTTTATAATCTACGGACCTATCTCCAAAATTGTGTTATTGGTTATTTATTTTCTTTTTTTCTTTTTTCTCCCTCTTCTTTCTATAGCTCTATCTTTCAAAAAAATCTATAAAAAAATAAACAGAAGCTGTGTTAATACGAAACTGGTAAACAAATCGTGTTTTGCTCATGATATGTATATGCTTCTAATAAAAATATTTAAAAAAAATAAAAAAAAGATTTCTTAATGCATCCAGCAAGGTTCAGAACATGCCTAACATGAGATGCACAAACTATAACTATTTCCAACCCAAGGGGCGCAAATTTTGCATAGCTCATGGGAAAGTATGTCATAATTGCAAAAAACCCAACCACTTTGCTAATCGTGCGTGAACATCATGTCGCACAAAGTGTTCAACAAGATAGGAACCACTGAGCGCATGAGAAAGGACTCCTCCACTTTACATGCTTACAGAGGGGAAATTCTTCACACCCACTGGGCAAAGCCGATCTCAAATGTACCATCAATGAACAGACCAAGGACTTATTATTTTACATCGTTCAGCCAAGTTCTAGGCATCGATGCGCGCCATGACCTGGGTTTGGTCTACTTTGGGCTTGCTGTTCACAAACTGTGTTTGACAGAGGGACCACTAAACAGAGGAGATCCACGGTGACCACTAGACAGAGGAGATCCACGGTGGCCACCCTGGTGTTGAGGCCACCCTACAACATGTCAAAGAAATGATTTACTAGCCTGGAATGACCAGGTACATTTGGGAAAAAACGTAGTCGTGCGGGATCTGCAGTAGGCAAGCGCCATACCAGCAAAAACAACCGTTGCTGTCCCAACCGGCTCCACCCCTACCATGGTCGTCAGTGGCCACCGATATTTTCGAATGGCACGGGAAACACTATCTCGTGTTGGTGGATTCGTACTCAAATTAGTTTGAAATTGATTCTCTACCAAACATCTCCTCTGAATTAGTCATCCTGAAACTTAGTCAGCACTTCTCCGTATATGGCATTCCAGCTCGCCTTCAGACTAACAATGGGACACAATTCTCCAGCCAAATGTTCAAAGGCTTTGCCAAATGCTGGAACTTTAAACATGTCACCAGCAGCCCAGAGTACCCACAATCCAACGGACTTGCTGAACGCGCTGCTCACAGCGTTAAACAACTTATGGAACGTTAATTCCTGGCAAAATCTAATGTCCACCTAGACCTGCTGATTCTGAGAAATATTGCCAGAGACGGTGTTTTAGGCTCTCCAGCCCAACGACTGATGTCCCGGCAGACATGACCCCTACTGCCCGTGACTCAGGATCACCTAAAGCCTAAAGTTCTCTGCCCCGCTGTAATTCAAACGCACGTACAATCCAAACGAGATGCGCAGAAACGTGCCTATGACAAAACCAGCAAGCCACTTAAGCCATTAATCCACGGCTAAGTGGTTCGTTTACAGACAAACAAAGGACATACCAAACTGGGGCTCATCCATGGCCCCGCGAAAGAACCACAATCCTACCTTGTCGATGTCGGCGGCACCATCTATAGACGCAACCGTCAACATATTCTTCCAGTAAAGGAACGACGTCCAGCGTTCTAGGGTCCTGACGCTCCTCCGCTGAACTTTAAAGTGATCGCTGTTCCAGTCGCACCAGTGCGTGCAAGTGCCACCCCCGCGTCGGTTTACACCCTCACCCGCCCTTGTACCCAGTTCACCGGTACCCCCACGACTGTCTTCCCCTATGTTGTCCCCTCAGAGCCCTGTTGCTTCACCCACACGTGCCCTTAACTTTTCCGAGGAAAAGGTTGATGAGGCAGCTGACTTCCGTACGCGGACCGGGTGGGTTAGTAAGCCGCCTGATCGATACGGCGAATATGTTTAACTGCATTATTCTTAGATGTAGTGTTTTGCATTTAACAATTTATTTACTCATCATAGTGATAACGCTGTATCTACTTTTCATTTATAGACGAAGAAATGTAGCATTGGCTATAGCATGTTAGCCAATTAGAATGCTTAGTTATTATAACCCCGCCTAATTGTAACATTCATAGTATAAGATCCTGCCCACTATCTGCCAGTCTGAGTAGCAGTGTGAACGTGTGATGACCTGCTGTGTAGTTAATGACCTGAACAAAAAAGATGCTTGTGTTTCAACCCGTGTGAGTTTGAGCTCTTTACAGTATATTTTACAAGTTATTAACATTTTAAATTTTACAAAAAACACTTTTCAAACCTCTTTTCCACTTGCCCTGCCTGTCAGCCGAGTTCAACGTCACAATGACGCCACAATGGGATCCTGAATCTCATTTACATAAAAAATAGTGATTTTCAAAAAAAAATCAGTTTTAACCAAATTCTTCCATTTTAATTCACAATGATGTAACACTGCGATCCCAAATCTCATTTACATTAAAAAAAATCGCGATTAAAAAAAAAATCAGTTTTATTCAAATTCTTCCGTTTTCATTAACAGCTAACATTGTGTTTAGGTTTTTCAAAAAAACATCACAATTTTCATTGTGGGGGGGTGGGATAGTAGGGAGGTGAGGAGTGGGGGAGCAGGGGGATAGAGGGAGAGGAAGGGGTAGGGAGGGGAGAGGGGAAAGTAGGGGAGGTGAGGAGGGAGAGTGGGGGAGGAGGGGGGAGTGGGGGAGGTAGAGAGTGGAGGATAGAGGGAGAGGAGGGCAGTGGGGGAGGTGAGGAGTGAGAGTCAGGAGTGGGATAGGGGGGAGGTGAGGAGAGGAGGAGCAGGGAGGTAGAGGGAGAGGAGGGTGGTATGGAGGGGAGAGGGGTTATGGAGAGAGGGAGGGAGTGACTGAGGGTAGGGGAAAGGAGAGGGAGGGAGAGGTGAGGGAGGGAGTGGGGGAGGGGAGGAGGAGAAGGGAAAGTAAAGGGAGGGTGAAGAGGAGGGGGAGGGAGTGTTAGGAGATGAGGGGGAATGGAGAAGGATAGGGGTAGGAAGAGGGATGGCGAGGCGCACTTGGGGGAGGGTTGCCGTGACTCGCGTCACAACGAGGATCTCTGGCGTCACAACGGGAACACCTCAGCTGCGCAAGTTGGGAGCTATGGGTCTGTTTTGGAATATTACCTTAGGGATGAGCCCAACGGGTCCGCAACTTGTCTAGTATTCTTTTAATTCTACGCAACCTACAAGGTCGCCAACAATATTACGCCTCCTCTGCCTTTCTGTTCAACCTCATACCCTCGGTCGATAGACTCGTTGCATGCTTGGCATTATAACTGAAAGAGCTCCTGTGAGATCTCATACATTAGTGAAGCTAACGCCTCCTGCCCACCCCCATGCATTCCAAGAGCCACCGGGATCAATGTGATGGTGGTCCCATGACATTGGCTCGGCTTTGAATACAAACTTTTGTGCGAAACATCTAAGTGTCAAAATTACCACTGCAATTCTAAGCTCAAAATTAGAATATTGCAAAGAACAGGCTCATTTCTCAAACAGGCTTGACTGCCAGAGGGATTCTTTCTCATTACACCAGAAATTCCTTTTATCTTTCTGACAGATTTAATGAGGTCAATTTGTGTCGAGGACTGAAGAAAATGATTTATGATTGGTATAAGTATGTGACAGCAAAAAAACTTGTACATTAATTTCTGGCTGCATTGCACTATTCCAGCTGGATTGTGAGTTTTGCATGATTCTGTTCCCATGATGGGATGCCTAAATCAAACATGATTGAACATCTGCATCTCAGGAAATTGTTGCCAGGACGCATGGTCCTGAGCCATAGATAAAGCTGGGACTCTATTCCCTGGAGCGCAGGAGGATGAGGGGTCATCTCACAGAGGTGAATGAAATCATGAGAGGAATAGACACACTAAGTCTTTTGCCCAGTGTGGGGAATCAAGAACAAGAGGTTTAAGGTGAAGGGGGAAAGTTTTTTTAGGAATCTGGGGGGTAACATTTGCATGCAAAGGGTGGTGGGTGTATGGAATGAGCTGCCGGTGGATGTGGTTGAGGCAGGGACTATGTTTAAGAGGCAACCAGGCAGGTACATGGATAGGACAGGTTTAGATGGACATGGGCCAAACGCAGGCAAGTGGGACTATTGTAGATTGTGGTGTGGGCAAGTTGGGTTGAAGGGCCAGTTTGCACACTGTATGACTCTGACTCAATGACACTAATTTGTGAATAATGTCCACACTGATGAATTAATGAGTGGGTATCTCATTGGTACCCAAACAACTCTAGCGCAGATGTCACCGACATTACATTGCGTAAAGAAGTTCTCATCCACTCCTTAAATACACGGGGAAATTATAGAAGCAAATTAACTTTTAAATCTTCACGTCTTGTGTTAAAATCTTCACCTCTTAACATCTTCACATGTTGGAAGAAATCAGAGCACCTGGAAGAAATCCTCACAGTCACAGGAAGAACATACAAACTGCACACCTTCAGCACCAAGGCCAGAATTGAACCCGGGTCTGTGGAGTTGTGAGGCAGCAGCTCTACCAGCTGTGTCTCTGTGCTGCGTATTGTATTCTAGGCTAGCCTTTCATCAATGTTCAACGCCACCACCTCGTTTCCTGGTATCTGCCTCAGAACTACACATCTGATCTGGTCTTCAGTACAAGCTCGAGAGTTATTGGGTTCCTTATATTCCCAAATGGGAACACATTCAGAGGATAGTATAGCCTGGGACTGGATGTCAAGTATCCCGACAGGCTTTGGGAGGATGCTAAGGTACACAAAAATGCTGGAGAAACTCAGCAGGTGCAGCAGCATCTATGGAGCGAAGGAAATAGGTAACGTTTCGGGCCGAAAGGATGCTACTAGCTAGAGACAGAGAGAACAAAATGCTGGAGCCAGGGGAACAAAGGAGTGCAGTGAAAACGGTCACGTCATTGACATCTGGTGGGAGCAGAGCTGAAGGTAACTTCACGGCTAAGGCAATATGGCCTTGAGAATATAAGGCGCCAGGAATGGACATATTGCAAAATAATTACAATGAGATGGAGATATGAACAAGCAACATGATTAAGAGCAACCTATACCCAGCCACTGACACTCTCCTCCGCCTAGCGGAGTTGGTACTCACCCGCAACAACTTTACGTTTGACTCCTCCCATTTCCTCCAAACACAAGGCGTAGCTATTGGCACACGCATGGGCCCCAGCTACGCCTGCCTCTTTGTCGGGTACGTCGAACAATCCTTGTTCAATACGTACCAGGGCCCCATCCCCGACCTCTACCTCCGTTACATTGACGACTGCTTTGGGGCCACCTCCTGCACCCACACACAACTGACTGACTTCATCCACTTCACCACCAACTTCCATCCGGCACTCAAATACACCTGGACCATTTCCGACACTTCCCTACCATTCCTTGACCTCACCATCTCCATCGCAGGGGATAGACTTCTGACCGACATACACTACAAACCCACTGACTCACATGGCTATCTGGACTACACGTCTTCCCACCCTGCCCCCTGTAAGGACTCCATCCCCTACTCCCAATTCCTCCGTCTACGCCGCATCTGCTCCCAGGATGAGACGTTCCACACCAGGGCATCGGAAATGTCCTCGCTCTTCAGGGAACGGGGATTCCCCTCCTCCACCATAGATGAGGCTCGCACCAGGGTCTCGTCCATACCCCGCAACACTGCTCTCTCTCCCCATCCCCGCACTCGCAACAAGGGCAGAGTCCCCCTAGTCCTCACCTTTCACCCCACCAGCCGGCAAATACAACAAATCATCCTCCGCCATTTTCGCCACCTCCAACGTGACCCCACCACTCGCCACATCTTCCCATCTCCCCCCATGTCTGCCTTCCGCAAAGACCGCTCCCTCCGCAACTCCCTTGTCAATTCTTCCCTTCCCTCCCGTACCACCCCCTCCCCGGGCACTTTCCGTTGCAACCGCAAGAAATGCAACACCTGTCCCTTTACCTCCCCCCTCGACTCCATTCAAGGACCCAAGCAGTCGTTCCAGGTGCGACAAAGGTTCACCTGTATCTCCTCCAACCTCATCTACTGCATCCGCTGCTCTAGATGCCAGCTGATTTACATCGGTGAGACTAAGCGGAGGTTGGGTGATCGTTTCGCCGAACACCTCCGCTCAGTCCGCAAGAACCTACCTGAACTCCCGGTGGCTCAGCACTTCAACTCCCCCTCCCATTCCCAATCCGACCTCTCTGTCCTGGGTCTCCTCCATTGCCAGAGTGAGCAACACCAGAAATTGGAGGAACAGCACCTCATATTCCGCCTGGGTAGTCTGCGGCCGGCGGGCATGAACATTGAATTCTCCCAATTTTGCTAGCCCTTGCTGTCTCCTCCCCTTCCTTAACCCTCGAGCTGTCTCCTCCCATCCCCCTGCCCTCGGGCTCCTCCTCCTCCCTTTTTTCATTCCTTCTCCCCCCCCACCCCCTATCAGTCTGAAGAAGGGTTTCGGCCCAAAACGTCACCTATTTCCTTCGCTCCATAGATGCTGCTGCACCCGCTGAGTTTCTCCAGCATTTTTGTGTACCTTCGATTTTCCAGCATCTGCAGTTCCTTCTTGAACACATGATTAAGAACTCTCTAGCCTGATAAAGAACAAAGATGTGTGACAACTTGAAATTATTGACTTTAACAACATGAGAGCCTTGGGTTAGAACAAAGGTTTCCTTTCAAACATTGAAGGAAAATTTGTATAAAAGAAGGGTGGTCCGAGACATCGGGGGGCGACAACGAGTGAACAACCATGGCAAGAAGAAGGGACCCGAGTTTGAAGCTCAGAGAAGACTACCCCCTACCAACAGAGTGAATCTGGCCAATTCATTCATACGGGTAATACCTGACTCTGTCGTGAGTTGTGTGATTTAGTATAAGAAGCGATAAGTTGAAATAGTAAAGTAAATGAGAAGTTATTAGAAGTCAATTGTTTGCATGCATGTTTAAGTTACTCAAGTGTTAATAAAGATTAAGTTGTACTAAACCTTGGTTTAGAGTCTTTTGTTCGACATGTCAGTTGATACCCTATAGAGGTAATAGGGTCAATATTTTGGCGTCCCTGGGTGGGCACGGTTGAGTGGTCAATTTATGTGATCCCACTGTGCCCGAATCACAGCCGAACAACAATAGAGGGACTGGGCGGGATGCAGCAGGGAAGACGGTCACTAAGGTTTCAAAGGTCGTCCATACGCCTTCCTGACTACACATCAGAATCAGCAGACCCTTGCCCCAGTCGCCTCCCTGGCTCTTTGGATAGGATCGAGAAACAATACAATAATGGGCGAGTGCCCAGATTGGGAACAAGTGCTCCGGGAGTAACTAGATCATAAATGGCCCATGTGGGTTGAGTTTGCAGATAAAATATTAGAGGGTCCGTGACCCGTAGGACAGAAGTATTGGGAAGAAGCCAGGAAAATCAAGCAAAACAAGCCTCAAAGCTTTGTAAGGCTACAGCAATAGCCAGTGGTAAGAGTGAGTTATGGGGAAAAGAAATTGAGAATTCAAAGTTAAAGAAAGAATTAGAAATCATAAATCAAGAAGCACAAGAGAATCAGCTCCAGGTAAAGCAGGAAATAGGAGCACAAAATAATTAGCTCCAGTTAAAGCAGGAATTAGCTGTAAAACAACAAGTGAGTAAGTTACGTGAGAAGGTAGCAGAGGAGGAAGAGAAGAATCAGCTGCATCTGATGCACCAGAATCAATTTCAAACAGTGTTTGATCAGGTTTATCAGGAAAAGGGGAGAACAGTCAGAATGTGTGAGAGTGCTAACCAGGAGACTGCAGCAGCAGCAGAAAAATGCACAAATCTGCAGGTAGCAATAAAAGCCCTCCACCAGGTAGGAAGAGCGGATATGTATAAACCAGCTGATCATGCCAAGTGCCAACATAAAATTGGCAAGTTAAAGGCGCAGCTCTTAGTCCTTAGAGGTATGATGCGCACCTTCGGAACTGCGGAAGAAGTTGAAAAGGAAAGTGAACTAGATTGGGGAGAGTTGGATGGGATAGCCCGGAGATATGGAGAGGGATTTGGAGAGCCAGAGTGGGACTTGGGACCTCAGCCCTACTGTAATGAAGGTCAGGGCATGACACCGTCCATCCAACCCTTATGAATCCATTTACCACACGCCGGACAGATCCTCAGGCACAGGCAGATCACAGGGAAATAACAACTAGCACATCACTAACAGTAGCACAACTGTCTGAAATAACAAAAAGCATTCAAACCTTCTGCTGACCCTCATGAGTTATTTGATCGTGTCCACCAGCAAAAAGATCTGCATGGGCTAGATGATGAGGAAGAGTAAAAACTCCTACTTGCATGTCTCAGTCCTATCATCCAGTCGGCATTACCCGAGCCTCAGAACACTGGAGGAGGTAGCCTGCAGGTCATGAAAGAAGCCATTCTGTCAGTGATAGAACAGATCCAGTGGAGGGTTTGAATAAATGTAGACAGAAAGAAGGGGAACACCCTACAGTTTATGCCAGCCGATTCTGGGTAGATTTTAATTAAGTATACGGGCCAGGTCTGGACCGGCGACACTTATGATAACAGATGGACCAGGACCCTGGTAACACACTCCGCAGACGGTAGTAAACAAGCATGTGAAAGCTTTGAGCCAAGTGACCCAACTCACACAGACGCATGGGTATTGAGACGTTTGGTACGGGCTTGGGGAAAGGAGGTTAGAGAAGCTGCAAAGTTTAAAATGAACAAGGAGGGAAGAATGAATCCTATTAAAACAGAGAGTCCAGTATGGGAAAATGAGGGAAAGTGATAGAGAAAGAGGTGGCAATGGTTACTGGGGTTCGCCATCACAATACAGATCCCTGGCAGGGAGGGAACGAAACCAAAATCAGAGAGCTGATTGGAATGAGGGTCCGAGTTAACAGAGTCAGTGTTACAATTGTGGTCGAGAGGGATTAGAGACAGTCGAGCATCTCACTTGAATGCATGAGAGAAGGGGCTAGGCATCATTTATCACTGGAAGGACTATTTTTTGAACATTTTTGTTGATGGATTTTCTAGGATAGTGGAGGGAATCAGGAAGATAGGATGTGGCATGACCAAGGCACACTGCTAGCAGAAATAGCTTTAAAACTACCAGCTAGAATGAGTTCTTAGAGTTCTTAGAATGCTGAGCTAACAGCAGTAGCCTATATGGTCAGCCACCTTGACAAGTTTCTCCAACAGTCAACATATACTCAGAGTATGTATGTAACAGCCTAACTGATTTTTGCCACTATGGGAAGCGAGGGGGTTTGTGTCAGCAGACGGTAAACCTTTACCATCTGCATCTGCGTTACACCAATTAACTCTTACAACGTTTTTGTTTAACAAAACTTAATTGATGTTCTTCTGCCCTGCACCTTAATCCAAGAATCCAGTTTGCCACTTGTTAATCTCTCTAATGCTAACTCTTTCTTTATACCTTACCAACTTTAAGTTATACTATGTTTTACCAAAGGAAGCTATTCCTGTTTCACTTATACGTTGGCTTACTTATTTAGTATCACTATTTTGTTAATTTTGTTAATTTGTCTTGTTGTATTATTACTATCATCACTACTATTATTACCATTAGTGTTAGCAATGTCATTGGTAGTACAACTACCAAGGCTATTATTTTAACTTTGTATCTATTCATTTAGGTTTACTTCACTTTATTTCTATTTCTATTTCTATTTTCTATTGTCTATTTCTCAAATTATTATTATCATTGTTATCATTATTATAGTTATTTCATTTTATGTTACTTTACTGATATTGAGCGACTTTGCTGCTTTGGGATGTGGAAATATTGGGAGTTAAGATCGGACTACTCCATGCGGATGCGAGGACAATGTACCTTGGTGCAATGGGCACTCAAGGTTCGGTTGGGACATTGGGGACCTCAGGTCCGGGGACTCAGGTTTGAAAGATGGTTAAGTGATATGTGTCACGACCGTTTGTTGTGTGTATACGTATGTATGTATTTTTTTTTGTTTTGTTTTTTTTCTTTTCCCCTTTTACCACCCACACCCCCACTCTCAGCAGCTGGTTTCGATGCGCTCTTCCATTTCAATCTGCAGTATTACAGCGCTCTGCCCACTCGTTTGGATATAGCTAAATATGGCCAACACAAACGACACTCTTAGATTTGTCTCGTGGAACGTGAGGGGAGTGGGGGGTCCTACTAAGACTGATAAGATCTTGGCCCACTTGCAATACCTTAAGGGCGATATATTTTTTATTCAAGAGACACACCTTCGCAACAGAGAGGTAACACGGCTTAAGAGAGGCTGGATTAGCCACTTATTTCATTCAAAATTTAATTATAGGGCTAGGGGTACTGCTATCCTGATTCGTAAAAACGTTATGTTCGAACCACAGAAAATGGTGGAAGACCCTGCTGGCCGCTTTGTCATGGTCTCTGGCAAACTGCAAGACACACCTGTCATATTGGCCAGTATTTACGGTCCCAACTGGGATGACAGCTCATTTGTAACCAAATTTTTTACATCTCTCCCAAACATTGAAAATTACCACATCATTGTGGGTCGAGATTTTAATCTGGTCCAAGACCCTATACTGGACAGATCTTCGAACAAAGCCTCCACTTTAACTAAATCAGGTAGGACTTTGCATGCTTTTACCAAACAACTTGGGCTCACTGACCCATGGAGACATACATTTCCCACGACTAAATTATTTTCATTTTTTTCCCACGTGCACCGTACCTATACCCGTATAGACTTCTTCCTCTTAGATAACAGACTGCTCTCCAAAATCAAATCCAGCGAGTATCATAGTATCGTGATATCAGATCACGCTGCGACTTCCCTCGATCTTCATTTTCGTAAACGAACTAACCCCTTTAAACAGTGGAGGTTCAACGGGCTTGGGGAAAGGAGGTTAGAGAAGCTGCAAAGTTTAAAATGAACAAGGAGGGAAGAATGAATCCTATTAAAACAGAGGTCCAGTATGGGAAAATGAGGGAAGTGATAGAGAAAGAGGTGGCAATGGTTACTGGGGTTCGCCATCACAATACAGATCCCTGGCAGGGAGGGAACGAAACCAAAATCAGAGAGCTGATTGGAATGAGGGTCCGAGTTAACAGAGTCAGTGTTACATTTGTGGTCGAGAGGGATTAGAGACAGTCGAGCATCTCACTTGAGTGCATGAGAGAAGGGGCTAGGCATCATTTATCACTGGAAGGACTATTTTTTGAACATTTTTGTTGATGGATTTTCTAGGATAGTCAGGAATCAGGAAGACAGGATGTGGCATGACCAAGACATACCACCAGCAGAAATAGCTTTAAAACTACCAGATAGAATGAATGCTGAGCTAATAGCAGTAGCCTACATGGTCAGCCACCCTGACATGTTTCTCCAACAGGCAACATATACTCAGACACCATGTATGTATGTAACAGCGTAACTGATTTTTGCCACTATGGGAAGCGAGGGGTTTTGTGTCAGCGGACAGTAAACCTTTACCATCTGTGTCTCTTTCTTCAAATACATCATTCAGGAAGTTCAAGGAGGAGAATATGGTATAATTAAAATAAAAGTACACCATAAATTTCCCCCTGCAGGGAACATACGAGCAGATGAATTGGCAAAGATACGTGTCCAAGAAGGAGAAGTATGGCAACCTCCAAAAGGTGAACAGTTAGATGCAGTCGCAATCAATCAGAATAAGATTGAAGATCTGATACGGGCTCAGACCACAGACAATGAACTAAAACAATTGACAACAGGGTTGCACTGGATGAATTAAAATCTTGTGCTGGTGGCCAAGTATGGATAACGACATAAAACACTATTTTACTGCCCAGGTCATGCAGAATGTAATGTCCTTATTGGGAATAAACCAGAAACTCCACCTAGCATACCATCCACAGTCAAATGGTATAATTGAAAGAATGAATAGAACCCATGAAACCATGATTCAGAAAACTGACCAACAGAACGATTCCATGTGAAATGGATGGTATCATGTCAATCAATTAAAATCATTCAGTGAACCACCAGCACCACATCCTGGTGGATGCATGTGAGACATTGTCTCTGACTCCCATCCATTGCAAGCAAAAAAATAAAGTCAAGACGTATTAAAATGCCGACTTATTAGCCTGTACCAAGAACTGTAAATAAGAGCAGATATTACTTGTGTTTTGCAGATAATTGATGTTCTGCAAAGTGAAATTGTTGATTGCAGTGACAACAGAGGGGATACGATCAGTGATGAAACTGCTCAAGATGTCGGACTGATATATAACCTTACTGAGGCGTTGTGCCTCAGAGATTGGACCATGCTAGCATATTCTGGTATAAATACACTGGAACGAGTGGTCAAAGTTCTGGAAAGCCATGTAAAAACAACTGAATCAGATCATAAAGTAAATGACAAAAGATAAGCCGAGCTCCCACAAAACAGGACCCTGTGTAGTATCTATAGGAATTAGATGCGAGAACAACTGAGAAATCTTGAGTGCAGTCAGTCAAGGAGACGTTCCCTCTTGTATTAGTGATGAACAATTGAGGAATTTAACCAACAGAGAACTACATCCAAGAATACCAGGGAGTCAATTCCACCGATTAAGTAAAGTCTGGTTCAAGGAAGAATGTGGGGGTGGGGGATGGGGGCTACCACTAAAGCTTTAGGAATGATACTGGGTCTCCCAATCATCCCTCCAGATAAACGTGGGCTGGAAGTTTACCGGGTAGAAAATATAGGCATTATTAGCGAAGGGATATGGCTAGGACATGAAGTCCTGCATTATGCCATAGAAAAGACAGGATTGGCAGGTACAGCCCTGACTAAATGCCATAACACTGACAGGATTGTTGTCTGTCCATACCCTATATATGCATAGCCACTTCTTTAAAGGAATATCAGTATGGTGTTCAGACATTGCCTATTACCAATACGACCATCTGTATTAGCCCGCAAATACCCGCCAGAATTGGTAAAATCGAGTTGATTGATATACATAAACGTAATGAAATCACGATGGAAGTAACTAAAGGAATAAAAGAAGATTTACGCAAATATTTCCAATAATATATTACTGAAGTTAGGCTCTTGCCTGAGAATTTACTATGGATTAAGAAACAGCTAATTAATGCCCACAGTACGTTCATTAAGGTCATCCAGCACACTGGGGAAATTGAATTGAATTGAATTGAATTGAATCCTTTATTTGTCATTCAGACCTTTCGGTCTGAACGAAATGTTGTTGCCTGCAGCCATACATGTAATAATAAACAACACACAATAAACACAAATTAACATCCACCACAGTGAGTTCACCAAGCACCTCCTCACTGTGATGGAGGCAAAAGTCTTAGAGTTACTGTCTCTTCCCTCCTCTTCTCCCTCTGCGCTGAGGCGATACCCCACCGGGCGATGGTAAGTCAGTCCCGCGGTTCAAGCTCCGCGGCCCGGGGGTGGTCGAAGCTGCCGCCCTCCAGTCCAGCGACGCAGCTGTTGCCACGGGAGCTCCGGAAACAGGCACCAGCCTGTGCCCTGCGAGCTCCCGACTATGTCGTCCACTGGCCCGCGGTCAAGCCCCGGATTCAGGTCGCTGCCGCCAGAACGCCGCCTCAGCCACCGGAGCACCGTCTCCGCCCCGCACCGGGCCGCCCACACGGGAGCGTCTCAGCCCCACACCGGGCTGCCCCCACGGGAGCACCTTCCAGCCGGGAGCCGGTCCGCCCACACGGGAGCACCTTCCAGCCGGGAGCCGGTCCGCCCACACGGGAGCGCCTTCCAGCCGTTAGCCGCGCCGACCGCACGGGAGTGTCTCAGCCCCGTGCCGTCCGCCCTCGCCGGAGCGCCGAGTCGTGCCGCTGCCCGAACGTCGCCGCAGCTCGAAGACGGCCAGCCTCGCTGGCTCTACCTCCGGATCCTCGAGGTTGGTCGCAGGTTGGAGGCCGCCAGCTCCGCCATTAGGCCTCAGCTCAGGCGGGGTAAGAGAAGGGGGATACGACAAAAAAAGTCGCATTCCCCCGAAGGGAGAGACAGAAAGCCCTGTTTCACCCCCCCCCCCCCCCCCCCCCCCCCCCCCCACACACACATAACACCACCTAATAACCAAAAATTTAACTGAACTAGACAAAAAAAACAACACAAAAAAGTAAAAAGGCAGACTGCAGGCGAGCTGCAGCCGTTTCACAGCGCCGCCACTTCCGGAGATTGCAGACAATAAATTGAGATAAATATTAAAAAATGAAGGAAACTAGCTGGTGGGATGATATTTGGAACTGGGGTACAAATGTACAAATTCATTCGTGGGTGAATATTGTCTCCAACATTGCTATCATTGTGATGGTTTTAATTGTAATATATCAAATGTATGTATTGACGATGTTGAAACACTGGAAGGTGGGAATGGAGAGAAAGCTAAACTTCAAACTGTTCATTCAAATGCATGATCAAAGATCAGAAGCGTCAAGTGTTGTGAACTGATAAATTATAGAGGCAACAAGCAGGGTCAAACATGTATAATTATGCCCCTGTCCCACTTAGGAAACCTGACCGGAAACCTCTGGAGTCTTTGCACCCCACCCAAGGTTTCCGTGCGGTTCCCGGAGGTTGCAGGTAGTGGAAGCAGGTAGGGAGACTGACAAAAATCTCCGGGAACCTCCGGGAACCGGACGGAAACCTTGGGTGGGGCGCAAAGTCTCCAGACGTTTCCGTTCAGGTTTCCTAAGTTGGACAGGGGCATTAAGGTAAAGGATGAGGGAAATTATGCTTTAAGAGTAGCATAATAATCTTAATTGCTATTTGCATAATATTAGATATTTACATTTATGAGGTGAAATATGGCCAAGGTTCAGTGTGATCCAATTCGCTAAACGCTCAATGGATCAAGGGGGGATATATAGCCAGGGACTGGATGTCAAGTATCCTGACAGGCTTTGGAAGGATGCTACTAGCTAGAGACAGACAGAGCAAAATGCTGGAGCCAGGAGAATAAAGGAGCGCAGTGAAAACAGTCACGTCATTGACATCTGGTGGGAGCAGAGCTCAAGGTAACTTCACGGCTGGGGCAATACAACCTCGAGAAGATAAGGTGCCTGGAATGGACATATTGCAAAATAACTATAATGAGAAGGAAATATGAATAAGCAACATAAGAACTCTCTAGCCTGATAAAGAACAAATATGTGTTTTGTTTATTCAGCCCTTGGAGGAGTGACAACTTGAAATAATTGACTTTAACATCATGAGAGACTTGAGTTAGAACAAAGGTTTCCTTTCACACATGAAGGAAAATTAGTATAAAAGAAGGGCGGTCCGAGACATCGGGGGGGGGGGGGGGGGGGGGGCGACAACAAGGGAACAACTATGGCAAGAAGAATGGACCTGAGTTCGAAGCTCAGAGAAGACTACCCCCTACCAACAGAGCGAATCTGGCCAATTCATTCATACAGGTAATACCTGACTCTAAGTCATGAGTTTTGTGATTTAGTTTAAGAAGTGATAAGTTGAAATAGTAAAGTAAATGAGAAGTTATTAGAAGTCAATTGTTTGCATGCAGTTTAAGTTACTCGAGTGTTAGTAAAGATTACGTTAGTAAACCTTACCTGGTCTCTCTTATTCTTTGCCTCTGATCTATGATTCCCTAACTCTGAGGATCAACTGAGCCTCAAAAGTGTGTATTTAAAGTGAAGGAATTAAGGGGATGGGATGGTAAACAGAATCCAGCGTTAACATTGACTACTTCCACAACAATTTGATGAAAAGCACAATTGACTGGTTGGATAAAATCTGATGGTGTTATCCTTTTTCAATTCTACACACGTAATACAATGATCAACTGCCTGCTTCTCATATTCTCGACATATGATCAGTATTTCAATTCTCCAAATGTTGCTACTTCTCATTTAGGATACAGCCTGCCCATAATCCAGGCAATAATATCCACATGACTAATTGTCCCTACCACATCTTCCTCAAACTCTTCTGACTTCTAGATGCATATCACATGAACATGCTTCATGCATTCCTCTCACCTCCTCATCCCATCCATTCTCCTAATTCCCCTCACCATTCACGCTCCCTTCACCCTTTCATATAAAGTGTGGTGGGTGTATGGAACGAGCTGCCAGAGGAGGTCGTTGAGGCAGGGACTATCCCAACGTTTCAGAAACAGTTAGACAGGTACATGGATATGACTGGTTTGGAGCATTATGGACCAAACACAGGCAGGTGGGACCAGTGTCGCTGGGACATGTTGGCCGGTGGAGGCAAGTTCGGCCGACCGGACTGTTTCCACACTGTATCACTCTATGACTCCGGCACCATGGAGATGTGCAAGGGCGGACCAAAGAACCGCCAGCCGCCAAGAACGAGGACGGTCCTGCACCCACCGAGAACGAAGATCCAGCAGGCCACGTGCAGTTACAGGCTTGGTTCACCGCAGTGAAGAAGGCCTTCAAGGTCGGCTGTAGGTGACGCTCCTGGGACACAAAGGCGGTCGGGTGAGGAGAGGGACGTCGGGTCGCATGCCTGCAGCAGCCTGGGGTTACCTGGGCTCACCTGGATCGGGGACGCTCCAGTACTTTGAGAACGTGGACTGGACATTGGACTTTGAAATTTGGAGTTTTCCTTTGCAAACGGTACCAAAATCTGACGATTGTGCATTTGTGGGTTGTGCAAAATAATTTCACTGTGCTGTGCATGCGTGACAATAAAGAACCATTGAATGAACTATTGATCGATTGATTGAACCCCATTCCCCTCACTCTCATCATCCCTCTCACCCTCCTCACTCCCCTCACTCTCTCATCCCTCACCCTCCTCATCTCCTTTACCCTCTTAACTCCCCTCACTCTCTCGCCCTGCTCACCCCTCACCCTCCTCTTCCTCTTCACTCTCCTCACCCTTCACTCTCTTCATCCCCTTCACCCTGCTCATCCCTACACTCTTCTCATTCCCCTCACTTCCTTCGTCTCTCCAAGCTCCTCATTCTCCCACGCTTTTCCCCTCACCTGCCTCATCCTCCCTCCTCAGTTCTCCACTCTCCTCCCTCATAAACTACTCAAGCTGCTTTTCCTCTCTCGGGTATTGAAGGAGGGGAGCTTCGACCGCCGGCCCTGCAGTCTACGGTGCTTCTGGCTGCGGCGGAAACTTTAAATCTCGACCGCCGGCCTGCGGCCTACAACAACTTAAAGCCGCGGTCTCCGGTGAGGAAGAGCCGATCCTGGACTGACTCTGGACTCTGGTCCTGTCCACGGGGGGGAAATGGAGGAGGACTGGCCAAATTTTGTGCCTTCCACCACAGTGATGAATGCTGTGGTGGATGTTTATGTTACATTTTTATTGTGGTTGTGTGTTCTTTATTATTGTACCGCTGCTGATAACCCAAATTCCACCAACCCTGGTTGTGTGGTAATAGATAAATTCTATCTATCTATCTAAGGAACACATCTGCTCTCAGAGCATAGTAACTGTAAGCATAGTGTGTTGGAATCATTCAGTTACACACTCATAGTCATCAGGTTTGATACCGGCACTATGTATGTCATATAAAAACATGGCATGGGAACCTGTTACTGATATGGCCCTGAGTAGTGGAAGGGGAAAGCTTAGTCTGAATTGTTGCCTCTCTTCCACTTCCTCCCATTCACCTATTTCATCCAGCAACTTTGTGGACCCCTAGTCATTATCCCAGTGAAATGTATTGCTACAGTCTCCCACTCAGCAGAGAGCCATCGCCAGAGACCCTTGTTCAATCCTGGCCTCATTACTGCCTGTGTGGAGTTTGCATGTTCTCCCCATGATCACATGGGCTTCCTCCGGGTGCTCCTTCTTCCTCCCACATCCCAAAGACATGTGGATTTGTAGGCTAATTAACCAATGTTGGCCTCTGTATATTGCCCTTGTGTATTCTGGATGGAGAGACTTACGATTTCACTGTGCTATCCTGACACTACATTTACGTTTTGAGCTGTTGTGAGCCAGGGATTCCCACAAGCCTGTGGAATAGATACTGTATACTTTGTCAAGGACACTTTGACAATGTCCTTCAATCATTTACTCAGTCCACCTGGTAATCAGTGTTAATTTTACTGAACAAAATACATCACAAAATTCTGAAGAAGATCTTCAACCCAAAACTTCTCCTGTCCATTCCCTCCACAGATGCTGCCTGACATGCTGAGTTTTAGTTTTTTTTAACTTTTAGGGATACAGCATGGAAATAGGCCTTTTGGTCCACCAAGTCCATGCTGACCATCAATCAACCATTCACACAAGTTCTATGTTATCCCACTTCGCATCTACTCCTTACACACTGGAGCAATTTACAGAGGCCAATTGACATCTGTCTGGGATGTGGAAGGAAGCTGGAATGCCCAGAGGAAAGCCACATGGTCACAGGGAGAATAAGCAAACTCCACACTGATAGCACCCCAGGTCAGATCAAACCTGGGACTGCGGCACTGTGAGGCAGTAGCTCCACCAGCTGCACCCTGTTCCCGTGGCACTTTGTGTTTTTCTAAAGTTTCCAGCATCAGCAATTCCTTGTGTCTCTCTTTATTTCAGAAAGGAACTGCATGGAGCAGATTCACTTTTGTCACTGATGAATCCTGACTGGAATTATCAGACATCGCTGTATCTCATACATTAAAATCAACACACATTATTGCTTAATGAAGCCTAGTGTGTATCACTTAAAATGTGGCCCATTAAAGCATCCATGGGTTACCAGATGAAAAGCAAATTGCAATAAATACATCAACAACCACACAGTTAGGATCTGTTAAATAGTCAAATCACCAACATGCTGTGCTCTAAGAAGGGAAATTAATTGTTAGCCTCTGGTACTCTAAGATCTGCCAAAAGAGACCAATTGGAACATTAATCTGATGATTGCATATAGTTAAAATACAATTTATTTGGAGCCGAGTCAATGGAATTTGCATTGTGCAGGTAGACACAAAATGCTGGAGTAACTCAGTGGGACAGGCAGCATCTCGGGAGAGAAGGAATGGGTGACGTTTCGGGTCGTTTCGGCATTGTGCAGGTTCTGATTTGGCTGGGGTAAGTACAGGCTTAAGTTAAGGGAAATTGATGGGACAAAGGAGAATGATGAATATTTCACCCTGAAGTAACCCATATTTACCTAATTCTACACTTCTGCAAGACAGCCAGGCAGTTTTCAAAGCGGTTATTATGATCTAGAACACCATTGTGTAAACCAACATGCTCCCATGACAAAGAGAATTATTTGTACAGGGTAAACACAAGGACCTGTTGATGCTGGAATCTTGCATAGAACACAAAGTGCTGGAGTAACTCAACAGGTCAGGCAGCATCGGACATGGATAGGCCACATTTTGGGTCAGGTCCCTTTTGTAAATGGTAGTTTAGAATGTCTTAAGGAACAGGAGTAGAATTAGGCCATTCAGCACATCGTCTACTCCGCCATTCAATAGTAGCTAATCTATCTCTCCCGCCTAACCCCATTCTCCTGCATTCTCCCCATAACCTCTGACACCTGTACTAATCAAGAATATCCAATTTTCTATCCATACAGTGATTTCTATTGATGGGGGAGAAAAAGAATGCAGCCAACAGAAAAAAAAGATAATCTACTGGGAGAAACTTCAGGAATTTGGGATATTGAAAGGACAAAGGTGGTTAGTATCACAGCACTGCATTCCACAGCCACCAACACCTTACCTCTGGATCTTCCCATCCCGTCCACCCTGTCCCTCAGCACCACAGCAATGTTCTCCAATGACCCCCTTCTTATCCTTTCACCCACCCTTTATTCCACTTTCCAGCACATAGTTCCCGATCCTCATCCTCTAGAATCTTTGGCGATCAATGAGGGAAAGTCTCTCAGTATGAATATGTGTGTTAGATTGCTGAAGCTTGGTTTCTCATATCACACTAGGAAGTGGCAGCCACAAATTATTCTTTTAGTTATAGACCTGCTCACTCAAAGGGATCTACAGGAGTCACTGCCTCAAAAAGGCAGACAACATCACTAGTTTAGATACAGTGCGGAAACAGGCCCTTCGGCCCACCGGGTCCGTGTCAACCAGCGATCCTCGCACATTAACACTAGGGACAATTTTTACATTTACCAAGCCAATTAACCTACAAACCTTTACATTTTTTACATTTTTATAATTTCACAATTTTTACATTTACCAAGCCAATTAACCTACAAACCTGTATGGCTTTGGAGTGTGGGAGGAAACCGAAGATGTCAGAGAAAACCCACACAGGTCACAGGGAGAACGTACAAATTCCGTACAGACTGCACCCATAGTCGGAATCGAACCCGGGTCTCTGGCACTACATTCACTGTAAGGGTGCAACATTACCGCTGCGATAACCCATATCATATTAGTAGCCCATATCACCCTGGCTACGCTCTCATTTCACTCCTGCCATCGGAAAAAAGGTAGAGCCTGATTACTATAACAAAACAGTCAGCTTCGACCCAACAACCATCAAGCTATTAAACACTGCAAACTCCAACTAAGCTCAAGACATAGACTTGGGGAGCATTGTTTTTGTCTTTGTACTATTATTACTTGTTTGTTTTTTGACATACTGAATTTTGTTGTTGTTTGTGAAGGTGTTTGCAGAGTATTACATTTATATGTCTGTTCTGTCGCAGTAAGAATTTCATTCTTCTGCTTCATGACATAAATTACTCTTGACTCTTGCCCCTTAAAAACATACATTGAAACATATTTAACTTGACGTCTTCTAAAGCAAAGATGTACATGAGCGTGCTAACCCCTTTATGTCTTAATTATTAAAATTCTCAATGTTAAACTGTCTTTAATTTTCCTTATTTTATAACTCATATATATCCGACTAAACTTAGAGGAAAATCTTTCCAATTAATTGGTTGTCCCCTGCCTGAGACAGAATGAAATATCACGACAAGACCACATGAACTGATTTAACATCCACACCAGAATGCATTTTGAAAAATATTTCAAATTACAGGGACCATTCTCTTATGACGAGGCACTGATATATTTCAGGATGGGTAAGTACTCCAAAGACGTATTAACACTATCCTACACGCACCACCGACAATTTGTTTTAACATTTACCAAAATAAATTTACCTACATATGTGTAGTACGTCTTTGGTGTGTGGGAGGAATCCGGAGAAAGCCCATGTAGGTCACAGGGAGAACGTACAAACTCCGTACAGACAGCACCCGCATTCGGGATCGCACCCGGGTCCCAGGTGCTGTAAGCGCAGTAAGGCAGCAAATCTACTGCTGCGTCACCATGCTGCCCTGACCTGACCCGTTGAGTCCTCCCAGAATGTTGTTGTTTTCTTAAGTCCGAGCTTAAGTTGTTTTGTTGTTTGCTCAAGTCATATTATAGTCCTCAAACCTTTCACTGACTCCAACGACAAAAGAATCATGAATTAAGCTTTGATTCCTCCATATTATATGGCTTTGTACCACAACCAGCAGGATAGCAGTGTCGCAGCTGGTAAAGCTACAACATCACAGTGTCAGAGACTTGGGTTCATAGAATGTAGAACACAGAACAGTACAGCACAAGAACAGGCCCTTCGGCCTACAATGTTTTTGCAGAACATGATGCCAAGACCAACTCATATCTGCCCGCATATTTTCCGTATCTCTCCATTCACTGCATGTTATTAAGCCTATCCAAAAGTATTTTAAATGCCATTATTGTTTCAGCCTTTCATAATTTTTAGATACTTCTATCAGGTCTCCCCTTGGCTTCCAGTGCTCCAGAAAATACAATCCAAGTTTGTGCAACTTCTCTTTCAAATCCAAGCAGCATTCTGGTAAACCTGTTCTTGCAGTAGATCAGTAAGGAAAGATTCGAACAACGGCTACTTAGATGTCACGAAAATCCTGCAAAAATGCTCCTGGTTCACGGCATCCATCTTGCCTGCAAAAGGGAATGTAAGTTGAGTGCCTACTTTCTCGCATTAGAAGTTTCCGAATCACATTAGGAGGAGTGGGTGTAGACACACGGAACTGTAAATGCTGGTTTACAAAAAAGGACACAAAGTGTTTGTGTGACAGCAGCTCAGGCAACATCTCTGGAGAACATGGCTAGGTGATGTTTCAGGTTGGCACCCTTCTTCAGAATGATTGTGGTGGGGAGGGGGTTGGAGAAAGCTGGAAGAGAGGAGAGGCAGGACAAAGTCTGGCAAGTAATGGGTGGATACAGGTGAAGGGGAATTTTGATGGGAAGATGGTTGGACAAAGGCCAGAGATGAGAAGGCAGAAGCGGTCAGACAAAAGGATTGATGAGTCGCTAATTGTGAAGCTAGAGGAAGGAATGTAGATAGAAGGGGGGTGGAGAGATAGGCGCATAAGGGTGGAGGGGGGGGGGGGGGGTTGGATGGCAGTAGTTATCCAAAATTGAAGAATTCAATGTTCATACCGTTGGGTTGTAAACTACCAAAGTGGAATATGAGGTGCTGTTCCTTCAGTTGGCATGTGGACTCACTCTGGTAAGGGAGGCCCAGGATGGAATGGTGAACTTAGATTGCAAGTCAGGTACGCAAGACCATCAGCATACAAAGCTGCAGCTAAAGAGCAGAGGAGCGAGCTCTCAGGAGGCACTTTATGACACAGCGTCAAGAGGTAAACATTGCATTTCCTTGACACGTGCAAACAACATTGCTTCAGGAGGCACAGCTTATCATATCATAGCCCTTTCCTGTACCAGCACACTGCTGGGAGGAGACCACCTGACTGCTGTCATTCTCCCGCATTCAAAGTCAACTTTTTTATCCTGACTTTGGTGTTGAAAGCGTACTTGGTTGGCAGAAGGCAACGGATACCCAAATCAGGCTTGGCCAATGATGAAAGAAAACATCTTTCATCATTGCCTTCGCAAACATCATCGCAACAATAAATGGGATGTAGCTGGTTGACATGCAATCAATGATATCACAGGCACACTGGAGGCCAGCTCCGCCATCTCTCTGCACTCATGATGGATGCACATGGAACGCCACTCAGTGCATCATACATTTCCTGCTGCTGGTCAATGATTATCACTTTCATCAAAGGCCTGCGGTTATGTCAAGGGTACGGAGAAGGAATGTGGCACCTGGCACAGATTATTCACTGCCGCCATCTGCTCTTGTTCACTTGTGAAATGTAAGTCGCATGGTGAATAATCCAACTATCAGCTCCTGCAGACTCTCTGAGTCACAAAAGCATAGGCTGGTGCATTTGCGAGAACATGTCTTGTGATGGTGCCCACTCAAATAGAATAGAATGCAATTTATTGTCATTCAAATAAACCAGTTCCTTCGGGGGACCTATCTTCTCCATCAACTACAAGTACATGCATGGAATGTTTCTCTGACATGAAACAAATTAATTAATAGTCACAAGGGAAAGATGCTGAGGTGTATAAATACGAAAATAATCATATTTCACCCACAGCTGCTATCAACATGACTAAGATGATATTATGATTGCATTAACATATAACTAATCTGAAGAAGGGTTTCGATCCAAAACATTGCCTATTTCCTTCACTCCATAGATGCTGCCTCACCCGCTGAGTTTCTCCAGTATTTTTGTCTAACTAATTTGAACAGTAGCCGGGGTCTCCTGTTCACTGTAGCTCTGATAAATAAAAATGTTGAAATACCTCTGATCAAGTACCTCAACCATCGGAACCACGAGTCACAAGGAAACACATGCTCTGTTTTTTCCCTCTTCCTAATATTCTGTACTTCCTTTTTCTATTACATTGGCCGGGACTGTGACAAATGGATCAAATGATTTTAATGAGAAGTGCAGTAGCTGGATTCTTGAGCAAAAAAAAACAAAGTGTTGGAGTAATTCAGCAGGTCGAGCAGCATCACTGGAAGTCTTCAGTCTGAAGAAGGGTCTTGACTCAAAACGTCACCCATTCCTTCTCTCCAGAGATGCTGCCCGGACCGCTGAGTTACTCCAGTGTTTTGTGTCTATCTAAAGCATCACTGGAGGTCATGAATAGGCAACGTTACAGGCCAGGAACCTTCTTCAGGCTGATTGTAGTTGAGGGGGGGGGGTGGAGAAGGCTGGAATTGAGGTGAGGGTGGCATAGCCTTGCAAGTGATAGGTGGATACAGGTGACAAGGGGGAGGGGTGTTTAAATAGCAGATGATGACAGAGACATAGATGAACAGCAGACAAAAGGCTGTGAGATAAGGAGAGAAAGTGCGTAAAATATGAAGCCAAAGAAAGGGATTTAATTAGAACAGGATGGTGGTGGTGGGGGAGGGGAGTGGTTTGGGGAGAATGGGTCTCCTGGGCCTGGACCTTTCTGTCCTGAGCCTCCTCCACTTCCAGAGTCAGTCCACATGCTGGATGAATAGCACCTCATATTCCACTTGGGTAACTTACAACCCAATGACATGAACACTGGATACTCCAATTTTAGGTAACTAATCAACTAAGTTTGTATGCTGCCTTGATTTTGTAGAATCTTTTGTATTCAAATGAAAGTTTATACAGGGTGTTCGATTTAAGTATCTTCTGCAGCTCTGATGGTTTAGTGATCCCTCAGTACAGCACTAGAGAGTTACTTAAACCTTCAATTTTTCCCTAAAGATATTGAAGGAGCCTTGGTTGAATGCCAACTCACGTAGCAAAGCTCTGGTCAGTTAACCTACTAGGTTGTGAAAGAATACCAGGAGGGAAATACATGCAGTCACAGAGAGAACATGCAAACTCCACACATGCAGCAGAGGAGGTCAGGATGGAACCGAGGTCACTGGAGATGCGAGGCAGCACCGCTGCTGTATTCTGAAGCAAAAGAACCACAGCTAGCACAATATAATAAAAAAGAACAGTGATTTTCACCTAGTAGAGCACTTCCAGTTACTCTGAATTCACAGTTCAAACTAGCAAACGTGGAAATATCACAATAAGGTACTCCCAACTTTCTTGACCTACACACACCCATATTGTTATCTCATAATGTCCTGACTCTAACTGCCACTCCATTCCCTCCACAGATGTTGCCAGACCCACTGAGTTCCTCCAGTATTTTATTTTGCTCAAGATTCCTTGTGTAGTTCCTTGTGTCTCCATTTTGTTATCACTTTGGTTGTGATTTGGGCAGGGAATATCAGACCTATCTCATCAGAGCCAAGATCTATTATAGTTAGTGATACAATCAGCATTTATTTGGATAGGGAAAGCAACTAATTTGCTTCCCGTCATGTATTTTTGGATGCTATTTAGCATCGTGAGTATTAGACTAGATTTACAGGTATGTTGTAGCTACTGGTTCAAGACTGGGAATTACACAATCGACTTCAGCCTGACTTGAACAGATTTGTGACAAAAACAGATTTATGACACTTGACTGCAAATCAATGTTCCAGGACCTACAGAGAGCTTTACATTTGTAAACTTACAAAAACCAATTACAAAACAACTGCATACATTAATAAAACTCACAGAAAATAGGGGCAATACTGTGGGCAGCTGGTAGAGCAGCAGCCTCACAGCACTAGGGACCCGGGTTTGATCCTGACCACGGATACTGTCTGTGTGGAGTTTGTACGGTTTCCCTGTGAATACGTGGGTTTCCTTTGGGTGCTCCAGTTTCCTCCCACATTGCGAAGACAGCAGGTTTGATTTAGGTTCGGGGAGACTAAGCGGAGGTTGGGCGATCGTTTCGCCGAACACCTCCGCTCAGTCCGCAATAACCAACCTGACCTCCCGGTGGCTCAGCACTTCAACTCCCCCTCCCATTCCCATTCCGACCTCTCTGTCCTGGGTCTCCTCCATTGCCAGAGTGAGCAACAGCGGAAATTGGAGGAACAGCACCTCATATTCCGCCTGGGGACCTTGCGTCCGGATGGCATTAACATTGAATTCTCCCAATTTTGCTAGTCCTTGCTGTCTCCTCCCCTTCCTTAACCCTCTAGCTGTCTCCTCCCACCCTCCCATCCGCCCGCCCTCGGGCTCCTCCTCCTCCCCTTTTTCCTTCCTTCTCCCCCCCACCCCCCATCAGTCTGAAGAAGGGTTTCGGCCCGAAACGTCGCCTATTTCCTTCGTTCCATAGATGCTGCTGCACCCGCTGAGTTTCTCCAGCAATTTTGTGTACCTTCGATCTTCCAGCATCTGCAGTTCCTTCTTGAACACAGGTTTGTAGGTTAACTGGACTCTGTAAATTGCCCCTAGTGTGTGGGGCAGTGGTTGGGAAAGTGGGATAACATAGAACAAGTGTGAATAGGTTGGTGTGGACACAGTGGGCCGAAGTGCCTGTTCCCATGCTGTATCTCTAATCGTGTATCTTTGCACTAAATGTTGTACCCTTTATCTTTGATCTGTGCACTGTAAACAGCTTGATAGTATTCATGTATAGTCTTTTATTTGACTGGATAGCATGCAAATAAAAGCTTTTCACTGTACCTTGGTACATTTAACAATAATAAACTAAACTAAATTAAGTAACTCTGAAGTTGCTCTAGCATCGCTTAATCAATGTGTGACTTTACAAGAAAAACAACAGCAACACAGCTGCATCCTGCATCTACGTAGGTTAAGAATGAGTTGGAAAGTAACTCACTGCCTTGACAAACGCGCTATAGTGATAACAATAATCCATTGGTGAATATTCAAATTAATATCTCTCCCATGATATTATTTGTTTCCGTCAGACCCAGATCAGCATTAGCGCTTCATTTCTTTTAACTATCAACCTAAATCCAACTGCTAAATCTGCAGCCATAGATCAATAAGCATTGACAAGATTTATTGGTCTAAGAAACATTAATGCTGACAAAGCCAGGGAAAGGCCAAGTGGCTAAGAGTTCTTTCAATGCAAAACGTGTGCTGAAATTTCCATGGTGCATTTCATGTTCTTCGCGGTGACATTCTGTAATCAGTATTTTAGACATAAACTGTATCAGCGACTTCAAAGAATGCAGTCAATAAAATTACTGGCAGGTAAGGTTTTTACCGCTTTTCTATCTATTGATATTGTGTTTGATTATAGGCATTTTTAAAAGTCATGCCCCAGATGTATCATGAAGAATAATGGCAGCAGAAATGTATTCCACATTGGTATAATCAAGCAAATGAAATAATGTTTCCAAAAGACATATTGAACAGTTGATTAGTATTAGACATTGATTCATAGCCTTCAGAGCCTTCTTATGGATGTTTCACCAACATTTCTTTTGTCTTGTTTTATTTTTGGTTTAGTGCAAGCATGGACTAAATTAGATAAATACCAACTCACTCAGCACAGCGCACCAGTGAATAATGAAATATATTGTTTAGTTTAGTTTCGAGGTACAACATTGAAACAGGCCCTTCAGCCCACCGAGTCCACGCTGGCCATTGATCATTCATTGGTCATTCATGCACTTGTTCTATGTTTTTCCACTTTTGCATCCACTCCCTACACATTAGGGGTCATTTATAGATGCCAATTAACCTACAATCCTGCACGTCTTTTGAATGTGGGAGGAAATCAAAGCACCCAGAGGAAACCCACACAGTCACAGAGGGAATGTGCAAACTCCACGCAGACGGCATCAGAGGTCAGGATCGAACCTGGGTCCGCGACACTGTGAGGCAGCAACTCGACCAGCCCCTATGCCACCCACCATTATCAAACAACTCAGTCTGAAGAAGGGTTTCGGCCCGAAACGTTGCCTATTTCCTTCGCTCCATAGATGCTGCTGCACCCACTGAGTTTCCCCAGCATTTTTGTGTACCTATTATCAAACAATAGTCCATTATCAACTATGGAATACTTATATCCTTACCGTGTTAGTCTTTTTAGTAATCTTGCTGATTTGTGAGCTCTGAGGATATTTAGAAAATATTAATATCAACGATTTAAAGGTGGACAAAACAGCATTCATCTGTGCTCACAGAGCTTTAATGCGGTAAGATGGATGAAGGACAAAGGACATTTATTGTCACATACACCAACTGGTGCAGTGAAATTTGAGTTAGCATGCAGCACACAAATAAGATAAACACAACACTTTAGAATTTAACAAAAAAACATTAAAAAAACATCCCCCCACAGTGGAATCAACATTTCCCACAGTGAGAGAAGGCACCAAAGTTCAGTCCCCTTCCTTCGTTCACCCGTTGTCGGGGCCTATTGAGGCCTCTGCAGTCCCTGATGTTTTAGGCCCTCGAACGGAAGAACACTCTCAGCGGCCCGAAGCCTCCGAATCGGCCGCTTCCTACCGGAGACCGCGGCTTCCGAAGTCCACAGGCCGATCTGGGTGGAGATTCAACGCTGGCGACCTCGGCGAGAGATCCCAGGCTCCGCAAAGTCAAAGTCAGCACCGCCAGCGGCTGGAAGTTCCACAGACCACAGCTCCACGGTGTTCAAAGTCGGCAGCAAAGTCCCAGCACTCCGGAGCTCCAACACAACAATTCCCGGTAAGGCATCTCAGGCTCCGCGATGAAATCCAAGGCTGCGCCGCTGCTGAAGCCGAAGCTCTGGCCGGTCTCCGGCAGGAAAGGCCGCGCCAATCCAGATGGTAGGGCACGAGGAGGGGGTGAAGATGCAGCTCGGAGAATAGTCGCAACCTCGACCAGGAAGTGACTAAGAAAACAGTTTCCCCCTTCCCCCCACATAAAAAAAGACTAAAAGACCTCCAAAAACAAACTTTAAAACAGACTAAAAATAACAAAAAGAATGAAAGGACAGACAGCTGCAGGCGAGGCAGCCACATTCGATGGCGCCACCACTCGGAGATGGAGGAGGTCTGTACTATGGTGGGACGTGCGGGTTCCAAAGGTCAAGTACTGGACTTATCAGGGTCGCAGCCTGGTGCAGCACAATAAGAACACAATTGTCTCAGGAGTGACAAAAGACACAAAAAGCTGGAGTTACTCAGCGGGATCTCTTCAGACCCGATCTCGACCAGAAATGTCACCAATTCCTTTTCTCCAGAGATGCTGCCTGTCCCGCTGAGTTACTCCAGCTTTTTGCGTCTATCGTCGGTTTAAACCAGCATCTGCAATCTCTTCCTACACATGTCTCGGGAGTGACGCTGGTTATTTGCAAAACATTTACTGATTGACACTGTATTATCACATGTGACATTTCATGGTGAAATCCTTTGTTTTGCAGACCATGCACAAAGTTATAATGGGTGACTTCAATCTACATATAGATTGGGTGAATCAAATTGGCAAGGGTGCTGAGGAAGAGGATTTCTTGGAATGTATGCGGGATAGTTTTCTAAACCAACATGTAGAGGAACCAACGAGAAAGCAGGCTATTCTAGACTGGGTATTGAGTAATGAGGAAGGGTTAGTTAGCAGTCTTGTTGTGCGTGGCCCCTTGGGCAAGAGTGACCATAATATGGTTGAGTTCTTCATTAGGATGGAGAGTGACATTGTTAATTCAGAAACAAGGGTCCTGAACTTAAAGAAAGGTAACTTTGAGGGTATGAGACGTGAATTGGCCAAGATAGACTGGCAATTGATTCTTAAAGGGTTGACGGTGGATATGCAATGGAAGGCATTTAAAGACTGCATGGATGAACTACAACAATTGTTCATCACAGTTTGGCAAAAGAATAAATCAGGGAAGGTGGTGCATCCGTGGATAACAAGGGAAATCAGGGATAGTATCAAAACAAAAGATGAAGCATACAAATTAGCCAGAAAAAGCAGCCTAACAGAGGACTGGGAGTAATTCAGAGTCCAGCAGAGGAGGACAAATGGCTTAATTAGGAAAGGGAAAATAGATTATGAAAGAAAACTGGCAGGGAACATAAAAACTGACTGCAAAGGTTTTTATAGATATGTGAAGAGAAAAAGATTAGTTAAAACAAATGTAGGTCCACTGCAGTCAGAAATAGGTGAATTGATCATGGGCATCAAAGACATGGCAGACCAATTGAATAACTACTTTGGTTCTGTCTTCACTAAGGAAGACATAAATAATCTGCCGGAAATAGCAGGGGACCGGGGGTTAAATGAGATGGAGGAACTGAGTGAAATCCAGGTTAGCCGGGAAGTGGTGTTAGGTAAATTGAATGGATTAAAGGCCGATAAATCCCCAGGGCCAGATAGGCTGCATCCCAGAGTACTTAAGGAAGTAGCCGCAGAAATAGTGGATGCATTAGTGATAATTTTTCAAAACTCTTTAGATTCTGGAGTAGTTCCTGAGGATTTGGGATGTAATGTTAAATTTGTACAAGGCATTGGTGAGGCCAATTCTGGAGTATGGTGTACAATTTTGGTCGCCTAATTATAGGAAGGATGTCAACAAAATAGAGAGAGTACAGAGGAGATTTACTAGAATGTTGCCTGGGTTTCAGCAACTAAGTTACAGAGAAAGGTTGAACAAGTTAAGCGGCCTTTTCACGGGGCGACTTGACGCAAGAGTTAACCAGAGTTTAACATCGTGGGAACCTCGTGCGATAACAGTACGGCATTCGTGGACCACCGTGGACCACCGTAGCGCTAACGGCAGGTAATCGTGTACCTTGGTCACTCGGGGGAAAATTCAAGAAAGTTTGAATTTCTCCAAGAGTGACTTGTAATAATAATAATAATAATATATCTTTTATTGTCATTGCACGTCAGTGCAACGAGATTTAGTGTGCAGCTCCACTGATGTCCAGGAAAGGTAAATAAATACAATACTTGTACACTTGTGGTTGAGCATTGCAACATTATATGGACGTAGTGGCCAGTGCGATATCCGTAATAACTCTTGCGGGTACCGTGGGAACTCCTGCGAACGGTGAACCCGGAAGCTGGACAGAGGGGACAGAAGGTGAGTAAAAATTGTCTTCTGTGGGATTGAATTTAAAAAATAAATAAAAATAAAGATTTGCATCCGCATATGGACATCAACTTATTCATGAGTTATGTTAATGAGATTCAAGAAAATAACTATAATCTTTAAAAGGGACTTTAAAAGGGACTTTACTGAAAGGTTACGCATTTTTATGGTCCGTGAGAAATTTTTCACATGTACTTCTTTGAGAGATACAGGTCGGAGTCCTCGCCGACTAGCGATCGATGCCTTTCCAAAGCAGGGTCCGGAACGCTACCAATCAATGTTGTACAGAGACCCGTGTAAGGAGTGAACTGCACATGCTGGTTTAAACGGAAGACAGACACAAAAAGCTGGAGTAACTCAGCGAGTCAAGCAGCATCTCTGGAGAAAAATAGCTGATGTTTTGGGATGAGACACATCTTCAGACTCAATTCCGATTAGGCTGTCTGAAGAAAAGTTCCGATTCGAATCGCCACCTATTATTTTTCTCCAGAGATGCTGCCTGACCCGCTGACTTACTCCAGCTTTTTATGTTTTTCTTCCCAGATCCGACTTACCTGCTGAGTTACACCAACATTTTGTGTCCTTCTGTGCGTATTAACCAGCATTAACCAGCGTCTGCAGTTCCTTTAGACATTACCTAACTTCAGATTTTAGAGATATAGCGCGTGGGAACTCCTGCGAACGGTAAACCCGGAAGCTGGACAGAGGGGACAGAAGGTGAGTAAAAAAGGTGGTCTCAATATCGACAAGGGAACATGTGTCCTTCGAGGACGTCCCACCTAATTGTCATTGTTGGATAATCTTTTTAACAGGAACACTTGCAGAGATGGCTCCCAGAAAATCTCAAAGAAAGGGGGTAAAGCGTGTCAGAGATGTTTTTGCCATGTTGCTCTATTCAGTTTCTATATTGTTTCAGTTTCTATATCTATATTGTTGCTCTATTCAGTTTCCCAGGGGGTCGGGACGGGACTGGAGTTGGGAGGGAAAGGTGGGGGAGTCGAGGGAGAGGAGGGGGAGACAGATGGGGGTGTCTTCATTTACTGGCGGCGGGTGTCTGCCACTGAAACAGGCAGGTGAGATTTCACATCCACCTTGTGTGTGCCTCTCTCTCTCTCTCCCTCCCTCTTACACAGGCTGAGAGACTCTGCCTCTGTGAGTGTACGTCTCTTTCTCCCCCTCTCCCACACACAGTAAGACCGAGGTACTGTGCTCAGTCCATCTGTGTCTCCCACATACACAGTAAAACATGTCTCCAAATGAGCCAATTCAACCAAGGGAGGACATTTATAGTGTGTGAAAAAAAAAGTTACATAATTTGTGTCACGTGTAGTTCAGGATGTTCATTCAAGATTTAACGCGAAAGCTCGGGAGACGGACAAGTCACTCGCACAAATAACAGAAATGCCGAGTACCGTGGGAACTCTTTATCTACCCCCCCGTTATATCATGCGAGACTCGTGCTGGACCACGACCACTTCACTCTGGTGACATCTTGTGTCAACTCGCCCCGTGAAAAAGCCCCATTAGGGCTTTATTCTTTGGAGCGCAGAAGGTTAAGGGGGGACTTGATAGGGGTCTTTAAAATGATGAGAGGGATAGACAGAGTTGATGTGGATAAGCTTTTCCCACTGAGAGTAGGGAAGATTCAAACAAGGGGACATGACGAGAATTAAGGGACTGAAGTTTAGGGGTAACATGAGGGGGAACTTCTTTACTCAGAGAGTGGTGGCTGTGTGGAATGAGCTTCCAGTGAAGGTGGTGGAGGCAGGTTTGTTTTTATCATTTAAAAATAAATTGGATAGTTATATGGACGGGAAAGGAATGGAGGGTAATGGTCTGAGCGCAGGTATATGGGACTAGGGGAGAATACGTGGTCGGCACGGACTAGAAGGGTCGAGATGGCCTGTTTCCGTGCTGTAATTGTTATATGGTTATATGGTTATATGATTGGAGGGTAGCTAATGTAACCCCACTTTTTAAAAAGGGAGGGAGAGAGAAAACGGGGAATTACAGACCAGTTAGTCTAACATCGGTAGTGGGGAAACTGCTAGAATCAGTTATTAAAGATGGGATAGCAGCACATTTGGAAAGTGGTGAAATCATTGGTCAAAGTCAGCATGGATTTATGAAAGGTAAATCATGTCTGATGAATTTTATAGAACTTTTCGAGGATGTAACTAGTAGAGTGGATAAAGGAGAACCAGTGGATGTGTTATATCTGGACTTTCAGAAGGCTTTCGACAAGGTCCCACATAAGAGATTAGTATACAAACTTAAAGCACACGGTATTGGGGGTTCAGTATTGATGTGGATAGAGAACTGGCTGGCAAACAGGAAGCAAAGAGTAGGAGTAAACGGGTCCTTTTCACAATGGCAGGCAGTGACTAGTGGGGTACCGCAAGGCTCAGTGCTGGGACCCCAGCTATTTACAATATATATTAATGATTTGGACGAAGGAATAGAATGCAACATCTCCAAGTTTGCGGATGACACGAAGCTGGGGGGCAGTGTTTGCTGTGAGGAGGATGCTAGGAGACTGCAAGGTGACATGGATAGGCTGGGTGAGTGGCCAAATGCATGGCAGATGCAGTATAATGTGGATAAATGTGAGGTTATCCACTTTGGTGGCAAAAACAGGAAAGTAGACTATTATCTGAATGGTGGCCAATTAGGAAAAGGGGAGATGCAACGAGACCTGGGTGTCATGGTACACCAGTCATTGAAAGTAGGCATGCAGGTGCAGCAGGCAGTGAAGAAAGCGAATGGTATGTTAGCATTCATAGCAAAAGGATTTGAGTATAGGAGCATGGAGGTTCTACTGCAGTTGTACAGGGTCTTGGTGAGACCACACCTGGAGTATTGCGTACAGTTTTGGTCTCCTAATCTGAAGAAAGACATTCTTGCCATAGAGGGAGTACAGAGAAGGTTCACCAGACTGATTCCTGGGATGTCAGGACTTTCATATGAAGAAAGATTGGATAGACTCGGCTTGTACTCGCTAGAATTTAGAAGATTGAGGGGGGATCTTATAGAAACTTACAAAATTCTTAAGGGGTTGGACAGGCTAGATGCAGGAAGATTGTTCCCGATGTTGGGGAAATCCAGAACAAGGGGGCACAGTTTAAGGATAAGGGGGAAATCTTTTAGGACCGAGAAGAGAAAAACATTTTTCACACAGAGAGTGGTGAATCTCTGGAACTCTCTGCCACAGAAGATAGTTGAGGCCAGTTCATTGGCTATATTTAAGAGGGAGTTAGATGTGGCCCTTGTGGCTAAAGGGATCAGGGGGTATGGAGAGAAGGCAGGTACAGGACACTGAGTTGGATGATCAGCCATGATCATATTGAATGGCAGTGCAGGCTCGAAGGGCCGAATGGCCTACTCCTGCACCTATTTTCTATGTTTCTATGTATGCAGAGAGTTGCCACATATAGGGTGTTGACAAAGTGTTCAATGTAGTCCCAATGGTCCCACTTTGTTCTCGGCAGTCCCCCCATGCCGGGTCTCTCTTTGTTCTGGGTGCCCCTCCCCGCCAGGGTTCATCTCTGTTCTCTCGGTTGCCCCCTACCCCCACGCCGGGCCCCTCTTTAGTCCCAGCAGTGCCCCCACATCAGACTCCTCTTTGTTCACTTGGCGGCGTGTTCTCAACCAGCCTCTGGCACCCACCAAGGGCCCACATTCAGTCTTGTAATTGATAGAGGCATTGATAGGGTAGACAGCCGAAATCGTTTACCCAGGACCAGTTCCTGTGCTGTACTGTTCTACGTTCTATGTAATGCTGATATACAACAGTGCTGTGCACTTTGATTTCTATCTTGATATCCCTGATTATGCATTTCACATAATAAAGTATATATAACCCTTGCTTCCTATCAAATAATTTGCCTCGACAATATATATTCAGATTATTTCAAGTTTGTACTTTAAACAATCCTTACTTTTCATAGGAACATAAGGACAAACAAAAAGTTGCTAACCTTCACGCTGTTCCCATCATTGTGAAAATGCTGCTCTGACTTGGTCGGGGGGCTCGCTCCGCTGCGCAAGTGAATAATCACAGGTGAAACATTCAAGAAGATAAAGCTCAGTGACATTTCTTCCTGACCTTTGAACAAACACCGCAATATCAATCTGAAGATACAACTTTCAACCTTGACCAGTGGCATTAATCATATGGATCAACCTTGATTCTGGAACGTGGACTATGTTCCAAAATGTATTTGATAACCTTCATCCATATTGTCTCCATAATATTCCTTCCTTTCCTACATCAAATATTCAGCCGATTCTTTTGCAAAGTAGACAAATCAAAGTGTTATCCCCTCCACAAAGCTACAACATGTTAACGCTCATTGAAATGGATTTTGTATACAATCTTTATACAATCAAAGTTAAATTATTCTTTACATAACTGCATCATTCATAGCTTTCAGCTTTGGAGAGAGCTGGAGAAGATATTCTTCATACAAGTTGCAAAAAAATCAATTCCATCTTCTATATCAGGGGCCTCCAAACCTTTCAGTATGAGGGCCACATTATATATTTGGCACATTTTTGCGGGCCATAGGAAAAAATAAAGAAATGTCAGTTTTATAAATTTAAAGTCTCTCTCTCTCTCTCTCTCTCTGTCTCTCTCTCTGTCTGTCTCTCTCCCTCTCTCTCTCTCTGTCTCTCTCTTTGTATCTCTCTGTCTCTCTCTCTGTCTCTCTCTCTGTCTCTCTGTCTCCGCCCCCACCCGATGCAGGGCGGTGATGGCCTGGCCTGGGAGGGGGGGTGGGGGCAGAAAAGGAAACTTACCCGTGGAGCTGTCGGGTCCCTGAGGGGGGGGGGGGGGGGGGAAGGAAATATTTTGACGCCATTCAAGTAAAGACGGGCGGGGCAAGTGGAGGCGCTGTTTTATCTCAGTAGCTCAGAACCCACTAAATAGCCCGCTGCACGGAACGTGTTAAGAGCTTGCTGCGGGCCGGATAAAATCTCATGGCGGGCCGGATGTGGCCCACGGGCCATAGTTTGGAGACACCTGTTCCACATGATTAGTTCAACCACAGGATTATCTGAGGTTGGCAATGAAAGTATTCTGGATATTCTACAATCTCCAAACATTACAGGTCACATGTATCAGTAAAGGAAAAATTAAACTCTTAGGGGCCTGTCCCACTTAGGATATTTTTTAGGCGACTACAGGCGACTAGGCTGTCGCCACATTGTCACCGGGGTGTCACCTGTATGGTCGTGTGTAGTCTCCTCAGTCGCCCAAAGAGTCGTAGCGTCTTTCTGGTCACCGCTGGATTTTCAACAATGAACATTTTTCGGAGATAGTCGGCGACAGTGGGTTTGATGCCAATGAGCGTAGCTTGACTTCTCCTGACGTAGGTGCTGTCTGTATGTCGCCAGGTTAACGTAGGTTATCGCCAGGTGACGTAGGTCGTCGCCGGTGCTGACCGTTTTTTTGTTAAAGTAGTGATTCTATTTCAAATTTTATGTCGAGGGGGATCCAGTCGTCGGTTTTTCGGCGACCTGCTACGACTATGACAGTCGCCGGCAGTCACCTAAAAATAGCCTAAGTGGGCAGGCCCTTTACTTGCTGCAGATTTCCAGGCCCATTGGGCAATAAAGCACAAACACAGTGGGCGGCACCGGAGTTGCTGCCTTACAACGCCAGAGACCCAGGTTCAATCCTGACTACAGGTGCTGTCTGTATGGAGTTTATACGTTCTCCCCATGACCTGCGTGGGTTTTCTCCGAGATCCCCAGTTTCACCCACACTACAAAGATGGACAGTTTTGTAGGTTAATTGGCTTGGTATAATTTAAATTGTCCCTAGTGTATTTAGGATGTGCGGGGATAGCTAGTCGGCGCGGACTCAGTGGGCCGAAGGGCCTTTTTCCACCCTGTATCTCTAAACTAAACTAAACTAAACTGGTATATAAATAAATTAATAAATAGATAAATAAATGTAATAATCAGTATTACAATAAATTAATAGTCACTTATACTGGGTAACCAGACCATAATAGTGCAAAAATGAAATATATAGTCCAACCAAAACAAAGACCATAGTAGATCATGGTTTGCGAAGGCAGGATTGGGGCTAGCATTGCGTAGTTCAAGTGCTTGATAGCTGTTGGTAAAAGGGAGTCTGATTGGTCGCCACTTCAGTGGGTGTGGCCAGACTTTGAGTGACGGGAAATCTGACCAATCACGATTTGGATCATGTCCAATCACAGCGTCCAGGATCCTGACCGACAGGGAATTGGAACATCCTACCCTGCTCAAAGGTTCAAAGGTTCAAAGGTTGATTTATTGTCACATACACCTAGATGTAGTGAAATTCCTTTTGCCAATGCAGCACATAAGAAAGAATACAAACATAACAATAATAAATAGCTTTAACATAAAAACATCCCCCCACAATGGTTCCCATTATGGGGGAAGGCACAAAGTCCAGAGGCAACAGTTTCACGTCTGAATCTCCAGCAGCACACACACAAAGAAATACCTGCCTATCATTGTGAAGTTTATGGTAGAAGGAAAATGCTGTAATGGGTTTTATTTCCAACTTAATTTTCTCGTTTCAACAAGAAGACTGGCTTTTGGCAAAGAGTGAAAAACAACTCCATATTTGGAGGTGGACAATGGTTTTTGTACATTACATCATGCATTTGATTTTATTTCAGTACATATATAAACTTGCGTGTTCTGGTATTTCTTTGTGTGTGTGCTGCTGGAGATTCAGACGTGAAACTGTTGCCTCTGAGTCTCTCAATCCACACCCGTCAAACGTTAAATTAAAGCTTTGTATGGTCTTAAGAATTTGTACTTTGTCTATCTTTTAAGTGAACTTTTTCATTGGGAAGAAGCTGTTCTTGAACCTGGAGATCACGGTTTTCAGACTCCTGTATGTTCTTGCCAATGGTAGGGGCAAAATGAGAATGTGACCAGTGAGGTGTGGGTCTTTGATGATATTAACTGAAGCAGTGTCTCCTGTAGCTCTCTTCGATGGTGGGGAGTTGATGGACACCGCAGAGGCTAACACTTTCGACAGCCTCCTTCATTTCTGGGCACTCAAGTTACCGAACCAATCATGGTGCAACCAGTCAGTGGGTTCTCCACCGTACACCTGGAGAAATGTCATAGTGTTCGGCGACATACCAAATCTCCACAATCTTCTCCAGAAGTAGAGGTATTGATTAACTTTGTTTGTGATTGTATCAATGACCTGTGCCCAGGAACCTGAAGCTGTTGACTCTACTGTCGATGAAGCCAAGTTTATGGATCCTCGTCTTTCTCCTGCAGAAGTCAACAATTAGTTCTAAGTCTTGCTAATATTGAGAGGAAAGTTGGTGTTCTGACGCCACTTAGTCGTATTATCAATATCCCTCCTTTACTCTAACTCATCATTACCAGTTATTCGTCCAACAATGGTGATATTGTCGATGAATTTAAAGAAGGCTGTGGAACTGTACCTGGCTAGCATGGTGTTGGGACAACACCGCCATTTGACAATGACCACACTGACACTTGCAATTGGGTGAACTCACATGGATTATTCTACTTACTGTGGTAAGAAAGTCCAGGACCGCATGGGGGTGCTGTCCCTCACCATCAGAGTGCATGTGCGATGACTTTGGCGATCTCAGGCTTGCACCAGCAGCTTAGCATTGGTCTTCAAAGGAGGAGTTGTGGCAATCTCAAGCTTCTTCCTGCAGTTCACCCTTGCCTCGAGAGGAGTAGCTGATTCTGTGCCTCTGTGTGTGCGTGTGTGGGCGCAGTCCCTTGATGTCTGGACCAGAAAGAGGTTCTGGCATCTCAGGCTTGCCCCGGCCATTCAGTCTTAGCCTCAGGTAGAGGTGCTGGCTGTCTATGTTTTTTTCCCAGCCATCCAGTCTTGACCACGCAGCAGCGCTGGTGGTCTCAGGTCTGTCCCAGTGGCTCAGTCTACCTTGTACCTATGACAACTAGAAGAGAGGCATCCCACTTTGGCTCACTTCCTCTCTACCTTTCTCCCTCCTCCCTCCAACCTCCTCCCACCACCTTCCTCCTTCCCCTTACTTCATCTTCTGCTTCTCCTCTGGCTTGAATGCCTGGGTTTTATAGAGAGTAGGCTCAAGGCTCAAGTGTTGAACCAATAGCAATTATACTGGGAATTGGCCTCTCCTAGCCTGCCAGCCAGTTAAAGGGATCAGACTGACTCCCAAAGGGAGAAGGCGCTGTCACACTACACAGTCATGGATACAGAGAGAGTAGAGCAGGGAAATGACCACACAGCTTTGAGGTGCTCCTGCGTTGGTGGAGGGATCAAATTGTATAAGGATGAGGACCCAGTCTCTGAGTTTGATGATATGTTTTGGGGGAATGGTGACGTTGAACACCAAGCTGGAATCAATGAACAACAGCCTGACATGGGTGTTCTAATTTGTTCTAGTGGTCCAGTGCAGTGGAGAGCCAACGAGATCACATCCCCTATCGTTCTGTTGTGATGGCCAGCGATTAGTAGTGGGTCCAGATTCTGACTATGGCAGAGGTTCTTGTGCATTATAACCAACCTGTCAAAGCACAACTACACCACGGATGTTAGCGCCACTGGTCGGTAGTCACAGAGGCATGTCTCGCTCTTCCTGGGCACCTGTATTACGGATGTCCTTTAAAAGCAGGTGTGGATCTTGGATCTCAATAGTGAGAGGTTGATGATGTCTGTGAGACTTCCAGCCATTTGGGCCACACGGGTTTTAAGAATGTGGCTAAGTACAGCATCGAGGGCAGACAATTTTTCTGAGGGTTCACCTTTGGGAAGGATCTTCTGACATCAGCCTCAGTGACTAAGATTATGTTTGATACTATGCGGGCCTGAGCAGGTACATCGATGTTCTCCATTTTGAAGCAAGCATAGAGTGTGTGGAGCTCACTCGGGATTGATGTCTTCCCGTCACTTGAGCCACTGCCTAGTTCCACTGTGCAAGCCTTGCCACAGCAGCCAAACATCTGTCTGATTCTTCAGTTTAAATCAAATGTGTCTCTTTGCTTTCTAGATGCCCTTATCGAGGTCATACCTGGATTTCTTATCTGACCTTGCATCACCAGACTTGAAAGTACAATTCAATTGCACCATCCCTTTCCGAATTCAAATTCATCTGCTACGAATTATATGATTACATCGTGGACATCAAACATAACATCAGACCAAGGATTGCCCCATTAGCTTCACTATTACTGACTGATTAGCATCCAAGAAGAGAAATGTTCCTCAGCAGTAAAGCATGAATATGATTGTATATATGATTAAAGTCCCATTTGGTAGTTTATCATTGAGGTTTGTTGCCAAATGATTTAATGCCTTATATAATATAAGATACTGTATTGCGTGCTCCAGAAAATGTCGTGCCCACCTCCCTATGGTATAAGCTGCACGCAGTGTTATTGATAGTTCTGACAGAAGACTGATAGATAGGACAGAAACAAAACTAAGCAAAGCTGATGAAATCAAATAATGAAATGATGTCTCTCTGGCACTATAGGTCCTTTGCTTCAGTCACTGATGTTTGGAAAAATTGCAGAGTTTACTCTTTTATTTCCTTTGAATGTGATCTCATTTTTTACAAAAACTGAAAATAGAAACATCCAACCTGCACATAATTAAACGTTGAGAAATACACTGGTCTCCTTAAGTTAGCTTGACAACTTTCATTGCCTGCTACCTGGCTGATTATATTTGTATTTATCTGCCTTATTTATATTTATTTTATCTAGTAATTCATATGGAAAATGCAATTTAGTTTGGAATATTACCTGTTAAAATAATGAAAAAATGATATGTGAGAATTTTAAATATAATAAAAATTAATATTCTATTATAAATAACAGCAGCAACAGCGTAAGGAAATGTCCTCTGCATGAAAGTGAGTGTATCTTTCATTATTTTACGCATCTTTTGATACACTGTTAGCAGTTGGTTGAACATTGACAACCTTCAGTGAAGGGTGGATATCGACAATTTTGTCCTTATTACTTGCCTTGGTGAACAACAACACAGAGTAAACATATTGACACCACATTTGTCAATGAGTTTGTGATTTTGCTGCCAAAGGGATTTAGCAGGCAGTAATCAAGTGTGAGGTAATTGAGAATATGATTTTCTAGGTTGAACTGATGACAGAGTGTACAAAATGCCTCAGCAAGCTTGAGAAATAGAAGAGGTGTCAGCCATTTCACCTTAACATGCGGTTGGTGCAGATGTTCTTGAGAGAGAACGATATCACTGACGTCCTGAGAGGGAACGAAACACAGAAACAAAGCCATATGTGTAAAGACAAAGGCAATATTGTTACTGGCAAAAGGATTAGAGAAGCAAAATGCTGTAAGTTTACCAATGTCATTAAACATGGATACCATTTGTTGTGGGGATAGTGAAAAATTCTAAGAGAACTTTTTAACCCAGTACCTTCACAGGTTTTCAAGAGTTAGGCATTTGGATAGTGCAAACAGGTATTAGTATAGTTAGGTTTAAGGATGCGTGCAATGAGGTGAAATTTCAGGCTACTTTTCAATCGACCATTGGGAGAACCTCTGGAGTGTGTACTGCTTGACGAAATAATTTCGAGCTGGATGGTTGATACAGAAGACTTAATACGTCATTGATACAGGCGATGTGTGGGAAACCAAAAGACAAAACAAGATGGATCACCCAGCATGGATTGGGATACCAAATTCAAAAAATGCCATGTGAGATAGATTCATGTATGGGAAGAGAATAAAAGCCAACCTCATTCACATTCAAGACCTTACTCAGGTAAACAGCGTTAATGAATATTGTACTGACAAACATAAAAGAGCTAAATTTAGCTCAAGGCGTAGCTGTGAGGTTATTGAGATAAGGTCTAGGGTCAGTAGGAGCCTACTGCTGTATCTTCTCCATTCAGACCTGGTGACATGGGAGTTAAATGGTGCTTTCAGTAGGAGACGAGCTAACCACATATCTCTGAGATGAGGGAACAACACAGATGATTTCAAAAGAAAAGGGACTTAGGTACCAATGCCAGAAATCTCGCTAAAAGCTTGCTGTTATGTGCAGTAAAATTAAGCATCTGCACCAGCTTGCAGAAACAAACATATAGCAAATTGCAGAGAGTTGTAGATGTAGCCCAGTCATTCACACAGACCAAACTCCCCACCATTGACTTCATCTACACTTCATGCTACTTTGGAAAAGCAGCAAAGACAATTGTCCTACCCCTGTCATGTTTCATCTTCCTGCTCCCGTCAAGCAAAAGATACAGAAGCCCCGAAAGCATTCATCATGTCTTAAGGAGCTGTCCCACTGTGAGTTTAGAAGAGTTTAGGAGAGATTGAAAATGTGTCATGTTGAATACCTCCTTCGACTATGTAGAAGACCCCCTTCGACCTCCTTCGACTATGTTGAAGACTAGCTTCGACTAGCTTCGGGAAAATTGGACACTGAATAGTGGAGAGTGAAGATGACCTCCTTCGATCTCCTTCGACCTCACTGACTATGTTGAAGACTATCTACGACTACCTTAGACTACCTTCGATTACCCACGACCACCTACGAATAACATGCCGACCTACTATGACCTACTTCGACTAAACCTACGAGTAAAAAAAAATCAGAGTGAAGTAGATGACATGCAGATAGTATAACTAGACAACTAGCGAGACCCAAGGCAGCAGTCATTACGAAGTATTAGAAGCAAGAGGAGGCTCTGCATGAGGAAATTTAGTTTGGAACTGTAAAGCTAACAGCAATCTAGCTATATCAGTCATATAGGAGTTATCAGAATGATAATTCTCGAAATCTATTTTTTATAGGTAAACAAAAATGTAGATGGTGATTCACACGGGGTGTAGTTAGTCTAAATCAGGTGGAACAAATCCAACTGGCAGCGAACAGCTAGATAAAAAGTGATATCCATAGCAAGGCGGACATGATCATGCTAAAGTACAAAGCAAGACCACCATAGGCACAGCACATGCCCTTCAGTCCATAATGTCTGTGCCAAACATGATGCCAAGCTAAACTAATTCCATCTGCATGAACGTGATCCACATCCATTCATTTCCTGCATATCATAGAAACATAGAAAATAGGTGCAGGAGTGCCATTCGGCACCACCATTCAATATGATTATGGCTGATCATCCAAAATCAGTACCCCGTTCTGGCTTTTTCCCCATATCCCTTGATTCCCTTAGCCATGAGAGTTAAATCTAACTCTCTCTTGAAATCCATTTGCCTTTCCAAAAGCCTATCGCATCTGCATCAAAGCCTAAAGGGCCTGTCCCACGAGCATGCGACTCCATGTGGCAAGCGCGACCTAAAGGGCCGGTCCCACCAGCATGCGCCTGCGTGGTCGCTTGAGCCGTACGGCCTCGCGGGGCCGGTCCCACTTCGATCGCCGGAGCCGTATGGAGTTGTGCGGAGCTGGTCCCGACATCGCATGGGGCTCTGAAAAACTGACCGTGTTCTAAAATTCTGTGCGGCAACGGCCTGACGGCCCGCAGCCATCTCGACGCCGTACGTCACGCGCGAACTTCCCGCGGACTTCGCTCGAACTTCGTGTCACTCACTCGACCTCCGCGCAGCCCCCGCTTCTGGTTTGGTCGCGCTTGCCGCATGCAGGCGCATGCTGGTGGGACCGGCCCTTTGGGTCGCGCTTGCCGCATGGAGTCGCATGCTTGTGGGACAGGCCCTTAAGAGTAATCCATCTTCGTTAAACAGGTAGAGTCATTGCCAAAATGTTGTCCCATCCCATTTATAGTTGATTATGGAGGTCCAAATAGGGATCAAATAGTTGCAGTTGGAGCTGGACAAATTGAGAGAAGAATGCATGGAATCAAAATGCCTAATAACAGATGAGACACAGAACAACATGAGCTAATTTCCCTGGGAAAACTCCACACTAGGTTAGGCAGGCAATGTATCTGGTGCACATCTGGTGCAAAGTAGGTGTAATCTGCTTGAAATGGATTCACAATCTAAAATACGATTGGATTTCTAGAGTAGCATGAATCATCTGTAAATGAACAGAACTGTATTTTGCTCTAAAACTCATGTTCATGTAATTAGCTGTGAAATGAATCAACACATATACTAGGATTTCTGTGCTATCTTTTATTAGATATGGAGGTCAAAGTATGCCGACTGTGGGCTCAAAAAAGACCTGCCTCTCTACTTCATGCTCCAACACAATTCAATAATTCCAACATACCGCTTATTAATCACTTGCAGTACCTGTATGTCGACTTTCTGTGTGCCATGAACTGGTGCTCCAAGATCCCTCTGACACTAACTTCAGCTATTTTCTCATTAATTAAAAATTGGTGGGAAAAGTTGAAAAATAAATTTGTGTTAAACTCTGAGAAGCTTGGAAATGTTTGCCACCTTGTAAACTGACAGGAGTGGTTCGGAGACTAAGGATTAGAAGATCCTCTATACTCAACCATTCATTCCGCACCCAGCCGTAAGAGTGCACAGATGCAATTTAATCAGATCTGCCTATTCAATTAGATCCACAAAGTATTTTTATTTGCTCCAGTACTCTTTAGGAATTTAAATGTTTTTTTAAGTCTTTGGTGTCATTAAACGCTTAGTTACCCATTAATTCTGCTGTACTTATTGTGCCTTATAGGGTGAAGACAAACAAAAAATATTTTTTTAAAGCCTTGTGTATTTCTTATTTCCCCACTGTCATTCTTCTGCCTTTGTCTCTACATGATCCACTTTTATTTATGGCATGGTATTTCTTTTAACATAGTTGCAGAAAGACTTACAATCTATGTATCATTTCTGTTAATTTATGTCTACAGTTTATCGTCTTCCCCTTTGCCTATTTTTGTATCATATATTATGCTCCCTGTAATACATCTCAGAATGTAGATTTTCGATGCTTTTTGGCAGCATTATAATCCCATTCTCTTCCTTTAATATTATCCGAGATTTTCATGCCAATTTCAGGCCCATTGTATGCGCCCTTTATGTGGCAACTATATGCATACCTTGGGACAATAAAGCATTCATTCATTCATTCATTCATTCATTTATTCATTCACATTTTCCTGTGGTTTTGTTTAATTTCTCAATGCATCATGAAATATTTCATCAAATGTTTGTCACTGTTTATTCTCTGTCAACATTTTTGTTTTAGTTTATCCATATTCTCCACACATGCTGCCTGACCCGCTGAGTTACTCCAGTACTTTGTGTCTTTTTTTTTGTAAACCAGCATCTGCTGTTCCTTGTTTCTTCAAAATGTTTGTATTGTTTGCCAATCTATTTGATACATTCCGCTCTCATTTCCACATAACTTTCTGTTAATCTGCAAAGCACTAGATTTTAACCACACTATGTCCACCTTGCCTTAAAGAATCCCTTACCACGAGAGTACTAATTAATCCTGTGCCATTACATAATATGTGCTAAGTAATATATAGAGACTATTCTCAAAGAAGTTCACACACATATTGCACTGGAAAACTCAGCAGAATGTATTCACTTCAAACTGCTTTGGCCAATGTGATATGACCACACAATATGAAAATGAAAGTCTCTCATGAATGTACTATTTCTTTTTTTGATTTGATTTATCATCTCCCCACCAATTTGTTAATTTGATTAATTAACAGGTCTGATGATGAACACATTTTGCATTCTAACTTCAGCTGTATGAAACATTTGTTACAAAATTAATAACATCATTAATGGAACATAGATAGAACATATATATATTACCAGAGAGGCTACAAAAATCATGGATGAAAAATGCAAGAGTAATTCTGGCTTTGATGTGAAGAATTAGAAATAAATCTAATATAAAAAAACTAATGTTCTAAGTCTTTACTGAAATTTAATCTTCTTATTCTAAATTTCAACATGTTGGACACCCTCATTGTTACATTTAGTTTCCTTTTAACCAACTACCTCACAAACTTATTGCATTTTCAACAACCTGCCTGAAAATATGAGCCGGTACACAAGAACACACATTTAGTGTATAACTTTATAATGTATAATGGGCAGCACAGTGATGCAGCTGGTAAAGCTGCTCCTCACATTGCCTAAGTTCAATCCTGACCTCAGGTGCTGTCTGTGTGGAGTTTGCATGGTCTCACTGTAAATGCATCGCTTCCGTTGGGTGCACCGGTTTCCTCCCACATCCCTAAGGTGTGCAGGTTTAATGGCTGAGTAGCCTTTGTAAAATTGCCCCAGGTGTATAGGGAGTGGATGAGAAAGTCAGATAAAATGTGAACAAGTGATTGATGGTCGTCCTGGACTCGGTCTCAGGGGCCTGTTTCCTTGTTGTATCTCTAAACTATATTCAACTAAACAAAGTTGCTGTATATTAGTTTGCAATCTGGTTTTGTACATAATCTTAAACCATTAGGACCAAACAAATCTCCTTCATTTTGAGCTGAAAGTGTTTATTTTTGTTTTAGAAATTGTAATTTATCACATTTAGTGTTGTCAGTGAAAACAATTTGGCACATTCCAGTGACTCTTTGATAGGTTGCTCCAAGCAGTGAAAAAAGCTGTCAACTGAAGTGTGACACAAACCCAGTGAGACCTAGTCTAAATCATGTAGTACATCTACCATATCACTGGTCTATTGCTAAAGTGCATTAGACGCCATTCTTCACTTTTTTTAATCACTTCAACCTCATGTGCTTCTCATACAAAGTTCTAAAAACCTGTTTCAATCAGGAATTTAAACACGACACACTCTCAGATTGCATTCACTGGAAGCAGTGATTGATTTACGAGAGAAAAAAATCTTTCAGCTTTTGTCTGCATGCCCTGAATCCTTTCACAGTTTCCATGGTTATAAAGCTGTCAGTTTTGTAAGGAATGTCAGCAGTCTTCACAGAACTGCCAACATCTGACCGCGTGGATACCAGCAGGGTTCGATCCTGACCTCAGGCACTGGCCTGCGTGGAGTTTGTATGTTCTCCCTGTGACCATGTGGGTTTCATCCAGGTGGCCCGGTTTCCTCCCACATCCCCGAAGATGTGCAGATAAGTAGGTTAATTGCACGTTGCAAATTGCCCCTAGTGCGTAGGGAGCGATTGCAAAAGTAGGAATAGCATGGAACTAATGTGAACCGGGGATCGATGGTCGGAGTGGAAACAGGGGGCCGAAGGGCTGGTTTCCATGCTGCGTGTCTTAACTAAACTAAACTAAACTAAACTAAACTAAACTTAATGTGTCCAGGTACTGAAAGTTCAAATGCAGCAAGTAATTTGGAAGAAAATTTAATGTTAGCCATTATTATCTCTATATATTACCCTTCATGTGAAGGGAGTTTCTGCGAAAGTGGAATAACATTGAACTAATCATTGATCGATGGTTGGTGTCGACCCTGTGAGCCATAGGGTCTGTTGCCAGCTGTGTCTTTCAACCAATTGCTTCCAACCCTCCATATGAGTGCACATACATGGAAGTCCCAAACCTCTCTTGCACCATCCTGGCCAGACAGCTCAGAAAGGGGAGCTGGAAGCCCTGGGAATATAATCTCAATAAATCATGAGAGGAATAGATTGGGTAGATGCACAGTCTCTTGCCCAGATTAGGTGAATTGAAGCCTAGAGGACATAGGTTTAAGGTGATGGAGAAAAGATTTAATAGGAATTGGAGGGGTAACATTTTCACACAAAGGGTGGTGGGGGAATGGAACAAGCTGCCAGAGGAGGTAGTTGAGGCTGGGACTATTCCAACATTTAAGAAACAGTTAGACAGGTACATGGATAGGACAGGTTTGGAGGGATATGGACCAAACGAGGACATTATCCAGGTAAAGAATTTGCGAGACACATCAAAACAAGGATCCAGAAAAATGATTTATTGATTGAAAGATGCAACAAGGAAACAGGCCCTTCGGCCCATGAGCCCACACTGACCATCGATCACCCATTCACTCTATGTTATATCACTTTCTCATCCATTCCCCACAAATTAGAGGCAATTTACGGAGCCCAATGAACCTACAAACCCACGCTCCACACAAACCCAAGAATCAAAAGTGTTTAATTGTAATTAAAATTTAATTTAAAGATAGTTGGAACGGTGTCTGGCGACATATTCATGGGTATAGAGAGAGTAGAGCAGTGAGCTGAGCACATAACCTCAAGATGCTCCAGTGTTGATGGTTATCGAGGAGATTTATTATTGCCACATCGTACTGATTGTGGTCTGCCAACGGAGAAGTCAAGGATCCAGTTACCAAGGGATGAGCAACGATCCAGTTCCCCGAATTTGCTGATAAATGATCATGGTGTTGAACACTGAGCTGCAGTCAATGAGAAAGATGGATTATGTGCAGGCAGATAAACATTGGTCTTAGCATCTTGTTTGGCACAAACATTGTGGGTGCAAGGGTCCATTCCTGAGCTGTACTGTTCTACATTCTAACTGCCTGGCATTTGTGTTCTTATTGTCCAAGTGGTCCAGTGCAGAGTGGGGAGCTCACATGCAATCCCTTTCCTTCCCACCATCCAACGCTTCAACCAGTCCTTTTAGTCGTCACATTTGAACTTTTTCCAATTGAACATTCTGCGATCAGTGTTCATAAAGTGATCTATTCTACTCTGGAGAACCTAAATGCGACTGATTTGTAAAGCATTTACTTTCAGTCAATAGGAACAGCACAGAGTTCCCTTTATGTCCCACATTAATTCTCCACCGGAAGTGGCGGCGCTGTGATACAGCTGCGGCTCGCCTGCAGTCTGTCTGTTTTTACTTTTTGTGTTGTTTTTTTTGTCTAGTTTAGTAATTTTTTTGGTTATTAGGTGGTGTTATGTGTGTGGGGGGAGGGTGAAACAGAGCTTTCTGTCTCTCCCTTCGGGGGAATGCGACTTTTTGTCGTATCCCCCTTCTCTTCCCCCGTCTGCGCTGAGGCCTAATGGCGGAGCTGGCGGCCTCCAACCTGCGACCGACCTCGAGGGTCCGGAGGTAGAGCCAGCCAGGACTCACCAACGCGAGGCTGGCCGTCTTCGAGCTGTGGCGACGTCCGGGTAGCGGCACGACTCGGCGCTCCGGTGGGGGCGGACGGCGCGGAGCTGAGACACTGCCGTGTGGGCGGACCGGCTCCCGGCTGGAAGGTGCTCTCATGGGGGCAGCCCGGTGCGGGGCTGAGACGCTGCCTTGTGGGCGGCCCGGTGCGGGGCGGAGACGGTGCTACGGCGGCTGAGGCGGCGTTCTGGCGGCGGCGACCTGGATCCGGGGCTCGGCCGCGGGCCAGTGGAGGACAATGTCGGGAGCTCGCAGGTCACAGGCTGGTGCCTGTTTTCCGGAGCACCCGTTGCAACAGCTGCGGGCAGCTTCGACCACCCCCGGGCCGCGGAGCTTGAACCGCGGGACTGATGCAATCGCCCGGTGGGGTATCGCCTCGGCGCAGAGGGAGAAGAGGAGGGAAGAGACAGTAACTCTAAGACTTTTGCCTCCATCACAGTGAGGAGGTGTTTGGTGAACTCACTGTGGTGGATGTTAATTTGTGTTTATTGTGTTTTGTTATTATTACATGTATGGCTGCAGGCAACAGCATTTCGTTCAGACCGAAAGGTCTGAATGACAAATAAAGGATTCAATTCAATTCATCCAGCTCCCACTTTGACCTCTCTGTCCAAAGCCTGCTGTGCTGGTATAAGAATGCCCAATGTAGGCTTGAGGTACAGCACTTCACTTTCTATCTGGGAACACTACAGCCTTCTGCACTTAATAGTGAATTCTACAGCATTTTCTATGTGTGTATCAGATTGGCCATTTTTACTGTAAATCATCCACCTGTGATAATGTCTCGGTTTATCTCTCTCCTTTTGAAGAGTCTGAACTGCTGGGCATGTTCTACAGCCCAGCATGTCACACCATTTCACACTCCATGTATGCTGTTTATTTCATAGCATTTGTTCCAATTTTTTTCTCCATCTAAATGCTACCATTGACTGGATCACCGAAACAACCCTGTCACAAGCTGTCACTGGGCTCACCACTCATCTATTTCCCTCATGATTTTATGCACCTCTATAAGATAACCACTCAGCCTCCTGCGCCCCAAGGAATAAAGCCTGCTCAACCTCTCGTTATAGATCAGACCTTCAACTCCAGCAACCCTTGTAAATCTTCTCTGCACTTTTTCCAGCTTAACAACATCCTTCCTATAGGAGGAGGGTGACCAAAACTGAACACAATACCCCAAATGCAGCCTCACTAATGTTTTGTACAACTGTAACATAACATCTCAACTTCCATATAATACTCAGACTGATGAAGGCCAATATACCAAAAGCCTTCTTGACCACCCTATCTACCTTTGATGCCACTATTGCTCTACAAATCTCCAGGGCCCCGCTATTCACAGTGAATAATCTGCGCTGGTTTGACTTCCAAAAATGCAACACCTCGTACTTATTTGCATTAAATTCCCTTAACCACTTGCCTAGCTAATCAAGATCCTGCTGTAATCTTGGATAACCATCTTCGCTATCTACGGTACCACCCACTTTAGTGTCACTGCAAACGTACTCATCATGTCTAATACATTCTTATCCAAATCATTGATATAAACCACAAACAGCAATGGGCCCAGCACTGATCCGTGAGGCACACCACTAGTCATAGGTGTCCTGTCTGTAAAACATCATTCCACCATCACCCTCTGCTTCTTTCCGTGAAACTAACTCTCTACCCAGTCTACCTGAATGTCATGCGATCTAACCTTCCGGATCAGCCTAACATTTGAAATATTATAAAATGCCTTGCTGAAGTCCATGTACACAACCTTTATGGTTACTTCTTCAAACAACTCAATCAGATTTGTAAGACACAACCTCCCACATACAAAACCCTGTTGACTATTGCGAGTGAGCCTCTGCCCATCCAAATACAAGTTCAAGTTCAAGTTCAAGTGAGTTTATTGTCATGTGTCCCTGATAGGACAATGAAATTCTTGCTTTGCTTCAACACAACAGAACATAGTAGGCATTGACTACAAAACAGATCAGTGTGTCCATTATATCAGTCTGAAGAAGGGTTTTGGCGCGAATCGTTACCTATTTCCTTCGCTCCATAGATGCTGCTGCACCCGCTGAGTTTCTCCAGCACCTTTGTCTACCTACCATTATATAAATATATACACGAATAAATAAACTGATAAAGTGCAAATAACAGATAATGGGCTATTAATGTTCAGAGTTTTGTCCGAGCCAAGTTTAATAGCCTGATGGCTGTGGGGAAGTAGCTATTCCTGAACCTGGTCTTTGCAGTCTTCAGGCTCCTGTACCTTCTACCTGAAGGTAGCAAGGAGATGAGTGTGTGGCCAGGATGGTGTGGGTCCTTGTTGATACTGCCATTCTTTTTGAGGCAGCGACTGCGATAGATCCCCTCGATGGAAGGGAGGTCAGAGCCGATGATGGACTGGGCAGTGTTTACTACTTTTTGTAGTCTTTTCCTCTCCAGGGCGCTCAAGTTGTCGAACCAAGTGCTCTCTACTATGCACCTGTCTGAGTCCTCCTTGACAAACCGACTCTCCGTAATCTTCTCAGGAAGTAGAGGCGCTGATGTGCTTTCTTAATAATTGCATCAGTGTTCCCAGACCAGGAAAGATCTTCAGAGATGTGCACGCCCAAGAATTTGAAGCTCTTGACCCTTTCAACCATCGACCCGTTGATATAAACGGGACTGTGGGTCCCCATCCTACTCCTTCCAAAGTCCACAATCAGTTCCTTGGTTTTGCTGGTGTTGAGGGCCAGGTAATTGTGCTGGCATCATATGGACAGTTGCTCGATCTTGATATACATAATTGCTCAATATATATCTTATCCATCGGAATCCGCTCCAGTAACCTGCCCACCACAGATGGTAGGCTCAATGGTCTATAATTCATAAGCCTTTTCTTGCAGACCTCCCTAATTAGTGGCATAACATTAGCCACCCTCCAGTCCTCCGGCACCTCACCAGTGCCTAATGATGATTCATATCTCAGCCAAGGCTCCTGTAATTTCTAGCTCCGACAATGTCCTCGGATATATATGCTCAGGCCCTGGAGATTTATCCACCTTTATGTGCCTTAGGACATCCAACACCTCCTCAACCGCAATGTGGACTGTCCTCAAGACATCTGCATTAACTGCACCAAGTGCCACAGTTATCATGTCTTTCTCCATGAAAAATACGGAGAAATACTCGTTGAGGATCTTGCCCGTCTCATGTGGCTCCAAACGGAGGTGATCGCCTTGATTTCTGAGGGTCTGTCTGGAAAATAAATGGGGAGAGTTGGCAAGGCCAGGCAGATCAGCAACAACTGCCAGAGGAGCGATGCACGGGAGGGGCAATTGCCCAGAGAGTGTAGGTGACCATTCTAATCAAGGTATCCAGCAGGTAGTATACCACACTGGTCATTCCTTCTGCTCTCTGCTCTCATCAGCGGAACGGACAGAAGCTTGATAACGCGCACCACTAGACTCAGGAATAGCTTCTTCCCCTCTGTTGTCAGTTCTTCTGTAGGCCAAGGGTATAGTCTGATTATCCTCTACCCCATTGCAGACATTACCACTACATTACACTACTACACTACAATGCTGAGAACTATAGTTTGTACACCGTATCTTACCCTTCGCTCTACCTATTGTGCTTGAGTTTAGCTTGATTTTATTAATATATTGCATTATATGATCTGATTGGGTAGTATGCAATACAAAGCTTTTCATTGTCCCTTGATTCACGTGACAATAAATCAAAACCTAAGAACAGTTCATAAGCAAAGATAGACTCAAAAAGCTGGAGTAACTCACCGGGACAGGCAGCATCTCTGGGGAGAAGGAATGGCTGACATTTCAGGTCGAGATCCTTGTTCAGACTGGTTAGGGATAAGGGAAATGAGAGATATTGGTGGTGATATAGAGAGATAAAAAACAATGAATGAAAGATATGCAAAAAAGTAAAGATTATAAAGGAAACAGGGTTAGTTATTTGTAGGGTGAAAATGAGAAGCTAGTGCGACTTGGATGGGGGAGGGATAGAGAGAGAGGGAATGCCAGGCTACCGAAGTGAGAGAAATCAATACAAGTAATTAAGTAAGTAAGTTTATTGGCCAAGTATTCACCTACAAGGAATTTGCCTTGGTGCTCTGCCCACAAGTAACAACATGACATACAGTGACAGTTACGAATGACTCGGAAAACACTAAACATTAATAATAATAAAATATTAATGATAAAACACCATTGATCAAGCATGTGAACCAACTAAATACCAGATCAAAGGGAGGCTACAGATTTTTGGCTGTTGAGTAGAGCAACTACTCGTGGATAAAAACTGTTTTTATGTCTGGCTGTGGCAGCTTTGATAATCCGGAGTCACCTTCCAGAGGGAAGTGATTCAAAGAGTTTGTGGCCAGGATGAGAGGGGTCAGAGATGATCTTGCCCACTCGCTTCCTGGCCCTTGCAGTGTACAGATCATCAATGGAGGGAAGGTTGCAACAAGGGTTCTCTGCTGATCGGACGATTCGCTGCAGCCTCCAGGTGTCATGCTTGATGGCTGAGCCAAACCAGACCATGATGGAGAAGGTGAGAATAGACTCTACAATGGCCATGTAGAATTGGACCATCATTGCCTGTGGCAATTCATACCACTGGGCTATCTGCCCAAGCAAAATATGAGATACTGTTCCTCCAATTTGCATTTAGACTCACTCTGACAATGGAGGAGACCTAGGACAGAAAGGTCTGTGTAGGAATGGGAAGGAGATTTAAAGTGTCCAGCAACCGGGAGATCAGGTTGGTTCAGGCGGGCTGAGTGAAGGTGTCCGGCGAAATGATCGTCCAGTTTCCGTTTGGTCTCACCGATATATAAGAGTCCACATCTTGAACAATTAATACACTAGATGAGGTTGGAGGAGATGCAGGTGAACCTCTGCCTAACCTGAAAGGACTGTCGGGGTCCCTGGACAGAGTCGAGGGAGGAAGTATAGTGACAGGTGCTGCATCTTCTGCGGTTGCTGGGGATGGTACCAGGGAAGGGGTGGTTTGGTTGGAAGGGATGAGTTAACCATGGGGGTTGCGGAAGGAATGGTCTCTGCGGTTCATAAGCAAATCCCACCTTGCCAAGGTTCAAAAGCGACAGCTTTGTTTAAGGAAGATTTCACAGCACAACCAGAATCACATTTTCTCGTCCAAGGTCACAGCTTGACTTGCATAATGTTTATGCCACTGAAAACTTCCCAGCTGCCACGTGATATCAGCCCTGTATTGCTATCCTATTGTGCATTCAAGCATAAGATTGCCGAGCTTCTATGCACTCGAAGGAAAGATTATTTTCTTTTGCAAGAAAAAATGAGAGGTGGAAAGTTCTAGGGGACGTATCAGAAGGCTGAGATAACACCTTCTACCCAGGGAGCTGCATTATGCATTCATAATGATACATTCTTCCAGTTTTGAGATCCTGAAACGTAATGCAACAGGCATGCTGGCTTTGAGGTGGCAAGGAATATCCTGTGCTGCCATGGTCAGCACTCAACTGGGACACACAGAAAATTACTGAACAATGACTACCACCATCAACTGGAACATCACTGAAAGAAAACAAATCCCCATCCATATAGTATCTTTCACAACCTTAATAGTCAAGAGAGTAGAGAGTGAAGCGTCAAGTATTTAATTGTCATAAGTAGCAAAAATGGAACACTGAAATTCTTATTTGCAGAAGCGTAAGAGGTCGGTAAACACTGTACACATAGGTAACATATGAACAAAAAAAACTCAATAAATTAAAAAGTCTAAAGTCTAAAGTACAGAGAGAAGCATCAACCACTATCCATAGCCTCACAAAAGCCCTTGACTCCTCTAGCTGAGGAAGATTGGGCAATATCCAGCTTAAATTTCGGTGGGTGGCGCGACTCTCGTCAGCAGCGGCCTCTGCAGTCCGTCTGTGTTTTATTATTTTTTGTCTCATTTTTATGTAGTTTTTGTTATTTTTTTTGTTGGGGTATGTGTGTGGGGGGGTGGGGGGGAGGGGGTAACTTTAAAATCTTTCCCCTGCACGGGAGACCCGACCTTTTCTTTGTCGGGTCTCCGTTGTCGTTGGGGCTGCAACGTGGAGCGGCCTCCAACAGGAACGACCTGGGGTTCCAGCTGCGGAGCAGCCGACTACTCACCGTCACGGGGCTGGCCGAGTCCGGAGCGGGTGGAGCTGTGGTGGAGCGCTGCTGCCACCCGACCTCCGGAGTTTCGGAGGCTGCAACTGCGGGTTTGGCGGACGGCGGCACCGGGAGCCCGCGGGTCCCTGCTGGGTGACCGCTTTTTGGGGCTTCCGCAACGGCCACTTCTCCCGCCCGAGTTGCGGGATTGAAAAGCACCTGGAGCGGGGCCTTACAGCACCGCCCCGCATGCCGGGGGCTCTAACAACTAGACCCGGTGCGAGACCTTGCATCACCCGGCGTGACTTTAATGGCCGCGGGACATTGCCATCGCCAGCCGGGGGCTTTGACTTTGACTCTGACTCTGACTCTGACATGGGGGGGAGAGTGCAGTGGAGAGATAAGTTTTTTTTTGCCTTCCATCGATGTGATGGATGTTTGTGTAAACTGTGTTGTGTCTCGGGTCTTTTTGTTTTGTAATGTATGGCTGCAGAAACGACATTTCGTTTGGACCTCAAGGGGTCCAAATGACAATAAATTGAATTGTATTGTATTGTATATTGTATAAATTTGGTGCCCACAAAAACGTGGTCTCCATTTTGCATTTGCTTAGTAATGGCATGTAATTCATGGTCTTAATCAATGGGTCCACACTATATTCAGTCCCAAATGAAAATTGATGTAAGGGAAGGCCACATCTTCACCCTACTACTTTATCTTTCTCTTCGCTGTGTTTGGCGTATTACACATATTCATGTGTAGTATTATCTGTTTAGTTTGGATAGCACGCAAACAAAATATTTTCACTGTATCTCGGTGCACATGACACCTTGTCAGATTGATAAACATTTTCTGGATTTGGGATACAGTTCTGATAGCCACAGAAGTGCCCACAGACTATTCCCTCCCAATATCTATGGGAATACTCTCACACAGCAAATCTCATCAGAGGAACCAGGAAAATTATGTTTGCCTTCTTATCCAGCCATTATTTCGATAAACCCAACAATACCTGGTTACAAGGGATCCTTTGGTGAGGCATTACTACAGTTAAACATCCTTGTCAACAAGTAGAAAAGATAATTTGGAGCCCCCAGACACTTCCCACACTGGCGCCTTTTGATTCTTCCAACAATATAGCCAACACCACCTACCTGAAGAAAGTCCCGACGCAAAACGTTCCTTATCCGTGTCCTTTAGAAATGCTGCCTGAACCATTGTTACTCCTGCTCTTTGTGTTCAACACAAGATTCCAGCACCTGCAGTTCATTGTGTCTATCTCAATTCTCAGCCTCAAATCACAATTCCAACCACACTATATCCTCTACACCTCACAAACTCAAAACGCGCCGATGCCAACTAAGATGCCTTATCTAAGCTAGTCCAATTTGCCTGTGTTTACTGCTCTACACTGCTCGAATCTACAGGCAGCCCCACCCAAAATAACACCTCCATCAGTCATTTACATTCATATCAGACCTCCCTAGCCGATGACCTGAACTCCTTTTACGCTCGTTTCGAGATGGGCAACACCACCCCAGGTCTGCTGACTATCGACAATACCGCCAGCGGGCTGGCAAACGAAGCTGAAGGGAGGAATGTGCACACATTCGCGCTGTCCGAGCACGATGTGAGGAGGACTCTGACACGGGTGAACACGAGGAAAGCTGGAGGCCCTGATGGCATCTCGGGGCGAGTACTCAAGTCCTGTCCTACGCAGCTAGCTCCGGTGCTCACTACAATATTCAATCTCTTCCTGGACAAGTCCGTGGTCCCTGCCTGCTTCAAAAAATCCATCATTGTACCGGTGTAGGTACAATGCCTCCCCAGCCTGTCTGAATGACTACCGTCCGGTGGCCCTCACCTCGGTAGTCATGAAATGCTTTGAGAGGCTGGTGAAGAAACACATCTGTGCCTTCCTCCCTCGCAACATGGACCCATTACAATTTGCATACCGTCCGAACAGATCCACGGACGATGCGGTCTCCCAGGTTTTGCACACCGCTCTCTCTCATCTTGACAGCCAGAAGGGGGGCTACGTGAGGATGCTGTTCATAGACTTCAGTTCAGCCTTCAACACGATAGTCCCCATCAGACTGGCCGAGAAGCTACTGGAATTAGGGCTCAACACCCCCCTGTGTGCCTGGGCCCTGGACTTTCTCACCACCAGGCCCCAGGTAGTCAAGATGGGAGGGAATACATCAAAGTCCCTCACCCTGAGCACAGGATCGCCCCAGGGTTGCGTCCTCAGCCCCATATTGTACTCCCTGTACACACATGACTGTGTGGCTCGGTTCAGGTTCAGCTCCAACTCAATAATCAAGTTTGCTGATGACACTGTGGTGGTGGGCCTAATCTCAGACAACGATGAGAAGGCCTACCGGGAGGAGGTGGCTGATCTGGCACTCTGGTGTCAGGACAACAGCTCCTCTTGAACATCAAAAAAACGAAGAGCTGATCGTGGACTTTAGGAGGGCACATCATCCGAGGACGTACACACCATTGAGGATAAATGGGGATACTATGGATAGGGTGAGCTGCTTTAAATACCTGGGAGTCCACATCTCTGACGATATGACATGGACATCACACTCCGCAGCACTCGTGAGTAAGGCAAGGCAGCGCCTTTACCACCTCAGGCAATTGAGGAAATTCAGAGTGTCTCCGAGGATCCTCCAGTGCTTCTACTCAGCGGCTGTGGAAAGCATCTTGTCTGGAAATGTTACAATCTGGTTTGGGAATTGCTCTGCCCAGGACAAGAAGGTTCTGCAGAGAGTAGTGCGTTCGGCCAAACTCACTATGGGAACTTCACTCGCCCCCCTGCAGGAACTATACATCAGGAGGTGCAACTCCAGAGCCAATAAGATCATGGGAGACCCCTTCCGCCTCTGCAACGGACTGTTCCAGCTACTACGGTCAGGCAAACGCCTCCGTTGCCATGTTGTGAGAACGGAGAGGTTGAGAAGAAGCTTCTTCCCAGAGGCCATTAGGATTGTAAACTCCTATCTCACCAGGGACTAACTTTACTGAACCACTCAACTGCTTTTTTTTTTAATTGCTGTTTTTTTCCCTTTTTCCTTCCGCCCACAATAATTAATATGGAAAAGAATATGTGATTCTGTTACATTCCGTTTGTAGTTTGTTTGGTTGTTTGTTTGTTTGTCTTTTTGCACAAAGTCCGCGAGCATTGCCACTTTTCATTTCACTGCACATCTCGTATGTGTATGTGACGAATAAACTTGACTTGACTTGACTTGACCAGCGTTATGCTCTTGCAGATTTCTCCATATGTTCTAACGGAATTTGCCAGAGGAAAGAGTTGAGGCAGGTGCAATAATAACATTTAAACAGGTACATTGGACAGGTACATTGATAGGAAAGGTTTAGAGTGATGGGGACACGGGAAAATTGAACCAGCTGAGATGTGGAATCTTGGTCAGAATGGACATATTGCGTTAAAAGGGCCTGTTTCCTTGCTGTATAATTCTTTGAGAATTAAAGCCAAACTTCACTAACATGTTTACTGTAGAATAAATAACACCAGGAGATTTCAACCTGTGTACAGCAGGCAATAATGGGGAGATTTGATTATAGAAGCAGCTGTATTCCAGAAACCATATATTTAAACCCCAGTAGTACTAGTTCCACTCTGGTCCTGGTGAGTTTCATTGTTTGTAAGCCATTTTCACCTAGCCCACAGCTAACAATGGCCTGTTTCCTTCATCATCATTACTTTTTTGCACATTTTTCATTCATTTGTTCTCAATCCCTCTACATCGCCATCTATGTCTCTTGTTTCCCTTTCCCCTGACTCTCATTCTGAAGGGTCTTAACCCAAAACGTCGCCTATTCCTTTTCTCCAGAGATGCTGTCTGACCCACAGAGCTACTCCAGGTTTTTGTGTCTATCTTCGGTTTAGACCAGCATCTGCAGTTCCTTCCTTCTACATCTTACAACCATTATGTAGGAACACTTAAGTAACCCTTTAAAGATCAAGATAAATATAACATTCACTATAAAAGTACAATCTTTGCAGATATAGAGCTGGACTGCCACCTGTGGAACAGTTAATGTCTGTACAGATAAAAAATATGGTTCGTTTTTGCTGCCAAATATCTCAACATAACTTTAAATTGCCAATTTACTGCTCAATACCCTGAGAGATAAAGAGGAGTCCTGAGCTGGCACAGTGAGGACATCAGGAGGATGTCACCGGGTGAGCCAGTGAGTTTGGAAAATGACAACTTCTCTTGGTTTTCTCCAGCCAGGGACAGAAGATGTTTCGACTAGAGGGAGAATCTAGGACCAGAGGTCATAGCCACCGAATTAAAGGATGTTCTTTTAGGAAGGAGATGAGGAGGAATTTCTTAAGTCAGAGGGTGGTGAATCTGTGGAATTCTTTACCACAGAAGGCTGTGGAGGCAAAGTCAGTGGATATATTTAAGTCAGAGATAGATAGATTCTTGATTAGTATGGGTGTCAGAGGTTATGGGGAGAAGGCAGGAGAATGGGGTTAGGAGGAGAGATAGATCAGCCACGATTGAATGGCAGAGTAGACTTGATGGGCCGAATGGCCTAATTCTGCTCCTATCACTTATGATTTTATAAGATATTGGAATTAGGTCATGATATGCAGTCTGTAACTGTGACCCAAAAGGCCACTTTGCACAAAAAGTACGGAAAACATTTAATTCCCTTACGACAAAGATCAGCAGGCAGAGAGAGCACGTGGCCTCACAAGGATTGTAGATACAATGGTCACAATCTGTGCAATCACTTGTCCTTGTTGCTCAACTGCAGGATAACCACTAAACTTGAGAGATTCCACCCCCTCAGCCACCAGTGAATGTAGGTAGCAATTGATACAGATCAATGATACCTTTATTCTGTGGCTTGTAATCAGTTATAATCAGTCAATTACTCAAGGACTTAACCAATGATGCTATGAGCTAACACAGAACTAGGGTGACACAGGTGATAGATGGTCGGCATGGACTTGATGGGACGAAGGGCCTGTTTACATGTTATATCTTTCAATTCAATTCAGTGGGATTTTAAGAGGTTTTTGGATAGGCACATGGACAAGCAGGGAATGGAGAGATATGGATTACGTGCAGGCAGAGGAGATTAGTTTAATTTGACATCATGCTCGGCATAGACACTGTGGGCTGAAGGGCCTGTTCAGGTGCTGTACCATTCTATGTCCCATATATTCTCTAATACCCTGTTCCATCAAATTCCTCACCTGTTTTTTTCTGCAGCAAAGCTTGGGTGCGATATCGCCTTGAAGGAACTGGAATCGGGACTACCCAGAGGACAGCCAGCAAAAAGAACACATGGCTCCATTAGGACTGTAGGTACAATGGTGCAGTGAGTCACAAGCTGCACCAAACTCTCGCTACCATTGTCCAATGCCAGGGAAATTACTGGATTTGAGGGATTCCACTGACGGTGGAAACCTAGGCAGAAAATGAAGCAGATCAATGATACCTTTATTCTGAGGCTCAGGATACCTATCCTCTGATGACATAGAAACATAGAAACGTAGAAAATAGGTGCAGGAGGAGGCCATTCGGCCCTTCAAGCCAGCACCGCAATTCATTGTGATCATAGCTGATCGTCCCCAAACAATAACCTGTGCCTGCCTTCTCCCCATATCCCTGGATTACACTAGCCCCTAGAGCTCTATCTAACTCTCTCTTAAATCCATCCAGTGACTTGGCCTCCACTGCCCTCTGTGGTAGGGAATTCCACAAATTCACAACTCTCTGGGTGAAAACGTTTTTTTCTCACCTCAGTCTTAAATGGCCTCCCCCTTATTCTAAGACTGTGGCCCCTGGTTCTGGGCTCGCCCAACATAGGGAACATGTTTCCTGCATCTACCTTTCCCAGTCCTTTTATAATTTTATATGTTTCTATAAGATTCCCTCTCATCCTTCTAAACTCCCTCATCCTTCTAAACTAAACAAAGCTGGTGACTCCAGGGTACAACCCATACACGCACGTGGGTGGCACAGTGGGGAAGCTGATAGACTTGCTGCCTCACAATGCTATAAGGTTTGAACCTGATCTCGGCTCTTGTCTCTGTGGAATTTGCATGTTCTGCCTGTGACCTTGTGGGCTGCTCCAATGTCCTCCTACATCTCAAAGACATGCAGGTTTGTTGGTAAATTAGTGTCTGTTCAAATTGTTCCTAGTGTGTAGGAAGTGGATGCGAAAGTGGATGCCAAAGAACATAGAACTAGTGTCAACACTAGTGTGAACAAGGGCGGCCACGGTGGAGCAGAGGTAGAGTTGCTGCCTTACAGCGTTTGCAGCGCTGGAGAACTGGGTTCGATCCCAACTACGGCTGCTGTCTGTACGGAGTTTGTACGTTCTCCACGTGACCGCATGGGTTTTTTTCCGAGATCTTCGGTTCCCTCCCAAAGATGTACAGGTATGTAGGTTAATTGACTTGGTGAATGTGTAAATTATCCGTAGTGTGTGTGGGATTGTGTTAATTTGTGGGGATCGCTGGTCGGTGAGGTCTAGGTGGGCCGAAGGGCCTGTTTCCGTGCTGTGTCTCTAAACTAAAGTAAATTAAACTGGTCGGTGTGGACTAGGTGGGCTGAAGGGCTTGTTTCCATTCTGTATCTTGCAATCAATCAATCAATATATAACTTGGATGCAATGAAACGTGAGTTGCCATAGAAACAGAACACAGCACACCACTAGCAGATATGAACAGTGGCTCTCCCATTTGGGGTACTCATGAGAACTTTCAACAAAATGCTTGATACATTGGAAAATCTGCATCATGCGAGTTTACCTCTCACCACCTAGACAGTAACCTGAGCAGTGGAAGTACATGGAGGAGAAATGGAGTAGCCAATTGTTCACAGGTTATAGAATGGCTGGTGTTAGGTCTGCGGATTTCAATGGAAAATCTCATTACTTTGCCTGACCGTGTCAGATTATTAAATGTTTTCTCTGTCAAGTATACAATTCTGATTGCCACTGCAGTGGCCCACAGATATTCTTGGCGGGAAACAAGCATCTCTGGCCCAAGATAGACACAAAATGCTGGAGTAAATCAACGGGACAGGCAGCACCTCTGGCCCCCAGATTCTCCAAAGATGCTGCCTGTTCCGCTGAGTTAATCTAGCATTTGGTGTCTAGCTTTGACTTAAACCAGCATCTGCAGTTCCTTCCCACACATCTCTGGCCTCAAGCAGCCTGATTACAGATTGCATCATCTCAGTATGCATGTTTAACAGCAATGGCTCTGATGGAAATTATGAATGCTATACTTCTGACAAATGGTAGTGGGTTCATGCCTCATCTGGTGAAAGATATTTCCATGAGGGAGAACCTCAGTAATGCTGTCATGCAATGGAGGATAGAATACCAGAGTAAATTATGATACTCCATCTTGAACACCACAGCCACAGTTGCAGCACAGGTGCTGAGTTATCACTATTTGATTTTTCTATTCTGCTTATTAAATTTTGAGATGTTGAGATGGTTGACAAGGGATTGTTGACATTTATTGCCGACCCTAATAACCTTCATGAAGGTGATGGTGAGTTGTTTCTTGAACTCCCAAACTCTTTCCGCTGTAAGTGTGTGCGGACATTAGGTTTTCTGGGTATCCTGACTAAAAATCGAATATCACCGTACCTTAAGTGGTACACGTGACAATCAAAGACCTTCAAAATCTTTGAAACCTTCAAAGGACATTGTTGGCAGTTAAATGAAGAGGATAAGATGAATTGAGCTGTGTTTAATGCTTGCAGTGATAGGGCATACAATTTAAAAAAATCTGCAGTATTATATTTTCATAGGTGTATTGTCAAGTCAAGTCAAGTCACATTTATTTATATAGCACATATAAAAAAACAACTCTCGTTGGCCAAAGTGCTTTACATTTGTTATAATAGTATAAACAAACAAACCACATACATATATACATATAGCCCTCGCTCAGTGGACGTCAGGAAAGGCTTGGGAGTATAGATAAGATTTTAGTCTTAACTTAAAGGAGTCAATGGATGGGGCAGTTCTGATGGGAAGGGGGATGCTAAGCTTATGCCTAGACCGCAGGATATTCAGCAGCCCCAAGTCGGTCGATCTGAGGGACCTGGAGGTGGAGTGGTGGGTGAGAAGACTTTTAATGTAGGAGGGGGCAAGCCCATTGAGGGCTTTGTAGACATAGAGGAGGGTCTTGAAATGTATACAGAACCGCACAGGGAGCCAGTGGAGAGAGGCCAGGATCGGGGTGATGTTGTCCCTTTTTCGGGTGCCCGTCAGGAGTCTCGCTGCGGCGTTTTGGACCAGTTGCAGGCGGGACAGGGAGGATTGGCTGATGCCAGTGTAAAGAGAGTTGCAGTAATCTAGGCGGGAGGAGATAAATGTGTGGATGATCTTTTCGAGGTCATCAAAGTGGAGGAATTGTTTTATTTTAGCTATCGTCCGAAGCTGAAAGAAGCTAGCTTTTACCACGGCATTGACTTGTTTGTCAAATTTCAGTGCTGAGTCAAATATCACGCATTTGCATTTACATTGCACTAAGATTCACAAAGTGGCCAAACATAATCCTGTAGAATGCTGAAAAATAACATAAATAATTTGCCTAATTTAAAGAAATCATATTTTATTGTTTTCCTATCTTAGCATTTTTCTCTTTTTAATATGCTATTTAACATTAATAATATAACACGTAAAGAAAATAACTCATTTTCCTTCTGGCAACAACAGTTTGCATTTTATTTTGTCAGGAACTAAATCGTTTTCCAAAGAATTCCTCTGACTAGTTCCAGAAACCACACACATCTTTAAAAAATAGTCCCGTTGAGCTTCCTAACATCGAGGAGTCAACGGTAAGGGGTTCATCAAGAGCACTGAGTAGAAGTTCAGGCACTTTTCAGTTGGAAATACTGATAATCTGATTTTTGTATTGGCCAAGGTTTTGATTGATTGAAACAGGCCCTTCAGCCCTCTGAGTTCATGCCGACCATCGATCATCTATTCACACTAGTTCTACAGTATGTTATCCCGCTTTCGCCTCCACTTCCCACACACTTGAGGCAATTTATAGAGGCCAATTAACCTTCAAACCCTCACGTCATTGGTTTGTAGGTGGAGATCGGAACACCTGGAGGAAAGTCATACAGTCACAGGGAGAACATACACACTCCACACAGACTGCACCCAGGGTCAGCATCAAAACCTAACAGAGAGGGAGCAGCTCTCTACCAGCTGCCACTGTGCCGTCTGGGCTTAACAGCCGCACAAATATTAACCATCTCCTTTTATACTATATAATATTGTGTTAAGAAATGATAAGCTTGGAGTATCAATTTTGTTTGTTTGGACAGATTTTTGATAGAGAAGTGCTTCTGCTTCCTATCCATATTGGCACTAGACCTGAACCATTACCCTCGGCCCACTAGTCCTGCAAGAAAACATCCTCATTGTCCAAGGGGACTGCTAATAAACCACCAATTCTCCATGAAAAAGCTTCATGGTGAGAACTGAAGACCTTGGCCAAAACCAAAGACCAACAGGTACTTAGAGGCAGAGGAGATTAAATCAAAGGTCCTTGCCTTCCATTCTGGGTACTTACAACAGTTCTCAAGGCATTCATAAATCCCAGCCTGACAGCTGTATGAACAAAGCACAAAGTGCTGGTAGAACTCCTCAGGTCAGGCAGCATCTGGGGTGAGAATGGACAGATGACGTTTCGGGTTGGGACCCTTCTTCAGCTGCTTACACTGCCTGGTTGAAGGGTAGCACTAAGGACAGTTGTGCAAAGCAGGGATAACAGGTACTGTTGCCTTGATTTGTGCTCCAGGGTCTGAGGTTGAGCCATCACCTGCAATATCTCCACAATTTTGCAAATGGTTTAATGTCATACAACATGTAAACAGGGCCTTCAGCCAGACTTGTTGATGCCGACCAAGATGTTTCATCTAAGCTACTCTAATTGTCCTGCATTTGGCTCATATCCCCCCAAACCTTTCCTATCCATATATCTGTCCAAGTGTTTTTTAAATGCAGTTATAGCACCTGCCTCAACTACCTCCTCTGACAGCTCGTTCCATATACCCACTATCCTCTGAGTGAAAAAGTTGCCCCTCAGGTTACTATTAAATCTTGTATTACTCACTGTGCATCCACCTTAACTATTTCCCTCATCATTTTAAAGACCTCTATAAGATCACCCTTCAGCCTCCGGCACTCCAAGGAAGTCCAACCTCTGTCTAACTTCTTCGTAGAGCTCTTCGTTAGTCCTGCTAACGTCCTCATAAATCTTCTTTCCAGGTTAATGACATGCTGCCCACCACTTCCATATTGGAAACTCTGTGTAAGGTTTTGGATGCCATTGACACTGTACACAAATTGGGCAAAACTGCTAAAAGGACTTACTGGAAATCAGCATAATAATCAGTATTGTAATCAATAACACTTAAGAAGGTTTAGATAGGTACATGGCCATGTAGGAGACATGTGGATCATGTACAGGCAGAAGATGTTAGTGTGATTTGGCACCTTCTTCACTGGGGACATTGCGGGCTGAAGGGCCTGCTCCTGTGCTGTACTGTTCTACGTCCTGCGTATTCTCCAGTACACTGTCTCATCAAATTCATCATCTGGGTCTTCTGCAGCATAGCTTGTGTGTAATATAATCTCAAGGGAGTTGGAATCCGGGCTACCTTTCCCTTTGCTCAGTCTGCAGATCACTCCTCAGTAGTGGCTTGACATCCACTGGGCTAGCCTGCAAATTATACCGAGTTTCAGCACCTGAACTGGAATCTGGGTGATTAATTGATTATGTGAATTCTTGCACTTTCCTGGTATTCCTGGAGTGTCTGTCAGGAGCAAGCACTGCTTTAAGGCTGATCTAAAAGGCAACTAAGAGGTGCATGAACGTGTCATCAGCAATATATAGATTAGAAATGTACATTAAATGGCAAAGAAGGGGAATGCTAGAAGGAGCGACATCATGCATTTGGGCACACCTTCAGTATAGGTCATAAGGTCATAAGGAATAGGAGTAGAATTAGGCCATTCAGCCCATCAAGTAACTCCGACATCCAATCATGGCTGATCTATCTCTCCCTCCTAACCCTATTCGCCTGCCTTCTCCCCATAATCTCTGACATCTGTTCAAGCAGTACAGCTGCTTGAACAATACATGACCATCTCCCCCATTGGTTTGCCAGTTTCTTATGTTAATGGTTGTGTCTTTTAAGGGAGGGAAATGTCCGTCAAGTGCCTCCCATAATCTGTGTCATGAATGAACAAGGAACAATGTTTAGAGTTCAGAGAAACACCATAGAAACAGGCCCTTCCTCCCACAATGTCCAGGGCGACCATCGATCACCCATTCACACTAATTTTATGTTATCCCATTCTCTCACCCACCACCTACATATTAGGGGTAATTTTACTGAGGCCAATTAACCTACAAACCTGCGTCACCTTGGGATGTTTGAGGAAACCGGAACAACCAGAGGAAACCCACATGGGCACAGGGAGAATGGGCAAACTCAATACAGACAGCACCCAAGGTCAGGATTGAAATCGGGTCTCCGGTGCCGTAAGTCAGCAACTCTACCAGTTACACCCTACATTGGGGCGGCATGGTGGCGCAGCAGTAGAGTTGCTGCCTTACAGCGCCAGACACCCGGGTTCGATCCTGATTATGGGTTGGTCTATACGGAGTTTGTTCGTTCTCCCTGTGATCACGTGGGTTTTCTCTGGGTACTCCAGTTTCCTCCCACTTCCCAAAGACGTGCAGGTTTGCAGGTTAATTGGCTTCTGGAATTTGTCCCTAGCATATAGGATAGAACTAGTGTACAGGTGATCGTTGGTCAGCACTGACTCGGTGGGCCAAAGGGCTTGTTTCCATGCTGTATCTCAAAACTAAACTATACTAAAGTAGGCTTTGAAGTGGATTGAATGTGCAACAGCAAAGGTGCAGAGTAGCACAGGGATGTTACGGGGTCGACGTCCTGTCCACAGAATTGTGTTGGTAGGTGAGCGATAGTAGTGTGCTTTAGAATCGTAGTGCAGTTCACTGGCATCTTTGCTGAGCATCACGTGCACAATAACCCCTGTCCTTTATTAATCTACAGAAAACGTCTCCATTGAGAAGTGCAGAGAGTCTGTAAGCAATGTAGGCACATTCAATTGGCAAATGTTACTCCCAAAATTGGACTTGCAATATTCAACATAAAAGTGCAGCTACCATCACTGAAGAACTCTGACTCCTGGCCCAGTGATCAGGACCAGTGCTGATCAGCTGGTGCGGGTATTCACAGGCATCATTAACCTCTCACAATTCCACTCTAAGGTCCCCGCCTCCTTCTAGAGGGCCACCATCAAACCATCATGCAGGTGACAAAGCAAAATAAGCTGAATTATCTTTATGTGCCATCTAATGACTCTGACATCCATCATCATAAAGGTTGCAACGTCCAAAAGGACACAAGTCAATCAGTCATCCTGACCATTAGGCCCTTTTCCCAGTGCTATCCAATTTTTACCCATAATTTCCACATAAGAAAAAACTTTGGTTCACACAATTTGCTTCTTAAACTTTGATATTTCCTGTCACCTGTTTTTTTTTCCATCTGTAAGCTTTAAGAGTGTTAGAACAGCTATGGATTTTTTTCCACAGTTGCTGTCAATAGAGTTTTGAGATTAATTAATAAAAAATGATTCTTCTGGTGTAAGGTATGTTTTACTACTATCTTGCAGTGCATGGCTCCACAGCTTTACAGCTGAAAACTGTTTTTTAAAGGCATGCATTTAGAGTGCACTATGCTCTTGCCAATTAAAATTTTTATATCTTTTTCATAAATAAATCAATACATTTACTATCTGTTCGCGAGTTCCCCATCTCTCTTTGTTTGAAATCACCTAAACTAAATTGAGTCAATTTTTAATGCGCATAGTAAAGAAGACAGGCCTTATTTTTAAATGAACCTATCTTAATGATGCAATTGTTGCTGCTTAAATAGGGCCATTTAAAAAAAATTAATTGGCCTCAGTAAAATTACCCCTAATATGTAGGTCCCAGCATCACACGGGAGGGCTGGTCCCCCAACTCAATATTCCACCTCTCCACCAATTCCAATATTGGTGGCCAGCGGGAGGGGGGGCGCTTTCTGGAGTGCTGGTATGGGTGTTGTTGGCTGCAGGGACTACTGGTCTCTAGAGGGCTAGTATGACATTGTGGGCCAAATGGATTATTGGTGCGGCAGCTCAGTCCCTCAAGCCTGATGTGCTGGCAGCTCACTCACGGCTGGTGTGCTGGCAGCTGACTCACGGCTATTCCTTGAAATTCCATTTCAAGCAGAGTGCAAGGCCACCAAATTCAAATCAATTTTCCCACCATTTCAAGCAGGGTGCAAGGCCACAAAATTCAGGTTCATCTAAAATCAGTGTATTGAAACAGGAAGTTGTCAAGTTTAGCCAAACAACCATTTGCACTGCCTTTTTACTTCAACCCAAACCACCCCCCCCCCCCCCCAAACAACCATTTGCAGTGCCTTTTTACTTCAATCCAAAACCCCCAAACAACCATTTGCAGTGCCTTTTTAGTTCAACCCCAAAACCCCTAAACAACCATTTGCAGGCAGTGCCTTTTTACTTCAAACCAACCATATTTTCATTTTCAAACCACATTAAGGGCACTCACAGTTGAGTAGACATGTGTTCAGTGTTATTCAGAGCTCAGAGAGACGTGACCCTCTCGCTTCCTCCATCTTGCAGAGACTGTGAGGCACACCATTTCCGGGTTGTATAGTCCCTCCCCCCTCCCACCAGCAGGGGCAGCAGAGAGCATGGCAACATTTTTTAAAACATTAATATCTCTCTGATTCTTCATTGATGGGAAAAATCCTCCAGTCCAGGCAGGCGGAGGGGGGCTCTGAGCGAGGTGGCCAAAAATGACGGCCATAGGTGGCGGCGTACTCTCGGAAATCACAGCACAGCGAGCAAAAAGCGGTCAAGATCAGACTTTTAGTAATATAGATATAAAGGTCAAAGAGTTCATCAGCGATTGGAAAAGCATTTTAACTGGGCTTTTATTGGCAGTCAGACAAGGTACAGTGTGAGGAATCTGCTAATGCTAAATTCAGCCTCAGTGTAATCAACTATCTTATGATTGTGCCTCTGTATAGCAATATTGTTATTGAACTGTATGTAAAAAGGAATTTCACTGTACCTAGGTATATGTGACAATACATTGAACCATATGTGACAATACATTGAACAGTGGAGGAGCGGTTTTGTTGAGTCAGAACCTCAAGAATGAAGGGGCTGGGGAAGATGGGGAGTTTAGAGCCATGATCGATGTGGAGAGAATCAGGATCAATGTTATGGAAGAACAGGAGCTCACTGTCAAGCCAGGTTATATTAAGAGATCCAAGGGAGTCCAGTGATAAAGGATATGTTCGTAAGCTTAAGGGAACTACTTACTGCCGGTACTGAGCATCAATCCCCATGAGTGCTACCTGCTCTGGCACACCTCTATCAAAAGGAACTGACCCAGCGGAAGCCCCAGGCCCCATCCTTAGGACCTGTGCAGGTTAGCTGGCAGAGGTATTCACAGACATTGTACTCCATTCTGAGGTCCCCAACTACTTCAAGAGGACCACTATCAGTGACTATGACATCCACGACCATGAAGTGCTTCAAGAGACTGGTGATGGCGCCCATTAACTCCAGCTACACGGACAACCTTGATCTACTCCAGTTTGCTTACTGTCACAACAGGTTCACAGCAGATGCCATCTCCCTGGCCTTAAACATCACTGGAACAACTAGACAACAAGGATCCATGTTAGACTTCTATTTATCAACTAAAACTGCCTTCAACACCATAATCTCATCCAATCTCATCTCCAAACTCCTGGACCTAGGAACAAGCACCTGCATCTACCACTGGATCCTCAACTTTCTGATCCACAGATCATAATCAGTGAGGACAGGTGACAACACTTGCTCCACAATAATTATCAACACAGGAGCCCCACAAGGATGCGTTCTCAGTTCCCTACTATACTCCATATACACTCACGAGTGTGCGGCCAAATTCGGATCAACCTCCATTCTGTTTGCAGGCGACTCCACTGCAATTTGCCAGACTGCTAACAATGTCGAGATGGAGTACAGGAAGGAGATAGAGAACTTAGTAACATGGTAACAGGACAATAGCCTCTCCCGCAATGTCAGCAAGACAAAGCAGCTAGTTATCAACTTCAGGGAGCATGGTGGAGTAAATGTCTCAATCAGCATCAATGGTGACAAAGTGGAAATGGTTGAGAGCTTTTACATTAATATTATCACGACCTGTCATGGACCAACCACGTTGAAGTGACAGCTGAGAAGGCATACCGACACCTCTACTTCCTGTGAAGAATGAGGAAATTCGGCATGTCTCCAATAACTCTACAAATTCTCAAAGCTGCTACAGACGCATCATAGGAAACATACTGGCAGGTTCCATCACAGCTTGGTTTAGGAACGGCTCTCCGTAAGACTGCAAAAAAGTGCAGAGAGTTGTAGATGTAGCCCAGTTTATCAAACAGAAAAGACTACCCACCATTGATTTCCATCTACATTTCATGCTGCCTTGGAAAAGCAGCTAACATAATCAAAGGCTTGTCTTACCCCAGTCATTCCTTCTATTTCCCCCTCCTGTTGGGCCATAGAAACAGAATCTTGAAAGCACACACCACCGGACTTCCCCTCTGTTATCAAGCTTCTGAACAACCCTGCAAGGATATGTTATCATAAGCCAGAGTACTATCTGATTCGCCTCTACCCCGTTGCGGACATTAGGCTTTATCTATGGAACTGGTGTGACCAATGCTGAGTAATATATTCTACACTTTGTATTTTCCCCTTTGCTCTGATTGTATTGACGTATAATTTAACCTGATCTGATTCAATAGCACCCAAAACAAAGCTTTTCACTGTACCTCAGTACACTTCAGACTTTAGACCTTAGAGATACAGCGCGGAAACAGGCCCTTCGACCCACCGAGTCCACGGTGACCAGCGATCATCTCGTACATTAGGACTATCCTACACACAAGGGACAATTTACAATTTTACCGAAGCCAATTAACCTATAAACCTGTACTTTTTTGGAGTGTGGGAGGAAACAGGAGCACCCAGAGAAAACCCACATGGTCACAGGGAGAACGTACAAACTCCATACACGTGACAATATAAAACTAAACCTAAACCTGAAATGGACCTCGCACTTGTTCTGAAGTCCTGCTTTTGCGTGAGTGGCCCATAACTGAGTCCCCAAGGGCAGCAATGCATATATTTGATAATCACATACACAGTAGACCTGCAAGCAATTTCACAAATTCCGACAAGATCGTGTAAGCGATTGGTTTTCTGACACAATTCTATTGTGCATCACACATAAACGCTGAGCTGTGTAATAGAACATTTGGATAAAATCATTATTCCCTTTTGTTAAATGAAAACTGAATTTTATTGTAATTTGCCTATTCTGGAGTTTCAGTTATCAGCAAGTGATGTGGTTAAAAAAAACTGCCACTTACGCAGATCTGAAATATTTGCAACATGAAATAGATTTGGAATGCAAGAAAGTGTTGTACCCCATGGAGAGGGGAAATGGCCTTTCTGAACAATAGCCTAATTCATCAAATGTTCAGCCATTATGAGATTTTATTTTTGTTTTGATGTAATATACGAATATATTTTAGTTTCAAAATAAAACATGCAACATTTTAATGGATTATCTTAATTTCCAACAATGCTTCTTCCTGCTCAGCAATGAGAAATCACTTTGTTATCTTGCTGTAAACCTTAAGGCTAAAACATATTATTGCAAAGACACTGAATCCCCATTTTAACATAAAGGAACCTGCTCTGTCATTAACTAACTTCTTAAAGATGATGGTCAATATTTTTACCACAGGGTTATTTTTAACAATGCATAATTTTCTAATGGATTATTTAATACAATACAGCAAGATACAACAGCAAATGGCTTTAAGGGAAACATCATTGAGGTATACAGGTATTTGAACCACTTTGCACCAATAAATCCATGGTGTTGCAAAGAAAGTGCAGCCTTGAATAGAACATCTAGCTGAATACCGTAAGAGTAGATGAAGCGATCAGAAATGGTGTAGGAATGTGCAATAAAAGACACAAAATGCTGGAGTAACTCAGTAGGACAGGCAGAACATGGATAGGTGACATTTCATTGACCTGAAACTTTGCCTATCCATCTGAAGAAGGGTCCTGACCCGAAACGTCACCTATCCATGTTCTCCAGACATGATGCCTGACCCGTTCAGTTACTCCAGCACTCTGTGTCTTTTTCCTAAATCAGCAACTGCAGTTCCTTGTGTCTTCATCTCATGCAGTTCAGTTCCAGGTAACTCTGCTTGATGGTTCAACGTTACTTTTCACAACTTCCAAGGACGTCTCCACCAGAGGGTCTGTCAGACCATTGATAAAAGGGGCAAAGAAATGTCAAGGAGGAATTGAGGAAAAGCTCAGTGAGATGATGAGCTCAGTAAGGTTGAAACCAATTCTGTAGCAAAAACACTTTTAATTCAATCTAAACCAGCACGGATTAACAATTAACTAAAATTTCTATTCCAGCATTCCAGAAGGACCCAAAGCACCTGCAAATGAAGTTTTAAAACAGCATGTGAGCTGAAGGAAATGAAGTGTCTGTTGCCCTATCTGAACCCTTGTAGTCTCTGGCTGTCCATGGTGAATTAACAACCTTGATTCTGCCAAATCTTGATTCATCGTTAAAAGTCTTTGGACATTTTAATGCTCAAATCATTACTGCAGTTAAACCCCTTCATCAACCTGCTGATAAACCTAGAACTTTTCCTATCAAAGCAACTTTGCAAAATCAAAATATCAGACAGCATGACCTTCCCATGAGAGGATGAGAGAAAAATTCATCACGACACGAGTGAAAAAGAACCTTTTCACAGACTTGCAGCAACGATCAAGATTAAGATAGAGATGGTGTAATGAAAGGGGTGGGGATGCATCGGTCAAATTGCCATGGGTGCGATTTTATTTTGTATTAAAAAATAAGAAAAGTCCAGGGCAATTTTTAGTGAATTGTGAGAAGGCTGCTGACAAGGTTGATCCCCTGTACACCTCGGAACAGACTCCTCCAAATGATGCCATGATAACTTATGTTCAAAATCATTCAAGTAGTAAAGGGAGCTGTACATACAAGTGGCTTGATAGGGGTAATGTTCCGGATACAGTCAGGCTGCAGTCCTTAGAGTGCAGGGGATGTATTAGTTCATGGTTTATTTTAGTTTAGTTTACAGATACAGCATGGAAACAGTCCCTTTGGCCCATCGAATCCATGTCAACCTTTTCATGCTAGTTCTATGTTTTTCCACTTTCACATCCATTTCCTACAGTCTAGGTACAATTTAAAGAGGCCAATTAACCTACACAATACCCACACAGCTTTGGGAGGTGGGATGAACTCAGAGCACCTGGAGGAAACCCATCCCGTCACAGGGAGAACATGCAAACTCCATACACAGAAAACGCCCAGGTCTCTGGTGCTGTGAGGCAGCAGCTCTACCAGCTGGACACGAAGTGTTGGTGTAACTCAATGGGTCAGGCAGCATCAATGGAATACATGTACTCCGACCCGCCGGCCCGCAGCCTACAACACCATGAAGTCGCGGACTGCGGGCTTCTAGCCGCTGGCGCGGCGTGGACTTACCATCCGTAGCGGGATCCCTCGCCGGGAGTCCCTGGAGAAGAGCTCCGATCGCGGACCTGCGGCGTACGTCATCCTGAAGCCATGGTCTCCGGTAGGGAAGCATCGAGAGGGCCTGTCATCTGACCGACCCCAGCGGCGACTGCGGAGATTATGGGCCCGACCACGGGGGGAAATGGAGGAGGACTGACTTGTGCATACTTTGTGCCTTCCACCACAGTGAAGAATGCTGTGGTGGATGTTTGCGTTAACTTTTTATTGTGTATTGTGTGTTCTTTTTTATTGTACAGCTGTTTGCAAGTTCATTTCACTGCACTTTATTGTTATTGTGTATGTGATGAATACATCTTGATTGATTGATTGTCTAGGTAGCATTTCAGGTCTAGACCTTTCTTCAGACTGATTATGGGTCCTTTTGTGTATTAACCAGCATCAGCAGTTCTTTGTTTCTACAGATCTAGCAGCTGTGCCACTGCAGTATTTTATCACACATTTCTTTAGTAGTTTCTTATAATGGGATGTTGTGTGTACATTATTGCATTTTAAGTATTTGCCTGATTTTAATAGCATTTTAAACTGTTTCTGGGCTTTGCTGCTCTGCGACCTTGACCAAAGCAAGTAGATTCAGGCCAAGCACAGAAACAACAGCCTACAGAAAGGCATGGACTGTGGCCATTCGTGACTCTTTCATGTCAATGACAGAAGGTTTCAAGTTCTAGCCCACCATGGAAACATGAGCAAGACCAACAATGCAGTATTTAAGGAGAACTAAAAATGATATTTCTCAAGAGTGACATTGAACTATGGTGCATAATGTCCACAAATGTCTGACACAAATCAGAGCAATCCCCACATGCAGAAGCTCATGGGTGCGACTTTGCATAGGAAATACTGAGAGTAAAGACAAATTGTGGCATCAGGTGCTGTCTAGCCTGCTGAGTTACTCCAACATTTTGTTTCTATCTTTGGTGTAAGCCAGCATCTGCAGTTCCTTCCTACACATTGAATTAGTGAAATAATTTACCATTGACTCATCACATGCAATGCTAAAGAGTAGGCAAACTGAAGATTGGTCAAGGTCCTGCTATATATATTTACATTCAGCAATAAAAATTCCATTCATTTCTATGTTATTTATGTGTAGTATTTTCTGATCTGATTGGATAGCATGCAAAATAATGCTTTACACCATACCTCGGTACACATGACAATAATAAATCTAATCCTAAAAGTTATATCTTCCTGGCCAACCTATAACGAAAGATATTTGGGATGAAAGTCTACAATATATACATCAATGCTTGTTAAATGCCAGACATGCTTTAATACAATTTAAAGTATTACACAGATTACATTACTCTAAAACAAAACTAAATAGAATCTTCCCACATATCTCTATCTGTGAAAAATGTCAGCATCTAGAAGCTAACTTAACACATACTTTTGTAAATTGTATAAAAATCAAAAATTTCTGGATTGAAATTTTTAGAATAATTTCTGAAGTTGTCAATACTAAATTGGATCCCGATTCAAAACTAATAATACTTGGAATATCAGAACAAAGTCTAACACTCACAACAAGCCAAAGAAACTTTCTCGACTACAGTATAATAACTGGGAAAAAATTAATATTAAAATTTTGGAAAGGCCCTATAACCCCCACAATTAAAATGTGGATTATGGAAATGTCGGAGACCCTACACCTGGAAAGAATCAGACTTGTCTTAATGGACAAACAAGAACTTTTTGTTAGAATATGGTCTCCATTCATTGACTATTTGAAGGGGTAGATCTGTTCAGCACGGGAGCCTAACTGAAGCTTGAACTCAGGAATAGATGAAAAGTTATACTTTATAATTTACGAACCTATCTACAATGATGTATTATTAGCAAATCATTCCATTCTTTTTTTATCTTGACATTTGTGGGGTTTTTTTCTCTTTCTTTCTTACTCTCTATCTATAAAAAAAAAACTAGAAGCAGAATCAATCCACAATTGATAATATTAATAATGTACGACTGATGTACATGAAATGTTTTCACCATAATATGTGATTGCTTCTAATAAAAATATTATATAAAATGTTTTATTTTTTTTAAAGCTATATCTTCCTTGCAATGATAGGTAGGAAGGGATTTTCAGGGTGAATCGACCACCCCCGGGCCGCGGTGTTTGAACCGGCCCGTTTGCGGGGTTCGGTGAGCCGCGGGACTGTTGGTACCATCGCCCGGTGGGGTATCGCCTCAGCGCAGAGGGAGAAGAGGAGGGAAGAGACAGTAACCCTAAGATTTTTGCCTCCACCACAGTGAGGAGGTGCTTGGAGGATACACTGTGGTGGTGTTAATTTGTGTTTATTATTGTATGATTGTATGTATGACTGCAGGCACGAAATTTCGTTCAGACCGTAAGGTCTGAATGACAATAAAGGTATTCAATCAATCAATCAATCAATCAATTCAATCAAAGTGGGAAAGAGGGGTGAAGATATAATTCTCTATATAAAAAACTAAAGGGCAAGTTGCGATCATTCAGTGCACTTATAGCCTTGACTTTGAAGCATGTACTGTAAGTCAGTTGTGTCTATCTTAGAGTTACTTAAGAGGCTTGACATCATGTAATATGCATGCACATTCCCATTAACATGCAACTTGACAATGAAAACAGTGCCTGATACAAAAAATGATCAATATTACAATCAAATAAATAACAAGTGTTCTACACTCACAACCTTCAGCTTGAACAATTGATATATCACCGAGGTAACCTAAATATCCACTGAAAGGATAATTTACAAATAATGTACAAAACAGTTAGGTCACTCATCATAAATGTCACTTAGATTTTGATTAACAAATAGGTTTAGTAAGTTGATTCTGAATAAAGTTCACATAGTTTCCCAATGTTATTATACAATAGATGCATCCTGAGGAGCTTGATGATAAGAATTCCAGCAGAATGTTGGCAGAAATCATGAAGGGGCTATGTATATATCAATGCTTACCACTAGTCTCAAAAGCTGTACCCCTCCAGCACCATGAATGCATGTATCCTTTAAACCGTGTGCTTTAAATTATACATCAACGACAGCTGCTGGAAGCTTACCAATGTCTACACAAGCCCTTTTAATATCCTATAGATATTTAAAAAAATATCTGTGCATTCAGGCATTTCTTCATTCCCTCAGACTGTTATATATATCGTGCGTGCCTTGTATTTCTTTTCATCCCACCAGGCTCAAAGATGCATGGATTGAATATCAATTTTGTAAACTCCGAGGTGGTAAGTTTCATTATCAACAAAGGATTTTTTTTAACATTTAACATTTTAAAAAATCTGGAAAATTCTAATGTTTAAACCCACAATATTTAACTCATAATTTTGGTATCACAATTATTATTATTTCATTTGACGTTGCTGATGTGCCTTTCATTTAGTTTTTCTTCAAAATAGGTATAATTCCTGGAATGTACTATTAACCTTTCTTGTCCTTTTCTCATGCCAGCTTTCCCACTTCTTTCCCATCCACAAGTATAATTTTGAATGTGAAAATCTGGATGGTCATCATATCGTAATGGGAGCCGTAAGCATATTGGTTAAGTATTTGCAATATGTACAGTTTTGTCCAGTGCTATATTTTTATTCCTCTCTCGAACTCTCAGAGAGCAGCTAGAAATTAGAGTACAACTGTTTGGTGTTAATGTGACTGGTAATATTGCAATATTTCTTAGCTTTCAACGGCAGCAGTAAGAATACATGGGGTTACATCAATAAAACTGTTTAAGGTACATGTTAACATGGCAGAGCTTTTGTTAGATAGTTGTAACTGAGAACACATCCAACAGTTTACCCTCTCATCACAAATTCTGTTGTTAATTCTTCCCTTATCGTGTTATGTTTGTCTCCTTGTCCTTTCAATGTGTTGTTTTATCTTTCTCCCCAATCAATATTAGTAGTAATTAATCACTTAGCCTGAGTCTACTACTTTGCTACATATTCCTATGCCAATTGGCAGAACCAGGCATATACAGTAAACAATGCCCAACAGAGCTGTTGGTGTGAGACCGATCATTGGTAAATATAACTCCATTTGAATACATTTGTCATACGAACACCCTGTTTTGTCAGAGCAGCATGCAGAAGCCTTTGTGGGAAAACACTTGTCCAACTACTGGTGCCTACCATATTGTATCATGGTCAAGCAGTGAGATCTGAAAAATGTTTATGTCCCACACACCATGATAGCCACCAATAATTGCTGAACAGACCATTGCCTAATCTGCTCTTCTATTCACTCATATCAGCATTTCATATGATTCTCTTCTGTCACACTTCTAAATCTTCATTTCATGTCCCTTAAATGCTGGATATAACCCAGGAGAAATGGATTGAAAATTCATTTTGGCTGCGTAGATGAGAAACACAGTATGAGGTACATGATTAGTGATATATATGTCCTCAAAGTACTAAAATGACCTATTTTAGAAAATGCTGCTGACATCATAGGTTGAGTTACTATTTAGAGCACATACAATGTTCTTTCAATAGCAGTTATCTAAACTTACATATCACTTATAAAGCCGGATGCAGTACATACTGTGACAATTATAATAACTAAAGGGAAACTCTTAGTAAAAGTATTTATGACACTGCAATTCATAACGAATATTAGCCTTGAAATTACAATGAGAGATATTGACAATTAACATAATGAGCTCATGGATTAACTCATCTATTTTAAACAAGATAATGGAAGATACATTTAGTAGTCCTGGATAATGTGTGGGGATTATGACGCATGATTAGACTATACTTTTCTGACCCAATAAAGGATAAACAGAAAATATGTCCAAACTCAACCATGCCACCCAAACTGCCCATCTCAGCCCGTACCATTAGTCCGCTGATAACCTTTCCTTTCCATGCACCTATCCAAATGTATTTTTAAAAATTCTATTATACCTGCATCAACTATTTCCTCTGGCAGTACATGCCATGTACCAATAACCCTCTCTATGAAAAAATTGCCACTCAGTTCCCTATTAAATCTTCCCCCTCTCATCTTATATCTATGCCCTCTTGTTCTTGATTTCCCTTTTGAGAGAAAAAAGACTATGTGAATTCATGCTATCTCCCTTATGATTTGATCCACCTCTCTGTGTCCTACACTAAAGTTTTAGCTTGCCCAACCTCTCCCGATAGCTCAGGCCAACGAGTCCTAGCAACATTCTCATAAATCATCTCTGCACCGCTCCAACGTTATTGCATCTTTCCGATAGTAGGGTGACCAAAACAGAACACAATGTCTAAGTGTAGCATCACCACCATCTTGTACAATTGCAACATAACATCCAAACTTCTACACTCAATGCCCTGAATGATGAAGGTCAGCATGCCAAAAGCTTCCTTCACCACCAAATTATGCCACTTGCAGGAAAATATGTACTTACATTAATAAACCCCTGTGTTCTACAACATTCCCCAAGGTCCTATCATTCACTGTGAAAATCCTACCCTGGTTAGATTTCCCAAAATGTAATACCTCACATTTATCTAAATTAACCTCTTTGCCATTCCTCCGTCCACTTACCCAGATGATCAGGATCTTGCTGTAATTCCTAATAGCCAACTTTGCTGTCTATGATAAAATCCATATTAGTGCCATCTGCACACCTATGAATCATGTCTCGTATCTTCTCTTCTTATCTGATATAGATTACAAACAATGGGCCTAGCACCAAGCCTTGAGGCACACCACAAATCATGGGCCTCCAGTCCAAAAATCAGCCTTACACCACACTTTTGCTTCCTAACATTAAACCAATTATGTATCCAATTTAGGTAGCTCTCTCTGGATCCCATGCGATCTAACCTTCCAGAACAGCTTACTTACCAAAGGCCTTGCTGAAGTTCATTTGGTCTATGTCTACTACTCTGCCCTAATCAACCTTCTCAGTTATTTTCCCAATCATTTTCATGAGACATAATCATAGGTGGCACAGTGGTGCAGCGGTAGAGTTGCTAGCACTTACAATGCCAGAGTCCCGGGTTTGATCCTGACTATGGGTGCTGTTTGTACGGAGTTGTACGTTCTCCCTGTGAGTACGCATGTTTTCTCCAAGATCTACAGTTTCCTCCCACACAGATCACAGACCTGGCTGCTGGTGTTGTTTTCTCCTGTGTGGTCATCCCCCCTAACAGTATCCATAATGCTATATGGGTTTCAAGGAGAATGACTACAGCAGATTCCTGCAATCTCTGCCTACTCCTTTTATCCATCCTGGTGATCAAGCAGCTACTTCCAGCCTACATCTTAGATGTGACCACCTCGTTAAAACTTAAATCTATGATGGTTTCGCCATCCCTGAGTGCGTATAACTTCAGCTCCAATGTTTTCATGTGGCTTGTCAGGATGCATTACCCACAGTGTGGTCACCAGGAACATTTTTCTAAATTCCTTGATCTCACACATCTGGTGGAGGAGCATACTACTGCCTAACTGCCAGCCTGACTGCATTAAGATAAAAGCTGAAGTTAAAAGTCCTAACCTTATGTTACCTTCACCCTCTGCTCAGACTCCTCTGCTGCCTTTAGAGCTCAAGAACTTTCCCTCAATCACACCCCTCCCCCTTTGGCACAGCCACTCCAAAAAATGGCCACTCCAAAATGGCCACCCCAATAGTGTCTGCCTTCCTTTTATACACTACGCAGGGCTTTCACTCCCGCACACTCCCTAACACTTAAACTTCCCACACTACTTGTCCTTTCCGTTCCACTGTCTCTGCTAAGACTGAACATCATGATTTTGGCATCAAATATTATTGTCCACACTTTTGCAGGCCATCTCTTTATCTTTCACCACCTGCTGAAAGACACTGAGCTTGTGCCAGGTTCAGAAGGGAGACACAGGCAGCAACAGGTTTGGAAACACATTGCAAATTGAACCTCCAGAGCACCCTAGGTTGCCGAAGCTTTGCTTCAGACCATACTACTTGATATTTAGTTTAGTTTAGTTTAGAGATACAACGCGGAACAGCCCACCAAGTCCGCGCCAACCAGCGATTCCTGCATATTAACACTATCCTACGCACACACCAGGGACAATTTACCTTTTTTATACAAAGTCAATTAACCTACGATTCAGATTCAGATTCAGATTCAGATTCAGATTCAATTTTAATTGTCATTGTCAGTGTACAGTACAGAGACAACGAAATGCATTTAGCATCTCCCTGGAAGAGCGACATAGCAAATGATTTGAATAAATAATAATAAGTGATAATAAGTGTCCGGGGGGTGGGGGGGGGTGATTGGCAGTCACCGAGGTACGTTGTTGAGTAGAGTGACAGCCGCCGGGAAGAAGCTGTTCCTGGACCTGCTGGTTCGGCAACGGAGAGACCTGTAGCGCCTCCCGGATGGTAGGAGGGTAAACAGTCCATGGTTGGGGTGAGAGCAGTCCTTGGCGATGCTGAGCGCCCTCCGCAGACAACGCTTGCTTTGGACAGACTCAATGGAGGGGAGCGAGGAACCGGTGATGCGTTGGGCAATTTTCACCACCCTCTGCAATGCCTTCCGGTCGGAGACAGAGCAGTTGCCATACCATACTGTGATGCAGTTGGTAAGGATGCTCTCGATGGTGCAGCGGTAGAAGTTCACCAGGATCTGAGGAGACAGATGGACCTTCTTCAGTCTCCTCAGGAAGAAGAGGCGCTGGTGAGCCTTCTTGATCAGAGTTGAGGTATTGTGGGTCCAAGAGAGGTCATCGGAGATGTTGACTCCCAGGAACCTGAAGCTAGAAACACGTTCCACCTCCGTCCCGTTAATGTGGATAGGGGTGAGCGTGCCGCCCCTGGACTTCCTGAAGTCTACAATGAGCTCCTTGGTCTTCTTGGAGTTAAGGGCCAGGTTGTTGTCAGCGCACCATGCTGCTAAGTGCTGGACCTCCTCCCTGTAGGCCGACTCATCGTTGTTGCTGATGAGGCCAATCACCGTTGTATCATCTGCATACTTGATGATGGTGTTAGTACCATGTACAGGTGTGCAGTCATAGGTGAAGAGGGAGTAGAGGAGGGGGCTCAGCACACAGCCCTGTGGAACGCCGGTGTTCAGGGTGAGGGTTGAAGAGGTGTGCTTGTCTAACCTAACAGACTGGGGTCTGTTGGTTAGAACGTCCAGTATCCAGTTGCAGAGGGAGGGGTCGATGCCCAGGTTACCGAGTTTGGTAATCAGTTTTGATGGTATAATGGTGTTGAATGCTGAGCTGTAATCGATGAACAGCATTCTTACGTAAGTGTCTCTGTTGTCGAGGTGGGAGAGGGCGGAGTGAAGTGCCGTTGAGATGGCATCCTCCGTACTCCTGTTCTTGCGGTAGGCAAACTGATAGGGATCCAGTGTGGGTGGTAGGCAGCTTTTGAGGTGTGCCAGGACCAGCCTCTCGAAGCACTTGGTGATGATGGGGGTAAGTGCAACTGGGCGGAAGTCGTTGAGGCTTGCCGCAGTGGAGTGTTTTGGCACTGGCACGATGGAGGTGGTTTTAAGGCACGTGGGGACAACTGCTTGGGCAAGTGACAGGTTGAAGATGTCAGTCCAGACGTCTGTCGACTGGACTGACGAGCCTATACGAGACGTCTGACGAGCCTATACGTCTAGGAGTGTGGGAGGAAACCGAAGATCTCGGAGAAAACCCACGCAGATACGGGGAGAACGTTCAAACTACGTACTGCTGTAGGGCAGCAACTCTACCATCGCACCACCGTGCTGCCCTCACATCTATTATGTTTTATATGGAAATGAACTCACTAATGTAGAATCACATTCTGCAGACTTCAGACTGGGATGTAAAGGCAAACATTTGTGTTTCTGTGTGTATAAAGTTAAGAGAAGCATAGATAGGTGAGACAGTCAGAACCTTTTCCCAGGGTGGAAATGTGAAAGACGAGAGGGCATAGCTCTAAGATGACAGGGGCATTGTCTAAAGGAGATATATGGAGTATGTATTTTTACACAGAGGATAGTGGTTGCCTGGAATGCGCTGCCAGGGTTGGCGGTGGTGGCAGATACGATAGGGGCATTTAAGAGGTTTTCAGACATATATATGTCCCTTCCTTATGTTCCAAACGATGATCTCAATGGACTTAATATTGCAACCAATATCTCCACTAAATTAGTACAGTTGAAATTTGCAGGGAATGCCTTAAATGTACAATATAATTCTAAAGCATTTTACTTCTTCAGACTCTTTAGGAAGTACAACATTACTGAAGAGTGCACAGCAATGTTTAATGCAACGATAGGGGATACAGGATTAAAGACAGCGTAGTGTTCATTGAGAGAAATGGCTCTTTTTGCAGAGAGTGTGTATATACCTGGAAATTCATGTCTCCTGGGTACATGAAGATTTTTCTCAATTTGTAATATTTAGCATAAACACTGGACATTCCATGGCAGGATTAATTAATTTTACCACATTTATACTGATTAAGTAGCTTGTTAGCTCCACACAAAGCATGAAAAGATCGCCATTATATTTGGGGCGTTGATTGCGCTTTTTTAAGTGAAGACATTCCTGTTCACAGTCAACACACAGATCAAAACCTTGATTTCAGTAATGCTGCAAAAACAACAAGAAAAAACTTAACATGCTAGTAAGCTTTTTATAAAGAATATTTCTTGGGTACTCAGAATATTATTTTATGGTAATTGTAATCACTGCATAGAACTGCATGTGGCCGGCATGGTGGCTCAGGGTTAAGAGGCTGTCCCACTGCGGCGAACTAATCTGCGAGTTTAGAAGAGTTTGCCCTCGACTCAAACTCGCAGCATGGTCGACACGTGGTCCTAGGTGGTCCTAGGAGGTCCTATGAGGTCACTGGAACTCTCCTTCATGCTCCTGGGAAGTTCCCACATACCCGTGGCCTCAGCTAGGTCGCGGAAAAAATTTCAGCATGTTGAAAGATTTTCCACAAGTAAAATTTGGTCGGCGTGGTTCTATTTAACTCATAGTGCAGTGGAGTGGGGTCGCTATTTGTTACAGGCAGTCGAGGGCAGCCGAAGGCAATCTCCTTCGCTGACCGGGCATTTTGATCGGCTCATTGGAGTTTTCAGGACCAAGGAAAACCAACCGGTAGGTTAAATGCCCACTAAACTTTATTATACTTCTTAAAAGTGTCTCCAACCCCTTCTCCTCCCCTTCTCCCCCTCTCTCTCCCTCCCCCTCTCTCTCCCCCTCTCCCTCTCCCCCTCTCTCTCTCCCCCCACCTCCACTCTCTAAAGGACTTACCGTACACTGTGCAGCCGTCTTTTACCTTCCTCTTCATTGCGGGTGTGAATTTCAGACAGCGCTCCCCTGCTTTCCCTGGCCCCCGTCTTTGCGATGTGTTTGTGTGTGTGTGTGCGGTCGGTCGATCCAGCTCGCGGTTTCAACGCGGACGTTCGATCCAGCTCGAGGTTTTCCAGGCGAGTGCCCTCGAGCTTGAAGGTCAAAGACACTCTTCTTAACTCGCGTATTAGGTCGCCACAGTAGGGCAACCCCTTTAGAGTTGCTGCCTTACAGTGCTAGCAACGCCCGAGACCCGGGTTCGATCCCGACTATGTGTGCTGTCGGTACGGAGTTTGTAAGTACTCCCTGTGACCACGTGGGTGTTCTCAGAGATCTTCAGTTTCCTCCCACACTCCAAAGACCTACAGGCTTGCAGGTTAATTGGCTTGGTAAATGTAAAAATTGTCTCTAGTGTGTGTTATAGTGATAATATGCGGGGAACGCTGGTCGGCGCGGACCCGGTGGGCCGAAGAGCCTGCTTCCGTGCTGTATCTCTAAACTAAACTAAACTAAACTAACAAATTTGCTTGGTGGAAACATTTTGATAAAAATAATGTTTCACATTCCTTTTGAATATCATTAGAGATTTCTACACCACCGCTGCTTATACAACAGCAGAGCTAAGCCACAGGACACTCATCAAATGTGCACAATAATTGTTTTGCGAAAGCAATCCATACCAAAGCTTGACTGTCAATAATAGAATCTGTGATACTGTAATTCACTTAGGTCTCTGTGACAGGACACGTTGGCACGTGCTAGCACCAGCAACCCAGTCACTATAACACCAATGTGTAGAAAGGAACTGCAGATGCTGGTTTACACCGAAGATAAACACAAAATGCTGGAGTAACTCAGCAGGCCAGGCAGCATCTATGGATAGAAGGAATGGGTGACGTTTTGGGTCGAAACCCTTCTTCAGACATAACAGCAATATTGTAATAAAGCAATCACTCGAACAAAGAGACTGAAAAGAAACAACAGTAATTATAGATAGATATTTTAAAAATATTCCCTGAACATTGCTCCTTTTGCACCACACATATTCAGTTAGCATAACTTGAAAATATATAATTGGGAGATAAATAAAAAGATCAATAAACTTGATTTGTTCAAGGGCAATTGTCTTCATAAACAGTATTTTCCATTTGAATAGAATATTTGAATAGAATAGAATAATTAATTCTATCATCTTCCTGTATGTTTACCAGTGATATAAGATTTGGAACAATGTTATACAATATATATATATATGAAGGCTCTTTAAGATATTTTTATCTACAATGAAATTTGCTTGCATAAGTGAAAACCCTAGCCTAGCTACATCCATCCTCACTAGTGGAAGCAATGTTGAAGTTAGACATCATTATTTCCTTTTTGGCAGCCACTAAACACCTATGTTTATTATTCGTGCATGCTGGTAGCTTTTTGCGGATGAAAAAAAGCATTGTAAGGAAGAGTCATATATTTCAGAAGGCATGCAGGAAAGTGGGTACATACAAAGGAGGACCCGGTGCAGGGGAACCGCCGAGAACTAAGGGGGGGCCACTAATGGAATGCGTTAAAATGGAAATATTTTGTAACTTTGTCAGAGCCGTTTAGGTACTTTGGAAATTCAAAATAAAGAATATCACTGTGTCCTGCCACATGTGACAATAAAGTATCATTCATTCATACACAAGTTGTATGCTTCTATTTCTGCGAGTGAATACTTGCCAAATATTCATGGAAAAATAAACTGTTCTGATCATTTGGCATCATATTCAGTACAGACATTGTGGGCCAAAGGCCCGTTCCTCTGCTGTGCTTGTTTTCCAGTGCCCTATTGATGATGTGTACATTCCTTGATATCTAAATAATGACCTCTGAGGAACATCAAGCTCAGCTGCAAATTCCCAAACATACTGCTGTTGGTTGTTGAGGTCAATATGGGGCAGGGGGCAGGTGGCAGGTGGAAATGCAAATCCTGAAATCTTGAGCCAAACACAAAGTGCAGAAGGAACTCTGCAGGTCAGGCAGCATCTGTGAAGGGAATAGATAGATGACGTTTCTGGTCAGGACCGTTCTTCAGACCGATTGGAGGGCGTTGGATGAGAACAGATAGATGACCATGGAAGCGAGACTGGGTCAGAACATGGTCAAACAGTAGGAGAGCAACAGGAATCGCAGAAGGGGAGAAGTGAGAGAATGTTCCCCCTAATCCAGTCAGACTGTAAAAGACTCCCAACCGTAAATGTCAATTGTTCATTGGTGCTATATTGTCACATGTACCGAGGTACATTTTCCTTCTTTGCATACAGTTCAGTAAAAGTTTTAGTAGTAGGCACAATCATACTAAAGTACAGGAGTGTTAGAATAGTCGATAACGCTGAGGCAGTACACAAGAATCACCACTTTGTACCTTTAAGTTCAAAGTTGTTAAAAATGTAAAGTCTTAACTTGGCCATAAAGGCTTATTGGCCTGGCAGCAAAACTGGGTCAGTGTTAAAGGGGTCGGCCAGGCCACACAATGTTGTTGGTGTCCTCCACCGCTGCTCTGCTGCCCTGTGCTACTGCAGGCCATATCCGATCCATGTGCTTGGCCTCTTGGAGGGGTACCCGATCCAATCAAATGGCAGGATGCTGCAGGGCCTCAAGCAGCCCACTCCACCGCACATCAACCCAGGCACATGGACCTGCGAGCCCACCATCCCTGTCTGTCTATTCCCTCCACAGATGCTCCACAGAGTTCCTCCAGCACTTTGTGTTTTGCTTGGGGTAGGTAACACACTGCTTAACCATCGAATCTCCTGGTTTTGGTAACTTGCACTTTAGCCTTGAACATGAATGTGGATATGCTCTGATCATGAGTGATTCAAGACTGAGATTAATGGATTTCTGTGCACTAAAATTATCAATAATTCAGATACAAAAATGGAATTAAGATAAAGATTTCAAATCACAGACCAAGCTTGAGGGTCTGCATCTTCTCCTGTATTTATTTTTATTTAATTCCGTTCTTAGCTCCGTTCAAGTGAATTGGAATTGGATCACACATGCTCGTGATCTGTTCATCTTAGGTGTTGAAAATAAGCCCCTGGCCCCTCTCCCTCACCGCACACACTTTCTCCTACCACTAAACCTGTTATTCACTGAGGACCTTGCTCCTGCCATTGGCCACAGCTTCATCTCTTCCAGCGTCCAAAACGAACAGGTAACACTAGGCAACCATGACATCCAGAGAAAAATTGAAAGAAAATTATATAAACTGTAACAAAGGAAATCAAGGAAATAAGCATCTAAGAACTTGAAATTAACCTGGCAATTTGAATCTGGCAATTTGAAATTATCCTGGCAAATTTTCACCCAGATAGTTGTGTATCTATGGAATTTGCTGCCACAGAAAGCAGTGGAGGCCAATTCACTGGATGTTTTCAAGAGAGAGTTAGATACAGCTCTTAGGCTAAAGGAATCTAGAGAAATGTGGAGAAAGCAGGAACTGGGTACTGATTTAGGATGATCAGCCATGATCATATTGAATGGTGGTGCTGGCTTGAAGGGCCGAATGGCCAAGTCCTGCACCTATTTTCTATGTTTCTAATCACCATACAACACACATACACAGTACAACTATATCCATGGCTGACAGCCCATCCCAGTAGTATCTCACTTGATCTGTGAGATCTATTTCTAGCTTTTACTGGTTGGACTGTAGAGAGAAATTCCATGATTTTAGATTAAAACATGTCATTTTCCACCACTGATGCTGCCAGACTCACTGAGTTCCTCCAGCAGCTCTCTTTTTTTTGTTAACTGATCCCAGCATTTGTAGTCTTTTGTGACTTTGTCACTGTTTGGAGATCGCATGTTCTTCCTGTGATTGCGTGGGTTTCCTCCGGGTGCTCCAGTTTCCTCCCACATGCTAAAAACGTGTGGGTTTGTAGGTTAATTGGCCTCTGTAAATTGCCCCAAGTATGTAGTGAATGGATGAGAAAGTGAGATAACATAGAACTGGTGTGAATAGGTGATCGAAAGCCTGCTTGGATCAGAGGGCCAAAGGGCCTGTTTCCATGCTGTATCTCTAAACTACCATATAACCATATAACAATTACAGCACGGAAATAGGCCATCTCGGCCCTACAGGTCCGTGCCGAACAACTTTTTTCCCTTAGTCCCACCTGCCTGCACTCATACCATAACCCTCCATTCCCTTCTCATCCATATGCCTATCCAATTTATTTTTAAATGATACCAACGAACCTGCCTCCACCACTTCCACTGGAAGCTCATTCCACACCGCTACCACTCTCTGAGTAAAGAAGTTCCCCCTCATGTTACCCCTAAACTTCTGTCCCTTAATTCTGAAGTCATGTCCTCTTGTTTGAATCTTCCCTATTCTCAAAGGGAAAAGCTTGTCCACATCAACTCTGTCTATCCCTCTCATCATTTTAAAGACCTCTATCAAGTCCCCCGTTAACCTTCTGCGCTCCAGAGAATAAAGACCTAACTTATTCAACCTTTCTCTGTAACTTAGTTGTTGAAACCCAGGCAACATTCTAGTAAATCTCCTCTGTACTCTCTCTATTTTGTTGACATCCTTCCTATAATTGGGCGACCAAAATTGTACACCATACTCCAGATTTGGTCTCACCAATGCCTTGAACAATATTAACATTACATCCCAGCTTCTATACTCAATGCTCTGATTTATAAAGGCTAGCATACCAAAAGCTTTCTTTACCACCCTATCTATATGAGATTCCACCTTCAAGGAACTATGCAATGGTTCAATGGTTCAATGGTTATTTTATTGTCACATACACCTAGGTGTAGTGAAATGCTTCTTGTCATGCAGCACATAAAGAAAGAATACAGACATAACAGTAATAAAGACATTTAAACATAAAAACATCCCCCCACAATGGTTCCCATTATGAGGGAAGGCACAGATTCCAGTCCCATCCCCATGTCCACCCATAGTCCGGCCTATTGAGGCCTCCACAGTTGCCTCTACAGAGGCCCGATGTTCCAGGCCGTTCTCACCGGGTGATGTTGGTCCGGCGTCGGGAGAGTCCTCTCAGCGGCTTGGGAACCCTGGAACGGCCGCTTCCGTACTGGCGGCTTCCGAAGCCGACAAGGCCGCGCCGTTTGGAGCTCCACTACTGGCAATCTCATCGCGAGATCCCAGGCTCCCGATGTACAGTTCAGCGCCGCCGCCCGCAGCTGGTCGCTCCTCAGACCCGCAGCTCCGCGATGTTTTTTCGCCGGTCCAGCTCAGCGCGGTGACCCTGGCAAGGCATCGCCCGCTCCGCGATAGCGCTCCAGCGCTGTGCTGCCACCGAAGCCGAGGTTCTGGGCGGTCCCCGACAGGAAACGCCACTCCAGGCCCGCTGGTAGGCCGCGAGGACGGGTCGAAGCTGCAGCCTGGAGAAAAGCTGCCTCTCCGACCAGGTAGGGACCCTGAAAGGCAGTTTCCCCCTCCCCCCCCCCACCCCCCACACAAAAAAGTCAAGACCTCCAAACAAAACACTTTAACTAACTAAAAATAAAAATAAAACGGTGAAAAGACAGACAACTGCTGGCAGGGCAGCCGCGCACAGGACAGCGCCCCCTTACATGGTTATTCCCAGATCCCTCTGTTCAACTGTATTCTTCAATTCCCTACCATTTACCATGTACGTCCTATTTTGATTTGTCCTGCCAAGGTGTAGCACCTCACATTTATCAGCATTAAACTCCATCTGCCATCTTTCAGCCCATTCTTCCAAATGGCCTAAATCACTCTGTAGACTTTGGAAATCCTCTTCATTATCCAGATCATTAAACTAGATCCTAATCTGCAGAAATAAAGCAAAAGTAATTGGGAACGCAGCAGGAATTAATAATTATCAGGTCTGTTCCGCTGTATCTAGACAGAATAAGTTATAAATTGTTCACAATATTTGCAAACCCATTATTAATGTATCGAGTCAGAGCCAACAGCCAGCATTAACATTAACCCTTGGTACTGACGTACATGGCAAGTACATACTTGGAATTAGACACAAAATGTTGGAGTAACTCAATGAGACAGGCAGCATCTCTGGAGAGAAGGAATGGTTGACATTTTGGGTCGAGACCCTTCTTTCCTACACATACTTGGAATTTCAACATCCACCCATGTAAAAAGCTGTCAAGTGCCATTGCAATCTTAGTGGAATTGCTCTAACTGATTGCAGAATATTGCGTAAAGTAATGCCGTCATATTGAACAGGGGCAGAACAAGCCCTGCCCCAAAACATCTGAAACATAGCTTGAAACTTGGCTAATCCAGACTTCCTTGCTAGTTGAAGGCAAATATGTCATGAACTTTGATTATTTCTGAATATCCCAAAAATCTGCGAAATTATCATATTATTTAAACATTTAAAACATTTAAAAACTTTTAAACAATTAAAGACATTTTAAGAATTTCAATTCATTTAGAATAATTAGGAGTGTATCTGAGAATATCAGAGTGTAATCGGCAAAATGGCAGAGGACATAAGTTTAAGATGAGACGGGCAAGTTTGTGGGTGACACAGTAGTGTAGCTGGTAGACATGCTGCCTCACAGCACCAGAGACCCAGGTTTGATCCTGAACTCAGAAGCTGTCTTGTACAGTTTGCACACTCTCTTTGTGACTACGTGGGTTTCCTCTGGGTGCTCCAGTTTTCTCCTATATCCGCAAAACATGTAATTTTGTAGATTAATTGGCCTTTGTAAAATGTCCCTAGCGAGTAGGGAGTGAATGCAAAAGTAGGATAACATAGATCCAGTGTGAACGGATGATCAATGATTGATGTGGACTCAGTGGGCTGAAGGGCCTGTTTCTATTTTGTTTTTCTAAAATAAATTTAATAGGAATCTGAGGGACATCTTTTTCACTTAAAGGGTGGTGAGTATATGGAACAATACTGAGCAAGTAGAAACAAGAAACTGCAGATGCTGGTTTACAAAAAAATACACAAATTCCTGGAATAGCTCAGCTGTTCAGGCAGCATCTCTGGAGGACAGGGATAGGGTACTTTTTGGGTTGGGAATCTCAGAGTCTGAGGAAGGGTCCAGACCCCAAAATGTCACCTATCCCTTTTCTAAAGATGCTGCCTGACCTACCTGACAGAGGAATTAATTGAGGTGGGCATAGCATTTAAAAGACATTTGGACAGCTACAGGGATAGGAAAGGTATAGCGGGCTATGGGTCAAATGCGGGAAAATGGGACTAGCCCAGAAGGGGGATCTTGGTCGACATAGGTGAGTAGTGCTGAAGGGCCTGTTTCCACACTTTATGACTATGACTGAATTGAGACAGTGGATTAATGCAGAAACCCTACATTTGTGGCAGCCGTATGGAGAAATGTTAGGACCTTGCACAAAATCATTGACGTTTCCCAGCCCAGTGACACTACGGAGATTTAACCAGAAATCCACTCTTTTCACATTTAGGAATATAAAAAATAATCAATATTCTGAGCATAAGCACTGTTAGAATAATTCATTTTAATGCCTGACCCCATAATAACTATAACTGTCACATTTAAAATCTATTTTAAGTAAGTATCCTCCAAGGGTTCATTTTCTTCATTAATATATATGAATTATATATAATGCCTATATAATGTTGACCGAGACACACAGCAAAACAGCTCAGTGGTCAGGGAGAACTTGTTCATCAAAGATTTTATTACAGCCTAATATTTTTATATTAAATCACCTTCTTCAGATTAAAAAGTTAATGTTATTATATACTTAAAAATCATGGTTTCTTCTGGTATTAACTGTTCCAATGCTCCTGGAAGAGCTTCCTACAGATCCCTTCAATGCTCAGTACGTAAGATGGACCAGGAAGTGTCCACCACTCTCTGGATTCTCAGTCGTTGCTAAACCAGGCCATGATGCAACCAGTCAGTGTACTCTCTTCTGTACATATGTGGTTTGAGTATTTGTTGACATACCAAATCTGCTCAATCTTATTAGGAAGTCATGATGAGCTTTCTTTGTGAAACAACATACCATGGTGGTTAGTCACAAATGGTAGAACTAGATCATACAGTGGCAATCTTGCATCAGATTGCTGTACCTTCCTGGAAATAAGCAATACAATGAGCATTTAAATGTTGATCGATTTTCTTGTTACAATGGTTAGCGGAGAAGCAGAGAAAATTAACACTAAATCAATAAACAAAAAACTTCAAATAGTACATCCTGTGAAATTAAGATAAAGTGAAATACTGAAATATCTGGGATAATTACATATCAAACACTCTTAAATCAAAAAGAGAATTTTGAAAGAAGTATTTAGAAACAGACATTGATAAGACATCAGAAAACATGCAGTAGCATCCACTCAGGGCTGCATTTACATATAAACTTCACAAGCTTAAGCTTAGGGCCTCAAGATCTAGGGGAGGCATCGGCAGGGCCGGATTTACCTATAGGCTTCATAGGCTGAAGCCTAGGGCCTCAAAATCTAGGGGGCCTCTGGCCAAGGTGTTTTTTTCCCAGAGAAAAAAAAATTTGGAGCGCTATCAGCGTTTCCACTTTGACGGAAATTACCCGAAATTCCAGTTCCGTTTTGGGGAAATAATTGCGACCCTCCGCGCCTGCGCAGTTGGGGGAAGCCGGTGACGCAGTAGCGACACAAAATGACGCTGTCTCTCCACGGGTGCGCAGTGTGCCCGAGCTGGTTCAGATCTCCATTTGCACTCCACACAATCACCTCGATGCCTCGTGTCTACCAAAGATCCTAGGTAAGTAGTGGAATATTGCGTTGCGGGAGTGCCCGTTTCTCCGGGCCGGGGGGGGGGGACTGCGGTGTCTGCGGTGCGGAGTCGGAGCCTCGCTGCGTGGGAGGGAGAGAAAGAAGGAGGGAGGGAGGGAGGGAGGGAGAGAGAGGGGGGATGTGAGAGGGGGAAAGGGGGGGTTGAGACAGAGGGGGAAGAGAGAGGGAGGGGAGGGGAGAGAGAGAGGGGGAGGGGAGAGAGAGATGGGGAGGGAGAGAGAGGTGGTGGGAGGGAGGGGGAATGAGGAGGGGAGAGAGGGAAAGGGGGATTATCATTAGTGAGATTGCAAAATTAAGGTATGTTTTAGAGCAATTATACTTTCTCCTCCATATGAATAATATCAAACATGCTGCCGTGGCCTGCCGCTGCGTGGGGGGGGGGTGTGCGAGGGGAAATTGGTGGGGGGTTGTAGGCAGGAGGGGTGTGTGAGCAGGGGTGGTGTGCCCCGCCAGCGCCCGGTACCGCCAGTGCCCGGCCCTGTCAGCACCCAACCCAGCCAATGCACGGCCACACTCACCCCTCACTTCCCCAGGATCTCGAGGTTGCAGCAGTCGGCCTCGCAGTCGGCCAGGCTCCGGGCTGCTCCCCAACTACGTGCCGCCTCATAACTCACTCATTCAGGACAGCGTCTGGACTCACTCACTCAGCACGGCTTGTGGACTCACTCAGCACGGCTTGTGGACTCACTCAGCACGGCTTGTGAACTCACTCACTCACTCACTCAACATGGCTTGTGGGCTCACTCACTCACTTGTGGACTCACTCAGCATGGCTCATGGACTAGCCCGGCCTCCACGGCTTTATTCTCCTAGCCCCGGTGATTTACAGCGGGTGCCGGAAGGGGCGGTACCTTCATGCTAACTGACAGGCGAGAAGACCAATCTGCTGATCTCATGATTTTTAAACCTTCATAACTTTTGTAATATTTGACCGATCTGAAAAAAACTTGGTGCAGAGGAGAACGGTGAGTAAGGTGGCAAAAAAATCCTGGCGATATACTATACAGTTTTTGCGCAAATTTAAAAACAACGCAAACCGGAAGAGGACAAGATGAGAGTTTTAGTAATAGTATAGATAGATAGGTTATCTGAACTGATTGGATAGCACACAAACAAATACTTTTCACTAAATTTCAGTGCACGTAACAATAGTAAACCAAAACAAGGATAAACCATGCAAGACCTCATCTGTACCAAGGCACCAAATTAGATTTAAAGATGCCAAACTGAGCAGCAGATGAGTACGGAAACACCACCAGTGAGTGGTTGATTAAAGAGTGCGATAAAAAGCTTTTAGAACTTCACAGAAAATAGTGGTACATTATGACAAATCCATGAAGCTCGCAATATAAACCACAGGCAGGGCTTGTACCCAACTATTTGAGGACCTCTGCTCACACAACACAATTAAGAGGAGCACAGAACAGAAAGATAATTTGAATTTTCCTGGAGTAGAGAATAAAAATGGTTCAGGTGTGGTTCTGAGAGAAGTCCCTGCAAAAGATGGAACACGTAAATTTGTAAAGAGTAGAGTTGGATGTTTCTAAGGAAGGTAAAATATGAGATCACTACTGCAGTCTGAAGAAGGGTCTCGACCCGAAACGTTGCCTATTTCCTTCACTCCATAGATGCTGCATCACCCGCTGAGTTTCTCCTACATTTTTGTCTAACTGCAATCGGAGGTTGAGTTTTCAACCATAAAAACATGCCATGAACCTCTATTAAATATCTGAGTCATATGGAATGGAAAGGAATACATTATTGTCACATGTGACAAGGCACAGTGAATTTCTTTGCTTGCATACCCAAGGTATGCAAATAGCAGCCACCCAAAGTGCTGACAAAGTTATAAAGTACGCCGGCTCCTCTTTTGTTCTCCCCCCTCCCCCACTAGGGTTACCTCGCGCTGGGTCCCTATTGTCCATAGTTCTCCCCTTCACCCCCCTCCCTCCCCATTGTCCATTGTTCTTCCCCCTCCCTGACGGCGGTCCCCCCACGCCGGGTACGCCATTGTTCTGGGGTAGAGGCTCAAATGGCCAAATGGCCTCCTCCTGCACATATTTTCTATGTTTCTATGTCAATCAGATCAAATGCGGATTGGTGGAGATGGTCAGCATGGACATGGTGGGCTGAAGGGGCTGTTTCTGTGCTGTACAACTCCGCGACTCCATGACTCAGTAATTGAATTGTGTAACCATAGATTAGGTTGAATTCAGTACAAGTAATGTTCCGCTGTCGAGGAAATTGACAGAGGAAAATTAAAGGAAAAACGGAGGCTTCGAGGTACGGTTCAAGAGGCTTTATTGCATGATATCATGGAGAGATGGCGGCAGTTAACTGCTCACCAGTTCTCTGACTTCACAGCAGAATTAGCCAATAGTTATACCGTGCAGTAAAAAACCTTTTTTTTTGCTCAACACAATTATACAAAAACATACTAAACATTGGCTAAATGTTTTCCTGTTATTAAGAGTCAAGAGTCATGTGTTTTATTGTCATATGTCCCGATGGGACAATGAAATTCTTACTTGCTGCAGCACAACAGAATATGTGAATATGTAAACATAGTACATAATGGGGGAAGAGAAAAAAAAGTTCAATCAATACCAATATAGTGCAATAATAATATAGTCTTTTGCAGTTCGGAGCTCAGAGCTTATTTGTTGTCATGTTTAATAGCCTGGTGGCTGTAGGGAAGAAGCTGAACCTGAACGTTACAGAACCTGGACGTTACAGTTTTCAGGCTCCTGTACCTTCTTCCTGATGGCAATGGTGAAATGAATGTGTGGCCAGGATGGTGTGGGTCTTTGATGATGTTGGCAGCCTTATTGAGGCAGCGACTACGATAGATCCCTTCGACTGTGGGGAGGTCAAAGCAGTTAATGGACTGGGCAGTGGTCACAACTTGTTGTAGTCTTTTCCGCTCCTGGACGTTCAAGTTGCCGAACCAGGCCCAGATGCAACCAGTCAGAATGCTCTCTACCGTGCATCTGTAGAAGTTTAGCAGAATCCTCTTCGACATGCCGAATCTCCGTAATTTTCTCAGGATGTTGAGTCGCTGATGTGCCTTTCTTTATAATTGCATCAGTGTGCTGGGTCCAGGAAAGATCTTCGAAAATATGCACGCCCAGGAATTTGAAGATTTTGACCCTCTCCACCATCATCCCATTGATGTGAACAGGATTGTGGGTCCTTATCCTTCCCCTACCAAAGTCCACAATCAGTTCCTTGGTCATACTGATGTTGAGAGCCAGGTTGTTGTGCTGGCACCATTTGGTCAGTCGGTCGATCTCACTTCTATACTCTGACTCATCCCCATCTGTGATTCGTCCAACAACAGTGGAGTCATCAGCAAACTTGATGAAGGAGTTCGCACTATGTCCGGCTACGCAGTCATGAGTATAGAGTGAGTAAAGCAGGGGGCTGAGCACGCAGCCTTGAGGTGCACCCGTACTATTACTATCTACTATATGGGTATAAATTATTTAATTAGTCATAATATACTTTTTGTTTATGTTAATCTATACTAAAACTCTCATCTTGATGACTTCCTGCCTGCATTGTAATTAAATTTGCGCTAAAACAATCCCCTTAGCACTACAATTTTTGTCACTTTGCTCTCCATTCTCTTCTGCTGTAAGTCAAATAAGTTTTGTTCCGATCAGTGAAATAGTACAAAAGTTATGAAGGTTTTGAAGGTTCCCCCTCTCCCACACACCGCCCTCCCCCACAGACCCCCCTCCCTAACCCCCACCCCACATCCCCCTCCCCACACACCCCTCCCCCACCCTTACCCCCACTCAACCACCCCCCTCTCCCACACCCCCCTTCGCCACACCCCCCTCACACCCTCACACCCTCTCCCCCACCCCCCTCTACACACCCCTCCCCCACACCCTTCCCTCCCCCACACACCCTCCCCAGAATGGTGGAACATTGCTTTGGAGAAATGGGTTGCGTTGGTGGAACAGGTGAGTGGTGGAATATTGCGTTGGGGAATGGGTTGCATTGGGGGGGACGGGACCAGGCCTCTCGTCTGACTGGGAAGCAACGGGTCCCACTTAGTCTAGTTTTATTTAAAGATCACTGCTGAGGAAGGCAAAGGGAATCTTATGTTTAGGAACGGCTTGAGTTGGAGGACCACGCCTCCCATGGGAGTTATGGGTTGGGAACAGGTGTGTTGGGGGAGCAGTCCCAATGGGTCTGCACTTGGTCTAGTACTTATTAAAAGTCTGATCTTGTTAGTGTGTATATGTGTATATGTGTGTGTATATGTGGTTGTCTTTACATCTTAGCGAAAAATCTTTGCGGTAACGATAACATTTTTACATATTCTGGTTGACATTTTTTCCGTCAAGGCCGGGATCACCTTATCTGAACATTTCATGCTTTATTTCTTGACTTATTACCGATTAAAGTTTGAAAACATCAAAAGACTGAAATTAAAACCACCGGCTTCAAATGATGACGTCACAATGACACATTATTCGCGATTAAAGCTATAAAAATGCCAACTTTCACAAGATTTTTACATATTCTGATTCACATTTTGTTGGGGGAATTGCGTTGGAGGAACAGGGCCCAATGGATCAGGTGGGTAGGGAAGGGAGAGGGGTTATGGAGGGAGGGAGGGAGTGACTGAGGGTAGGGAGTGACTGAGGGTAGGGGAAAGCAGAGGTGATGGAGGGAGTGGAGGAGAGGGAAGAGAAGAGGGAGGGTGAAGAGGAGGGGGAGGGAATGTTGGGGATGAGGAGATATGAGCCTCACCTGTTCAGTTGGGGGCTATGGGTGAGTGGTGGAATATTGTGTTGTGGGGAACGGGTTGCGTTGGGGGAACGGGTGAGTGGTGGAAACAGGTTGAATTGGGGGAACGGGTGAGTGGTGCAATATTGCATTGGGGGAACAGGGCACAACAGGTCCCACTTGGTCTAGTTATTATTAAAATTATTTGGGGCAGAGAAGAAGGGGAAGCCAAGCAGCAGTCATTCCCATAGGCAGAGAAAAAGCTTTCAACAGTGTAATGAATATCTCTCTTCCACACTATGGAGAGATCTGAATCTAGCTAACAGCTCACATTGTGGATTAAAGTATTCAATTCTCCAATATCATCCTTGATGAAAGAATTGCATACCTCTTTGTCATAGTAATTCAATCCTAGGCAGAAGCAATCAAAAATCCATACATTTTCAGTCAAAATGCATCAGATTTGCCTTATGTTGATAACTGATGCTACAAATGCTCAAAAATACTCCAGTGCGTTTTCCTATGTAAACCCCTGGAGGAGGTGAAGCAATGCAAAATCTGTTGTCAAAATTTTAAAAATATTTTTATCTGACTGAATGGAAAGATTGCATACTGAATATCTCCCAAGGTCAACAATGTGCTAAAAAAAAACAATGGATATGTTGCAAAGGCGGGCCTAATTGAGCTAAAGATCTGCAGGATTAGAAACATAGAAACATAGAAAATAGGTGCAGGAGTAGGCCATTCGGCCCTTCGAGCTTGCACCGCCATTCAATATGCTCATGGCTGATCATCCCACTCAGTATCCTGTACCTGCCTTCTCTCCATACCCCCTGATCCCTTTAGCCACAAGGGCCACATCTAACTCCCTCTTAAATATAGCCAATGAACTGGCCTCAACTACCTTCTGTGGCAGAGAATTCCAGAGATTCACCACTCTCTGTGTGAAAAATGTTTTTCTCATCTCGGTCCTTAAAGATTTCCCCCTTATCCTTAAACTGTGACCCTTGTTTTGGACTTCCCCAACATCGGGAACAATTAGGATTGAGAGCTAATTGTTTAACCAAAAAAAAACAAAAGCACGCAGCAGGACAGACAATCTTTGGAGGCTGAGGCAGAGCTTATGTTTCAGGTCAGTGACTTTTAGGCAGATATCGAAATGTGTTCAACATAATTTTAAAATTCCACAAGATTTCAAATGGATTATTTGCAAGGAGCATCAGGCATGGAAGAGCCTTGGTAGAAATGTCCCTGAGAGTGAGATGGTAGCAACTAAATTCCAATAGCACACAGAAATGGCAAGATACAAAATAAGCACAAATGCTAAGTGAGAAGCATAATGATCTTGAGTGCCTGTAATAGAGTAATAGAGTAATAAAGCAGTATAGCATGAAAACAGGCCCCTTGGCACACCTGGTCCATGCTTTCCATGTGGGGGAGAGGGGGTGGTGTGGGGGAGGGGGTGTGTGGGGGAGGGAGGTGTGGGGGAGGGGGGGTGGGTGAGTGGGGGAGGTGGGGTGTGTGTGTGGGAGGGGGTATGTGGGGGAGGGGGGCCTGTGTGGGGGAGGGGGGGGAGGGCGGTGTGGGGGAGGGGTGTGTGGGGGGTGGGGGTGGTGTGGGGGGGATTGGTGGTGTGGGGGAGGGGTGTGTGGGGGGTGAGGGTGGTGTGGGGGGGATTGGTGGTGTGGGGTGGGGAGGGGTGTTGTGGTGGGGTGGGGTGGTGTGAAGGGGTGGAGGAAGAGGGGAGGAATGGGGAGGGGTAAAGGGGGATGTGGGTGTGTGGAGGGGGGTGTGTGGGGGGGAGGAACTCCACTCAGTGGCCACCAGCCGCGGCACCACACGGCACCACACAGCAGCATCCCCGACCCCACACAGCGGCGTCCCCGACTCCACTCTTGCGGGCTCACTCAGCACGGCTTGCAGACATCCTCGGACATCCGGTGGCGCTGTTGCTAGCTGCTTCCGCCCACGGTCTGATTGTCTTTTTTAATTTTGTTATGTTTAGAGTGTGTTTTTTTAGTTTTTTCAATATTTTATGGAGGGAAAGCCGGTAGGGTAAGTGGGGAACCGTCCTTCAGTCACTTCCTGGCGAGGATGCGGCTATTATCCGAGTCATGTCCTCGCCCCCCCCCCCCCCAACTGGATTGGCACGGCCTTTCCTGCCGGGACCGGATCAGAGCTTCAGCAGCTGCAGTGCTGCGCTCGATACATCGCGGAACGGGCGAGGCCTTACCTGGGATCACCGTTGGAGCTCCGGATGTGTTGGGCTGCTGCTCCAACATCGCGGAGCTGTGGGTGTGGAGCTCCCAACGCGGGCGGCACTGACTTTAACATCGCGGAGTCCTGGGAACCTTTGCCGGGGGTGACCAGCGCGAATCTCCACCCAGCGCGGCCTGTGGACATCGGGAGCCGCGGACTCCGGTGGAAGTTGGAAGGTGGCCGATTCAGAGGTCCAGGCCACTGAAGATGTTCTCCCATTCAACGTCAGGGTTCCATCGTTCCCGGCGAGAGTGCCTGAACATCGGGCCACCCGTGGCGGCGACTACGGGGTGCTCGGGAGGCCCCAACCACGGGTGAACATTGGGGAACATCAGCAAGGAGGTTGACTGGACTTTGGTTACTTCCCTCACAGTGGGGAACTTTGGTGCCACTGTGGGGATGTTTGTGTTGTGGACTATTGTGTTCTGTGTTTTTGCGCTTTTTAAAATTTTATTTTTTATATGACTCTAAGGGAAAGAGAATTTTGTTGTACCTTAATTGAAGACAATGATAATAAATTAAATCAAATCAAATCAAATCAAATCAATCAGCATGGCTTGTGGACTCAATCAGCACGGCTTGTGGACTCAGCCCTGCCTCTGGGATTTTTATTCTCCTCGCCATGGTGATTGACAGCGGGTGCTGGAAGGGGCGTTACTTTAATGGTGACTGACAGGCGAGAAGACCAATCTGCTGATCTCATGATTTTCTAAACCTTCAAAACTTTTGTAATATTCCACCGATCGGAACAAAACTTGATGCGCTTGGAGCAGAGGAGAACGGTGAGTAAGGTGGCAAAAAAAATCCTAGTGCTCTAGGGCACCGTTTTTGCTCAAATCTAAAAATACACAAACCGGAAGAGGACAAGATGAGAGTTTTAGTAATAGTATAGATGTATGTATGCTTTCAATGAGCTGTCAAATGGACAGATATAACAGTAACTTTAGAAAAAAATTGGATATATATAAACGTCTATAAATGTGTGTGTGTGTGTGTGTGTGTGTGTGTGTGTGTGTGTGTGTGTGTGTGTGTGTGTGTGTGTGTGTGTGTGTGTGTGTGTGTATGAAATTGGATATATACAAACACACACGTATATATATATATATAAACACACACATATATATATATAAACACACACATATATATATATATATACACACACACACATATATATATATATATTCAAATATATATATATATATACACACATATATATACACACGCACACACATATATATATATACACACACATATATATGCACACATATATATACACATATATATACACATATATATATACACACACATATATACACACACATATATACACACACATATATACACACACATATATACACACACATATATACACACACATATATACACACACATATATATATACACATATATATATACACACATATATACACATATATATACACACATATATTATCAGATATACACATATATATACACATATATATATACAACATATATATATACACATAATATACAACAACATATATATACACATATATATAATACATATATACACATATTTATCACAATATATATCCATGCACATATAGATATTATATATATATATATTATATGATATAATATATATATATATATATATATATATACACACACACACACACACACACACACACACCCATTGGAGATACAAATTGCATATATATAAAAGTCTATATATATTGACTTCCATATATACACCTAAATTTATTTTAAAAGTCAGAATTATATCCGCCTCTATAGCTTCCTATTATATCCGCCTCTATAGCTACAGCTCATTCCAGGTACGGACTACACTGAGTGAAAGAATCGCCCTGATATCCTTCTTAAATCTCCCCCATCTCACCTTCAGCCTGTGTCCTCTAGTTTTAGAATCCTCTACCTGGGAAAAAGATTGTGAGTGTTCACTTTATCCTACATTAATTATTAAAATGACCGGCCAGCACAAGCCACCGTATTCTTTGGCTATTTTTAGAGAAGGCCAATGTTATAAGTATTGATTTGTAGTTAATGCTAACCTACGCATCTTGTGGTTGATGCTCACGGGGACCGTGTAAAAATTGTAGAAGCATATGCAAGCTCTTGGTACAGGTAGCCTAAGCCTCAGCAGTGAAGGGAAATGCGTGGATTCTAGGGATATGGATCATGTGCAGGCAGATGAGATTAGTTTATCTTGGCAACATGTTCGTCACAGACATTGTCGGCTGAAGGGCCTGTTCCAAGGCTGTCACTGTTCCATGTTCCATGTTAAAGCCACAAGGGCATGAGCTCAATGTCAGAAGCAGCCTATTATATTTACAAATTATCAAGTTCAAAGAATATTTCTATCAATCAGGATGTGAGATATATTGTTTGTGCTCACAATCACTACTCAGAGACTAAATCGTGGAAACAAGAAATGCTTTATTTGCGAGTCTGCAGAATCGGGTGCCTCTCCAAGTTGAGACACACCGAGCAAAGGAAAAACGTCTATTTTTATACAATTCAGTATACAGTCTTTATTGATCGGACGCCTCCCCTTCTGACCCCTTCCAATCAGGGTACCGAGGTTCACAATCTTCCAACCCTCCCCTCCGTACGTCATCAATCATTCCCTCTCCTCCCACAGCATACATCGTATGTACATTTAAATTAGGTTCTTTGTCATGAGGGGCGTAAAGTTAATATTCATTTAACTGATTAAGCATGCGCAGTATCTGTTGCCCTAACCTACATAATTGCCTTTGACCTAAAGAATAGCTTCTGCGTTGTCTGCTACATTCCTTACCTTATCTTGTTATAGTACAATGTTATCAACAGCTCTGAAGGTCTGACTGTTTGTTCGAATCACAAGGTTGGTGATTCCAGCTATTCGGCCCATCACAAGGTCGGTGACTACAATCACTCGGCCCCTCACAATGGTGGTGGTTTAATCATCTTATCCCTCACAAGGACTCTCAAAAATTAATTGATTGAAAGATACAATTGGAAACAAGACCTTTGGCACATAATGTGCACACCGACCATCGATCACCCAGTCACTCTAGTTTTATGTTATTCCGCTTTCAGATCCACTTCCTACATCCCCATGAACTGCCTGTCTTGGGTGTTCCTGCCAGGAGCATAGTGTATCTCAAGCCAGTTTAGTTTAGTTTGTTTAGTTTAGAGATACAGTGTGAAAACAGGCCCTTCGGCCCACTGTGTCCGCACCAACCAGCGATTCCTGTGTATTAACACTACCCTACACACACTAGGAACAATTTAGAATTATATCAAGCCAATTACCCTACATACCTGTTCAAGAAGGAACTGCAGATGCTGGAAGATCGAAGGTACACAAAAATGCTGGAGAAACTCAGCGGGTGCAGCAGCATCTATGGAGCGAAGGAAATAGGCGACGTTTCGGGCCGAAACCCTTCTTCAGTCTGATGACGTTTATGTCATTTCTATCACAATGGAATAGTTCTAGGTCACTGCAGTCATTGTGGGAAATATTATCCTGATCACTGAGGATAATTCCCCTGCTCCTCAATGAAATAGTCCCACTGGATATTTTGATCCAAATTGGGCCAAAACATCCTGAAGTTCTAACAGCATATCTGAAGGTTAGAGCCTCAAGTCATGCAGGACACCCTCGGTAGTGCGTTTAGTAGTACTGGTGGCAAAATACAGAAGCCGATTAACCCTAGTGTGTTTTTCTGGGGTGGTTTGAGCCTTGAACCTGTTGACTCAGAGGAAAGAGTGCTATAAGTGACCCAGGGCCGATTAACAGTTCATTTTCTTTTTCTACCAGCCTACTCAGAGTTGCTCTGCAAAAGAGAATTCTAATTTTGAACTAAATAGAATAGCACTCCCATATTGATTTTACGCTGTTAGAATTATGGTTACAATAAGAACTACCAGATCTTTGATACCTCATCAAAGCTTTTAAGTGGGAACATGATTAGATCCATACTCTAAATGTATTAATGGTTCACAATCGCTCTAAAATATCAGCAATTTTTCACAGCTGAACTAAAGCACAAATTTACAGCACACACATTATCAGGCCTTGAGGCTCCCATGTTGGAAATAAAGACAGATTCATTATCCACGAACAAATATGCTAACTGCTACATGATAGCCAGAGTGCATAACAATTCAAATGGTAGTTTGATGTCTGAAGCTGGCAGTGCTATTTAATGTAACTAAATTTATTGCAGGTATTTTGTTCCTGCTTTTATCTTCTACCCAAAACATTGTTATTTTAGTATAAGAAGATATGCTGGAGACACAATATGCTGGAGAAACTCAGCGGGTCAGGCTGCATCTCTGTAGAAAAGGAATAGGTGACATTTCAGGTTGAGACCCCAGCATCTGCAGTTCCTTCCTGCACATTATTTTGGTATAGTTTAGCTTTAGTTTAGATATAGAACATAGAAACAGAGTGAAGACGACCTCCTTTGATCTCCTTCGACCTCGCTTCGACTATGATGAAGACAATCTACGACTACATTTGACTACCTTCGACTACCCTCGATTACCTACGACCTACTACAACCTACTACGACCTATTACGTCTAAACCTACCAGTAAAAAAAGTGTTGATTTTTTTCATGGCGACCTTTTTTCACTCGCAGGCATTTTTTAACATATTGAAAAAATGCCGCGACCTAGCTGAGGCCTCGAGTACGTGGAGACCACTCTCGAGCATGAAGGAGAGTTACGAAGACCTCCTACGACCTTGTGTCGACCATGCTGCGAGTATGAGTCGAGGGCAAACTCGCCAGAACTCGCGGATTAGGTCGCCCAAGTGGGTCAGGCCCTTAGAAGACAAGAGGGCATAGCTTTAAGTTGAGAGGAGCAAAGTTTAAAGAAGACTAGACCAAGTGCAGACCTGTTGGGTCTGTTCCCGCAATGCGCGGTTGCAAAGGGGGGGGGGCGGCCTGACGTCATCGCGTAACGCCACGTGCTAGGCGTACGCCATCAAGACGCAGTGTACGATGTCAATACGCTGCGTACGACGTCAAGACGCTGCGTACGATGTCAAGATGCTGCGTACGCCCGTCGAGACGCTGCGTACGCCCTCAATGCACCTGCGGGCCGACAGGCCGTTGACGCGTGGGATTTTTGGACAGTGCAAGCCCGCGGGGACGGCGAAAAGCAGCAGGGGACCAGCCGATCTGTGTCTTCCGCCAGCGTGACAGAGCTGGGCCGGGGGGGAGGGGAGTGGAAGAGAGCCGGTTTGCAGCAGCAAAAATCGCTAGCGTAATTTGAAAAATGTCGGCGTTTTTGGAGGACAGCCGGCCGGCTGCAGCCATTATGGAGGCAAAAAAATAGTGAGTGGGAGGGGGGGGGGGTTAGCAATTTATTAAAAATGTGTACATGAAAACGACGAAATTTAATGAGGAGTGGATATGCGAATGTAAAAGTGAAATCGCTAGTGAAATGGAAAAAATCTCGGAGTGTTTGCATGTGGTTTTGGCGGACCAACGAATCAAAGGCCAAAAATCTAAAAAATCTAATCTGACATACACCCACAAACAAACACACACACACACACACACACACATACACATACACACACAGAGTTTTAAAAGTATACTAGACCAAGTGCAGACCCGTTGGGTGTGTTTCCCCAACGGCGTTTGCGGGGGGGGGGGGGGGGTTGTGGCATCACACTCACATTAACCACCCCCCAAACACACAGGTGGGGGGAGGGGGGGGTGAGAAGAGGGGAGGGAGGGGAGAGGAGGAGGAGGAGGAGGAAACGGGACAGATTTGGGAGGGAAAGGAGAGCGGGGTAGGGGGTGAGAGAGGGGGATGGGGGAGAGAGATGTGGGTGAGGGGGGGGATGGGGAGGGAGGGGAGGAGGGAGGGAAGGGGAGAGGGGTGGGTGGAGAGAGGGGAAAGAGTGGGGAGGGAGAGTGGAGGGGGAAGGGGGGAGAGGTGAAGTGGAAGAGAGGGAGGAGAGAGGGATGGGGAGGGGAGAGAGATGTGGGGGGGAGGGATGGGGACGGAGAGGAGGAGGGAGGGGTAAGAGTGTGGAGGGAGAGGGAAGAGTGTGGAGGGAGGGGGAGGGAGAGAGGTGGGGGGAGAGGGGGAAAGAGTGGGGAGGGATAGTGGGAGGGGGGAGAGGTGGAAGAGTGGGGAGGGTCAGAGGGGTAGGGGGAAGGGGTGGGGGTGGAGAGGGGAGGGAGGGGGAAGGGAGGGGGAGAGAGAGGGGAGGGAGAGAGAGAGGGGTGGGGGAGGGAAAGGGGTGGGGTGAGGGAGATAAGTGGAAGAGTGGGGAGGGAGGGGTAGGGGGAGTGGTGGAAGAGGGACAGAGGGGTAGGGGGAAGGGGGCGGGGGAGAGAGGGAAGGGGATAGGGTAGAGAGTGAAGGGGGGTGGGGAGAGAGGGATGGGTGGGAGAGGGAGAGGGGTGATAAGAGGGAAACTTAGAAACATAGAAATCAGGTGCAGGTGTAGGCCATTCGGCCCTTCGAGCCTGCACCTCCAGTCAATATGATCATGGCTGATCATCCAACTCAGTATCCTGTACCTGCCTTCTCTCCACACACCCTGATCCCTTTAGCCACAATGGCCACGTCTAACTCCCTCTTAAATATAGCCAATGAACAGGCCTCAACTACCTTCTGTGGCAGTGAATTCCAGAGATTCACCACTCTCTGTGTGTAAAATGTTTTTCTCATCTCGGTCCTAGAAGATTTCCCCCTTATCCTTAAACTGTGACCCCTTGTTCCGGACTTCCCCAACATCGGTTTCTATAAGATCCCCCCTCAATCTTCTAAAATCTAGCGAGTACAAGCCGAGTCTATCCAGTCTTTCTTCATATGAAAGTCCTGACATCTCAGGAATCAGTCTGGTGAACCTTCTCTGTACTCTCTCTATGGCAAGAATGTTAAAGGTTAAAGGTTAAAGGTTATTTATTAGTCACATACATCTAGGTGTAGTGAAATGCTTCTTGCCAGTGCAGCACATAAAGAAAGAATACAGACATAACATTAATAAGAGGTTTAAACATAAAGAACATCCCCCCACAATGGTTCCCATTATGAGGGAAGGCACAAAGTCCAGTCCCCAACCCCAGTTCACCCATAGTCGGGCCCATTGAGGCCTCCACAGTTGCCTCTACGGAGGCCCGATGTTCCAGGCCGTTCTCGCCGGGTGATGTTGCTCCGGCGTCGGGAGAATCCTCGCAGCGGCTTGGGACACCTGGAACGGCCGCTTCCGTACTGGAGGCCGCGGCTTCCGAAGCCAACAAGGCCGCGCCGGTTGGAGCTCCACAACTGGTGATCTCATCGAGAGATCCCAGGCTCCCGGTGTAAAGTTCGGCGCCGCCGCCCGCAGCCGGCCGCTCCTCAAACCCGCAGCTCCGTGATGTTTTACTCGGCGGTCTTCAGCTCACCGGAGCTCCAGCGCGGCGACCCAGGCAAGGCATCGCCCGCTCCACGATAGCGCTCCAGCGCTGTGCCGCCGCCGAAGCCGAGGTTCTGGGCAGTGCCCGACAGGAAACTCCGCTCCAGGCCCGCTGGTAGGCTGCGAGGACGGGTCGAAACTGCAGCCCGGAGAAAAGCTGCCTCTCCGACCAGGTAGGGACCCTGAAAGGTAGTTTCCCCCTCCCCCCCCCATCCCCCACACAAAAAAGTCTAGAACTCCAGAAACAAAAACACTTTAACTAACTAAAAATAAAAAAAAGATGAAAAGACAGACAGCTGCTGGCTGGGCAGCCGCGCACAGGTCAGCGCCCCCTGTATAATGTCTTTGAGCATTGGGCATTGTGACATCACACAATGGAACGTTCACCATGGGCTGGGGCTCGAAGGGGAGGGAGGGGAGAGGAGGAGGAGGAAATGGGACAGATTTGGGAGGGAAAGGAGAGCGGGTTAGGGGGTGAGAGAGGGGGATGGGGAGAGAGATGTGGGTGAGGGGGGGGTGGGGAGGGAGGGGAGGAGGGAGGGAAGGGGAGAGGGGTGGGTGGAGAGAGGGGAAAGAGTGGGGAGGGAGAGTGGAGGGGGAAGGGGGAGAGAAGTGAAGTGGAAGAGAGGGAGGAGAGAAGGATGGGGAGGGGAGAGAGATGTGGGGGGGAGGGATGGGGACGGAGAGGAGGAGGGAGGGGTAAGAGTGTGGAGGGAGGGGGAAGAGTGTGGAGGGAGGGGGAGAGAGGTGGGGGGAGAGGGGGAAAAGAGTGGGGAGGGATAGTGGGATTGGGGAGAGGTGGAAGAGTGGGGAGGGTCAGAGGGGTAGGGGGAAGGGGTGGGGGTGGAGAGGGGAGAGAGGGGGAAGGGAGAGGGAGAGAGAGGGGTGGGGGAGGGAAAGGGGTGAAGTGAGGGAGGTAAGTGAGGGAGTGGGGAGGGAGGGGTAGGGGGAGTGGTGGAAGAGGGACAGAGGGGTAGGGGGAAGGGGGCGGGGGAGAGAGGGAAGGGAATAGGGTAGAGAGTGAAGGGCGGTGGGGGAGAGAGGGATGGGTGGGAGAGGGAGAGGGGTGATAAGAGGGAAACTTAGAAACATAGAAATCAGGTGCAGGAGTAGGCCATTCGGCCCATCGAGCCTGCATCTCCAGTCAATATGATTATGGCTGATCATCCAACTCAGTATCCTGTACCTGCCTTCTCTCCACACCCCCTGATCCCTTTAGCCACAAGGGCCACATCTAACTCCCTCTTAAATATAGCCAATGAACAGGCCTCAACTACCTTCTGTGGCAGTGAATTCCAGAGATTCACCACTCTCTGTGTGTAAAATGTTTTTCTCATCTCGGTCCTAGAAGATTTCCCCCTTATCCTTAAACTGTGACCCCTTGTTCTGGACTTCCCCAACATCGGTTTCTATAAGATCCCCCCTCAATCTTCTAAAATCTAGCGAGTACAAGCCGAGTCTATCCAGTCTTTCTTCATATGAAAGTCCTGACATCTCAGGAATCAGTCTGGTGAACCTTCTCTGTACTCCCTCTATGGCAAGAATGTCTTTGAGCATTGGGCATTGTGACATCACACAATGGAACGGTCACCATGGGCTGGGGCTCCTGCAAAGGCATATGTAAATGGATCCGTTCCGATTGGACATATGTGAACATTGGGCATTGTGACATCACATGATGGAACGAATCAAAAGGAAGAAAGGCAGCCGGACGGACGGACGGCAGGTGGCAGGTGGCAGGCACACAGTTTTAATATATAACTAGACCAAGTGCAGACCCGTTGGGTCTGTTTCCCCAACGGCGTTTGCGGGGGAGGGGGTGAGAAGAGGGGAGAGGAGGAGGAGGTAACGGGATAGATTTTGGAGGGAAAGGAGAGAAGGGTAGGGGGTGAGAGATGGGGAGAGAGATGTGGGGGAGGGGGGATGGGGAGGGAGGGGAGGAGGGAGGGATGGGGAGAGGGGTGGGGGGAGAGAGGGGAAAGAGTGGGGAGGGAGAGTGGAGGGGAAGGGGGAGAGAAGTGGAAGAGTGGGGAGGGAGGAGGAGAGGGGTAGCGGGTGTGATGGAAGAGGGACAGAGGGATAGGGGGAAGGGGGTGGGGGGAGAGAGGGAAGGGGGTGGGGTAGAGAGGGAAGGGGGGTGGGGGAGAGAGGGGTGAGTAGACGGGGAGGAGAGAGTGGGAGAGAAGTGGAAGAGTGGGGAGGGAGGGAGGGGTAGAGGGGTAGCGGGAGTGGTAGAAGAGGGACGGGGGAGTGGTGGAAGAGGGACAGAGGTGTAGGGGAAGGGGTGGGGGAGAGAGGGGAAGGAAGCAGAAGAGAGAGGGGTGGGGGAGGGAGAGGCGTCGGGTAAGGGGATAGAAGTGGAAGAGTGGTGAGGGAGGGTAGGGGGAGTGGTGAAAGAGGGACAGAGGGGTAAGGGGGTGGTGGTAGAGAGGGGGAAGGGGGTGGGGGAGAGAGGGATGGGTGGGAGAGGGAGAGGGGTGAAGAGAGGGAAACATTGAAAGATAGAAATTAAGTGCAGGAGTAGGCCATTCGGCCCTTCTAACCTGCACCACCATTCAATATGATCATGGCTGGTCATCCAACTCAGTATCCTGTACCTGCCTTCTCTCCTTACCCCCTGATCCCTTTAGCCACAAGGGCCACATCTAACTCCCTCTTAAATATAGCCAATGAACTGACCTCAAATAGCTTCTGTGGCAGAGAATTCCAGAGATTCACCACTCTCTGTGAAAAATGTTTTTCTCATCTCTGTCCTAAAGGATTTCCCCCTTATCCTTAAACTGTGACCCCTTGTTCTGGTCTTCCCCAACATCCGGAACAATCTTCCTGCATCTAGCCTGTCCAACCCCTTAAGAATTTTAGACGTTTCTATAAGATACCCCCTCAATCTTCTAAAATCTAGCGAGTACAAGGCGAGTCTATCCAGTCTTTCTTCGTATGAAAATCCTGACATCCCAGGAATCAGTCTGGTGAACCTTCTCTGTACTGCCACTATGGCAACGATGTCTTTGAGCATTGGGCATTGTGACATCACACGATGGAATGTTCACCAGGTGCTGGTGCTCCTGCAAAGGCATATGTAAATGAATCCATTTCGATTGGACATCTGTGAGCATCGGGCATTGTGACATCACACGTTGGAACGTTCACCAGGGGCTGGGGCTGGTGCTGCTTCTATGGGTGAGAAGCCAGTTTATTTTTGAAATATTGGGGGGGGGGGGGGAAGGATTTGATTAAAAACGTGTACTTAAACACGACGAAATGTAATGAGGGGCGGATACTTAGAAAGAAAAGTGAAATCTCTACCGAAATGGAAAAGATGTCGGCGATTCTGCGTCTGGTTTCGGAGTTGCAGTGAATCAAAGGAAGAAATGCAGTCGGAAGCCGTACATGTAAATGGATCCATTCCGATTGGACATCTGCGAGCATTGGGCATTGCGATTGGACATCTGCGAGCATTGGGCATTGTGACATCACACGATGGGAACAAATCAAAAAGCAGAAAGGCATCCGGACGGCAGCCGGACGGATGGGACGAGAGTTTTATATATTAACTAGACCAAGTGCAGACCCTTTGGGTCTGTTTCCCTAACGGCGTTTGCGGGAGGGGGGGGCTGCGGCATCACACTCACATTAACCACCCCCCAAACACACAGGTAGGGGGAGGGGAGGTGAGAAGAGGGGAGGGAGGGGAGAGGAGGAGGAGGAGGAAACGGGACAGATTTGGGAGGGAAAGGAGAGCGGGGTAGGAGGTGAGAGAGGGGGATCGGGAGAGAGACGTGGGGGAGGGGGGGATGGGGAGGGAGGGGAGGATGGAGGGAGGGGGAGGGGGAGAGGGATGGGGGGAGAGAGGGGAAGGAGTGGGGATAGAGGAGGGGGAAGGGGCGAGAGAAGAGGAAGAGTGGGGAGGGAGGAGGAGGGGTAGGGGAAGTGATGGAAGAGGGACAGAGGGGTAGGGGAAAGGGGCGGGGGGAGAGAGGGAAGCGGGTGGGGTAGAGAGGGAAGGGGGGTGGGGGAGAGAGGGAAGGGGGGTGGGGGAGGGATGAGGAGGGGGAGAGGAGTGGGGAGGGAGGAAGGGGTAGAGCGGTAGCGGGAATGGTGGAAGAGGGACGGGGGAGTGGTGGAAGAGGAACAGAGCGGTAGGGGAAGGGGTGGGGGAGAGAGGGGGAAGGGAAGAGAGAGGGGTGGAGGAGGAAGAGGGGTGGAGTAAGGGGAGAGAAGTGGAAGAGTGGGGAGGGAGTGGTAGGGGGAGTGGTGGAAGAGGGACAGTATGGGGGAAGGGGGCGGGGGGAGAGAGGGAAGGGGGTGGGGTAGTGAGGGAAGGGGGGTGGGGGAGAGAAGGATGGGTGGGAGAGGGAGAGGGGTGAGGAGAGGGAAACATAGAAATTAAGTGCAGGAGTAGGCCATTCGGCCCTACGAACCTGCACCAGCATTCAATATAATCATGGCTGATCATCCAACTCAGTATCCTGTACCTGCCTTCTCTCCATACCCCCTGATCCCTTTAGCCACAAGATCTAACTCCCTCTTAAATATAGCCAATGAACTGGCCTCAACTACCTTCTGTGCCAGTGAATTCCAGAGATTCGCCACTCTCTGTGTGAAAAATATTTTTCTCATCTCGGTCCTAAAAGATTTACCCCTTATCCTTAAACTGTGATCTCTTGTTCTGGACTTCCCCAACATCTGGAACAATCTTCCTACATCTAGTCTGTCCAAACCCTTAAGAATTTTGTAAGTCTATAAGATACCCCCTCAATCTTCTAAAATTTAGCGAGTACAAGCCAAGTCTATCCAGTCTTTATTCATATGAAAGTCCTGACATCCCAGGAATCAGTCTGGTGAACCTTCTCTGTACTCCCTCTATGGCAACAATGTCTTTGAGCATTGGGCATTGTGACATCACACAATGGATCGTTCACCAGGGGCTGGGGCTGGTGCTGCTTCTATGGGTGAGAAGCCAGTTTATTTTTGAAATATTGGGGGGGGGGGGGGGGGGAGGATTTGATTGCATCTGGTTTCGGAGTTGCAGTGAATCAAAGGAAGAAATGCAGCCGGCAGCCGTCCATGTAAATGGATCCATTCCGATTGGACATCTGCGAGCATTGGGCATTGTGATTGGACATCTGCGAGCATTGGGCATTGTGACATCACACGATGGAAACGAATCAAAAGGCAGAAAGGCAGCCGGACGGACCGCAGGCGACAGGCACAGACTTTTATATAATAAGATAGATAGATAGACAGACAGACAGACAGACAGAAACAGACAGACAGACAGACAGACAGACAGACAGAGACAGACAGACAGACAGACAGAGACAGACAGACAGACAGACAGACAGACAGACAGACAGACAGACAGGCAGGCAGACAGACAGACAGACAGACAGACAGACAGACAGACAGACAGACAGACAGACAGACAGACAGACAGACAGACAGACAGACAGATAGATATGTTTTTTTTTAAACAGAGTGGTGGTGCCTGGAACGCACTGCTAGGGGTGGTGGTGGAGGCCGATATGATTGTGGCTTTAAGAGATTTTTGGATATGCACATGGATATGCAGAGAATGGAGGGATATGAATCATGTGCAGTCATATGGGATTAGTTTAATTTGGCATCATGTTCGGCATGGACATTGTAGGCTGAAGGCTCAATTCCCATGCTGAACTGTTTTTTTGTTCGATATTCTAAACAAAGTGTGATTTGAATCATTAATCTATTTTACGCACAACAACGCGCTATCACAAGTGGATAGAGTGGTAAAGCCGGTGTATAATATTGTCATCATTGGTCAAGGCCTTGAGTACAAAAGTCAGGAAGGCATGTTAAAATAGTCAAAGAAAAATGCTGAGCAGACTGGGACTTTATTCTTTGGAGCGCAGGAGGATAAGGGGTGATCTTGCAAAGGTGTACAAAATTATGAGAGGAATAGATCAGGTAAATGCACAAAGTGTTTGCCCAGAGTAGGGGAATCGAGAACCAGAGGACATAGGTTTAAGGTGAGAGGAGAACGATTTAAAATGAACCTGAGGGGTAACATATTTACACAAAGGGTGGTGGGTATATGGTACGAGCAGACATTTCATAGCATTGAAAATATACCAGAAACATTGCTTCTGCCAAATTCTGCAGATGTCAGTACCCTCACTCAGGCCAACATCCCCAGTATATCATTTGGTCTGAACATAGTTTTTATTTGCCTAGTGACTGATTCCCAAAAGAGATACCTTGTTCTGAGCTCTGTCACAGGAAGAGATTTTCAGCTAGACAGAGGAAAGGTTCAAAGATGTGCCCAAAACTTCCTCAAATAAATGCAGCACCCGACTGACTCTTGGAAATCCCTGTCCTGCAATGTTCAAAGTAGGGAAGGAGCGTTCCTGGTGGTATTAGGAACATAGTGTCCACACATGGGAAGCGCACACAAAGCCCTGTGTAAATAGTGGAACTAGCACACCACCTCACAACCATCAACCCACCCATCCATCAATCACCTCCAGCCCCATCTGTGTAAGAACCAGTGGTTCCCATATTGACCTCATCAGACAGCTCACAACTCATAACACCAGAGTTGAGGCACATCACTTTGGTCCCAACACGAGCCATGCCTGGGCATCTTGGTTTAACTTATATAACACTTGTTGCAGGAGCTATTTCACATGCATTGAACACACTGGGACACACCGCATGCATGGAATGAAAATCAAAACAATGCAGATGCTGAAGAAATGATGGTGAACATTTAACAGTTCAGGCAGCAGGTATGGTAAGAGAAACAGAAATAACCTTTCAGGTCTATCTCTTTCCAGAGCTGCTACATGACATGATGAATGTTTCGAGCATACTCCACCTTGTTTCACACCAAGTGGCTGGACAAAGTGACCTGAAAATGGTTGCTGTTATATATCACCTTGGCACAGAGGTTAGTACTTTGGCACATCTGGTAGAACTGCTGCCTCACAGTACCAGAAATCCAGGTTTGATTCTGACTTCAGGTCCTGTCTATGTGGAGTTTGCACATTCTCCCTGTGACCCCATGGGTTTCCTCTGGGTTCACCAGTTTCCCACTTCCCAAGGACGTACAACTTTGCAGGTTAATCGATCTCTGTAAATTGCCCCTGGCATGTAGGGAGTGAATGCAAAAATGGGATAATGTAGAACTATTGTGAACGGGTGATCGATGGTTGGAGTGGACTTAGTGGGCTGAAGGACCTGTATGGCTGCTGTTTCTTTCAATCAAGAAAACCTCATCTATATTGCATTGTCAATCATGTAGAACTGATTTAAAAAATGCTCTAAACCATTCAATTCTATATTCACGTGGTTTCACGCTTTTGTATCTTCTGCCCATTAGGAGAGGGAAGATGAGGGAAAGACCTGTGTGGAAAAGGACTTTAATTATGTCAGCTGCTTTCCTAAGGCGGCATGAAGTGTAGGTAGGAATGATTTGACACAGTGCTTTTTTGTATTTAAAAATGTGTCAGTATGCATATAAGAGTTCACACAATGCCCGTGGCTACTGTACATCAATATCATTTTTAACTTTTCTGGTACGTCATATCTGCACATGCCATCACAAATAAATGCATTGATTTGACATTTTTATTATGAGTTGAACCTGCACCTGCAGTATTGGAGCATAAATTTCCCCACATTCAATGCACGTCTAGGTTCACTAAAAGTTGCCATCCAATTTGTTCACAATTAATTGTGATGCTGAAAGCTTCATATTATTTTGATAATAAAGCCCAGTCTGTTCACAATACCCTTTCTCCAAAAATGGGTGGGGAAAAATAAAACTTACAAATTGACTCCTTGATGAACAGAATTGCTTATATATTGGCACCAATTTAAAGTTCTATTGATAAAAATTGACATACTCTGGGTTTTCAATTCTCATTCTCCATGTATTCCTTTACAATGTGTTCCCAGTGGATGTGTGTGAATTTTATATCTCCCACACATAATAGTTCATCAGTCTAACAAATACTAAAACTTTTATCTCCGCAGCCTCCTTGGAGATAGGTTTAAAGAGAGCTCCTATATTTTTTTAATTAACCAATGCCATTCTGGCTAACAGGATATAAAAGTGTTGCAACTGTTTTTATTATTTACAAACTGGACAATTAGGTATTAAATGCCCCTTCTTTCAAATTTGGTGAAATTTTCCTTATGAACTCTCTTTTAAACATAAACCATTTTTTCCTTGAATAAAGAAATAAGCAAAGATTTTGAAATAAGACACTCACCAACACTAATTTCTAAGCATGAATCTTCTGTTATAAGTAGATCATACCCAAAGGGCTAGCAACCTGTAAAGCTTTTGTGGAAAAAATGTGAGTGGCAGAGGGGAGGGAGAAGTTTGGACTCTGGAAAACTGGAGTTCCATGGGGAAAATGGTGTGAGAAGGAAATGCTTGGTGGGGAAAAGGTGCAGACCAAGGGATGACAAAGGAAATGGTCTTTTTGGAATGAAGAATTGTGTGTCACGCAATGGAATTGTTTTGAAGATATCTGAAACGGTGAATGATGATCCATTGAATAAGGAGGAAAGTTAGCGGCAAACTCCAGGGAAAGTCAATGCTGATGAATGGACTTCAACCTGAAACATCAATTGCCACACACAAACTGGAGGAACAGCACCTCATATTACATTTGGATAGCTTGCAACCCAATGGTATGAACATTAAATTCTCCAATTTTAGGTAACTACTAATCAACAAACTTCCATCGCCTTCTTTTTTCTCCCCCCTCTCTTTGCTGTACCCCACATCCTTATCTCCCATTATCCTACCCACCCCACCCCACTCCTTCCTTCCTTTCTGCTTCCCTCTGCCCCCTTCCACCTATATCCATTCCTCTGGCCTCACATGTCACACTCCTTGTCTCCCTTTTGTCTCCTTTTCATCTCCGGCTTTAGTCCACCCATCTGCTAATCAACCCCTCCTCCTTTACCTGTTTACATCTATCACTAGCCAGGATTTATCCTGTTCCAACCCTTCTCTTCCAGCTTTCTCCCCCCTCCCCGTCCCCCCTCTACAATTAGGCTGAAGAAGGGCACCATCTCAAAACATTACCCATCTAAGTTCTCCAGAGAAATTACCTGACCCACTAAGTTACTCCAGCACTTTGTGCTTTTTGCTCAAGATTCCAGCATCTGCAGTTCCTTGTTTCTCCTTTCACAGATGCTACGTGACCTGCAGAGTATCTCTAGTATTCTCTACTTATATCTAAGATTGCTCAGGTCAGATATAATTCATGGAGAGAGACAGAGAGTTAATGTTTCAGAACATTCATCACAAAGGTCATCAACCTGAACCTCTCTCTCAACAGATCCTGCCTGATCTGATGAGCATTTCCTGCCAAAATACATGTATACATCTAGGGTGAAAGAGTGGACCACTTTGTTTCGTCAAGGCTGTTCTGTTATTTACCATGTCAAAACCCACAGGATCTTGTCTGTTTCTTTCATTATGTTATTTCCTTGCTCTCCAGCCTATAACTGATATTCCCTTTGTTTTCTCTGACCCTCCCCAGTCTCTGTAACTGAAGATATGTTTATTTTCCATATTTTTCAAGTTCTGATGAAAGATTCATCAACTGAATGTTTGCCAAGTCACAAAGTGTTGGATGAATTCAGCAGGTCAGGCAGCATCTGAAAACAGAATGGATGGGTGACATTTCAAGAAGGAATGTTAACTCTGTTTTTCTTTCCGCAAATGATACCTGATCTATTGAGCAGTTCCAGTATTTTCTGTTTTTATTACCTGAGATTATTAGCTATGCCTATATGGCTAAGAACACTATATGCTGTTATTTCTAATGTACAAACCAACTCAGAAGAGCAAGATATAACATTTAAATATTGTACTTGCTCATTCACGATGGTGAGCCTAATATAGCCAGTCTCAAATTATCTAAGTTATGGATTGTTGGAGGGAATTGTGTGCTTGACCTGTACCCTGATCTGGCTTTCACACAGAGCAGAGTTGCCTCTAACCTTCTCACAGCTAGGACTTTGCTTCTTGTTGTTTAGGAAATCATTCCCCATCCCATTTGTCCTCTTAAAAAGGGATCATAAATTGACTCACTTATTTCAGGATCAGTTTTAGTGCCCTCAGACTAGTTTACAAAAGCCTATGTTTATCTTTACTCCAGCTAACCATGCCTTGCAATCTATTTATTGCTTCTCCAAGCATGACCTTTAAGTTGCATTCACTGTTATGGGCCTGTCCCACTTAGGCGATTTTTTAGGCGACTACAGGAGTCTATGTGGTCCCCACATGGTCGCCACATGTTCGCAGGTGGTTGCCGGGGAGTCGCCTTCATGGTCGTGGGTAGTTCCCTCATTCTCGGAACTAGTCGGGGCTTCATTCTGGTCGCCACTAATTTTTCAACATGTTCAATAGATCAGGTATCAACATGTTGAAAAATTAGCGGTGACCAGAATTCTGACGCCATGGAGAGAAGCCTGAATTCTCATGCAGTAGGTGCAGTGGTAGTGGGCCGCCAGGAGGTCGTAGGTTGTCGCCAGTGCTGACCGGTAAATTTCATTGGCTCATTGGGGAGAAAAAAACCCATAAACAGTAGTTTTCAGAACCAAGGATAACTGACCGGTAATGTTAATGTCCGTCGAGCTATACAGCCGTGTATCTCTGGCTTCTTAAAAGTTATCTCCACTCCTTCTCCCCACCCCATCTCCCCCCTCTTTTAAAGGACTTAAGTGACCCTTCCCGTACACTGTGCTTTCACCATCTTAATTACAGCGCCAACCTTCCTGTTCATCGTGGTGTGTGTCTGTATCACATTGGCTTTGCACCGTGTGAATTTAACTCAGACAGCGCTCCCCCCGCTTGCCCTGTCCCCCGCCTGCATAACTGGCTAGTGAAGGAAGCGATGTGTGTGTGTGCTCCACTGACGGTTGTCATTCCAGTCGCTGGTTTTTCAGCGGCCTGCTACGACTTGACAGTCGCCGGCAGTCGCCTGAAAAATCGCCTCAGTGGGACAAGCCCATTAGTCTCTTTTCCTGCCATGCTTCTCTACTATGTGGACTTTTGGATTAACCATATTAGAAGCGCTCAATTTTCTTACAATTTCATGGATGAATTATCTATTAATATTTTGGATCAGGCATTCTTAATGAAGATTGTGTATATGTTTGCCAGCAAAAGCTGTTATTTTCATCTTGTTGAATGAATGAAAAAAAATGCAGCTGAGATATCCATTGTGATGAGTGAATGAGACTGATATATTACACCACTGTAGTCTGGGCATACTTCAGAAGATGTTAAGAAAATAATATCTACCAATGTCTGACCCACAGTAAGGGTGGCACAGTGGCACAGCTGGTAGAACCGTTGCCTCAAGTGCCTGAGACCCGGATTCGATCCTAATCTCTTCTGCTGGATGTGTGGAGTTTGCACGTTCTTCCTGTGACCTCGTGGGTTACCTCCGGGTACTCCTTGTCCCTCCCATATCCCAAAGACGTGCCAGTTTGTAGGTTAATTGACCTCTGTAAATTGCCCCTAATGTTTAGGAAGCGGATGAGAAAATTAGATAACATAGAAGTAATGTGAATGGATGATCGATGCATGGCTCGGGCACGGTGGGCTGAAGGGCCTGTTCCCATGCTGTATCTCTAAACTAAGCTAAAATAAAAGATTACACCTCTCCAATGTGCAAGTTAGTCAACAATAAGTTCATCATAAGTGGTAAGGCGCAGTGGCAGAGGCTTCTCCACTTAAATGGAAAAGTACCTATCCACAAAAATGCTGACAAAATCTTTGACAGCTAGCTGAGCCATTTTCTCATACTTAACCAGCTGTCAAAGGTGCCAAATGCATTAAATGCCTCCGAGACATATTTAGGAAATGCTCCCAACCACATTCTGAGGCTAACCTCCCACGATGGCAGCAATGGCAAGAGATTCCCTGGCGAACCACTGCCAGAAATTCAGGACTTCCCGCAACTCACATATGCCCAGGAATCCCAGATTTGTTGGTACTTACAAAGGGGAATGTGCCAGCAGCTTGTCTGCTGAACTGATGGCATTTCCCCACATAGTCTGGACTATTGTGACATTTTCACTCTGTAAATACTGCTGCCAGTGATTGATGGAAGAATAAGCAGGTGCCATCAGACTATGCTGCAGTGTAATTGCACACATTAATGCAAGCAACTAACCAGTCAACATTGCCAGCAAAGGCATCTGTCATATCTCAAAAATCAGCATGATTATTTGTGGGCCGCAGAAGGCTCATTTGTCTCTTAATAAACAAGAGCCCTGTAGGCCATCCAAACATCATTCATCAAGTTTGGAATTCATTTAAATCAGCCACAGTGCCAACATTCAGTATCTCAGCCGTTATCTTCCGAGGCTTAAGTCTTCTCTGTTAATTGACGATTAAAGGCATTTGTGAAACTAGACAAGATGTCAAAATATAAACCAGGGACTGGCAGAAGTTAGGGTGGATTTGGGGGAAAGTACTTTCATAACCATTACTAGAACACTGCCTATTCATTGTGAAGCTCATTTATTTAGTTTGTGGACTACCAGCGTTGGCCTGCCAATGAAAATTGTCTGGACTGCTAGCAGGACTACAATTATTAAAGAAAAACACAACCACATATTCCCTAATATTAAACTCTTTGCTACTGTGTTGTGGATGTCAGGCAATAATATTAATGCTTAATATTAAGAACCATTAACATGAAGAAACCACAAATATTAAGAAATGGACTATCAAATTCTTCACATCCATCATTCTGGTGCACCGTGTTGAAGGAAAACCAATTATCTCCCTGTCAAGGTTCCATTTTATAATCTAACGTGACCTCCAAAAACAAAAGTTATGAGATTAAAATGAAATTGTAGAAACCGAATATTGTGTACCATCCTGTTAATCACAACGTCTTATTTCATACAATAAGGGCAATTATGTTTTCGTTGTTGGAATAAACACACTCAAGGAAGTTTGAGAAATCTTACGTGCTTATGTTTTAAAGTTTAGAACACAGAAAATATTTAATAAGATAAATTATTTGATCCTTATATTCTGTTTCTTTTATCCTGTTTATGAACACAAACCATTTAAGCAGGAGTGGATTATTCAATCAGTCTGATGAAGGGTCTTGACCCATAATGTCACCTATTCCTTATCTCCAAAGATGCTGCCTGACCCGCTGAGTAACTACAGCATTTTGTGTCTATCTTCGGTGTAAACCAGCATCTGCAGTTCCTTCCTTCCTCTTAAACATAGATTGAGAAATTAGAAATCCCACCTCCTTTCCTGAATCCAAAACTCCTAATGGCAATAACTGAATCAGAATGGCCCTGAAGAACGTCATCCTAGCATGATAGAAGGAACTCCGATGCAATTCCAAGTAAGCAACAATCAATCCCACACAGAGTGCCGTAGTAACTCAGCCGGTCAGGCAGCATCGCTGGGAAACATGGATAGGTGACACTTGTAACAGGGTGGAGAAAGATGGAAGAGAGGTGGGCATGGGACAAAGCCTGGCAAGTGATAGGTGGATACTGGCGAGGAGGGTTTGATAGAGATGGTTGGACAAATGCCAGAGATGAAGGCTGTGAGATAAAGAGAAAGATTCGGTGAACATAGGTGATATATGAAACCAGAGGAAGGGATAGAGGCAGAAGGGGACTGGAAAAGGGGAAAGGGTTGTTGGTTAGTTTCCTAAACCTGGATAATTTAACGTTCATATCTTTAGGTTGTAAGTTTACCAGGCAAAATATGAGGTTTAAACTAGCATCTGCAGTTCCTTGTGTCTAAATCAATCCCACATCTTCCCTTCTTTTGCAACTTTCCATCAGAGCCTCCAATTAGTCACAAGGCAAAGGAAAAGCATAACAAAGGAACATTAACAAATTTGCAGATGACACAAAGCTGGGTGGCAGTGTGAACTGTGAGGAGGGTGCTATGAGAATACAGGGTGACTTGGACAGGTTGGATGAGTGGGCAGATGCATGGCAGATGAAGTTTAATGTGGATAAAGGTGAGGTTATCCACTTTGTTAGCAAAAGCAGGAAGACAGATTATTATCTAAATGGTGTCAAGTTGGGAAAAGGGGAAGTACTCTGGATACATTCCTGAAGTGGCGGTGCTGTTAACAGCTGCGGTTCGCCTGCAGTCTGTCTGTCTTTACTTTTTGTTGTTGTTTTTTTTGTCTTGTTTTGGCTAAGTTTTAGTTTATTAGGTTGTGTTATGGGGGGGGGGGGGTGAAACATGTGTTTTTGTCTCTCCCTTCGGGGGAATGCGACTTTTTCTTGTCGTATCCCCCTTCTCTGCCTCCGCCTGCGCTGAGGCCTAATGGCGGAGCTGGCGGTCTCCAACCTGCGACCGCCCTCGAGGCTCCGGAGGCAGAGCCAGCCAGGACTTACCAACGCGAGGCTGGCCGTCTTCGGGGCCGAGGCAGCGGTGGCCCGACTCGCTGATGCGGCGTTCCAGCTTTCGGCAGCGGCCCGGAGCTGAGACTGCGGGACTCGGAGCTGTTGCAGTGGGACTCAGAGCTGTTGCAGCGGGACTCAGAGCTGATGCAGCGGCCCGGAGCTGGGGCTGCGGGACTCGGAGCTGGGGCTGCGGGACTCGGAGCTGGGGCTGCGGGACTCGGAGCTGTTGCAGCGGGACTCGGAGCTGGGGCAGCGGGACTCGGAGCTGAGGCTGCGAGACTCGGAGCTGGGGCAGCGGGACTCGGAGCTGATGCAGCGGGGCTCGGAGCTGAGGCTGCGGGACTCGGAGCTGATGCAGCGGGACTCGGAGCTGAGGCTGTGGCGGGCTGACTCGGAGCTGAGGCTGTGGTGGGCCGACTCGGAGTGGAGACGGCGTTCCGGCTTTCGGCAGCGGCGACATCACCACGGAGGTCCGCTGGACTGGAGAGCGGCATCTTCGGCCTGGATCGACCGCCTCAGCGCAGAGGGAGAACAAGGAGGGAAGAGTCAGAGACTAAGACTTTTGCCTCCATCACAGTGAGGAGGTGCTTGGTGAACTCACTGTGGTGGATGTTAATTTGTGTTTATTGTATGTTTTGTTATTTATTGTTACTGTGTATGACTGCAGGCAACGTAATTTCGTTCAGACCGAAAGGTCTGAATGACAATAAAGGAATCAAATCAAATTCAAATCTGTGGGTCCTTGTTCATCAGTCAATGAAAGTAAGCATGCAGGTACAGGAGGCAGTGAAGAAAGCGAATGGCATATTCGCCTTCATAACAAGAGGAGTTGAGTATAGGAGCAAAGAGGTCCTTCTGCAGCTGTATACGGCCATAGTGAAACCACACCTGGAATATTGTGTGCAGTTTTGGTCCCCTCATTTGAGGAAGGACATTTTGCCATTGAGGGAATGCAGCGTAGGTTTACAAGGTTAATTCCCGGGATGGCGGGACTGTCATATGCTGAGAGAAAGGAGCGGCTGGGCTTGTATACTCCGGAGTTTAGAAGGATGAGAGGGAATCTTATTGAAACATATAAGATTATTAAGGGTTTGGACACGCTAGAGGCAGGAAACATGTTCCCGATGTTGGGGGAGTCCAGAACCATGGGGCCACTGTTTAAGAATAAGGAGTAAGCCATTTAGAACGGAGATGAGGAAACACATTTTCACACAGAGAGTTGTGAGTGTGGAATTTGCCTCAGAGGGCAGTGGAGGCCGGTTCTCTGGATACTTTCAAGAGAGAGCTAGATAGGGTTCTTAAAGATAGCGGAGTCAGGGGATATGGGGAGAAGGTAGGAACGGGGTACTGATTGGGGTGATCAGCCATGATCATATTGAATGGCGGTGCTGGCTCAAAGGGCCGAATGGCCTACTCCTGCACCTATTGTCTATTGTCTAAAATAAACACTTCTAATTTATAAATGAAATCTAACTAATTTTTTTTAAACAAAACCCTCATATCCTCATGCTACTATACTTGTTACACCAGACCGAGTGTTGTGTCGGATGGAAAGCTGCTGCTTCTGTCGTTAGCTCGTACATGATTATCAGAGATGGAATGCTTAGCTGATAATCAACAGCAAGGCCATGGATGGAATGGCAGAGGTGGGCGGAGCAATGTTGCCTTAACAACGTTGATAATTAATGAGATGACAGATTGCTTAATTCCAATAGCATTCAGCAAGTCTTAATGCACAACCGTGATGCCAGCCATCTGATATTGGAGGACAGCTTCTAAGCTACCAATGAAGCACTTGGTATTTGGCACATGACATAGTTGCTGATGGAGAATGTCTCAGCTTCCAATGTACTTCAAGTTGCTGCTTGAAGTACATTGGAAGCTGAGACATTGTCCATCAGCAGCTATGTCATGTTTGGCCTCTCAGGCATGCAAAGTAAGATGGCTCTCATTACTTTGATGGGAGGTTTGGTCCTCCGGTGCAGGATCTGCAAGCTAACTACAGTTAGGCCACAGCTGGAGTACTGCGTGCAGTTCTAGTTGCCACACTGCAGAAAAGATGTGATTACAGGTCAATGGGGAATCTGAGCAGTGAGTGCGGGCAGTGGACCTACTTGACAAATTCTGAACCAATGTTCCCCATCCATTAAGCAATAAAGATCTACATCATCTAGTTAGTGTCATAGAGTCATACAGCATGGAAACAGGCCCTTTGGCCCAACTCATCCATGCTGACCAAGATAACCCATGTAAGCTTACTTTACTTTACTTTAGAGATTCAGCACAGAATCAGGTCCTTTAGCCTACTGAGTCCATACCAACCAGCGATCATCCTGTACACTAGCACCATCCTACACACTAGGGACAATTTAGAGTTATACCAAAGCCAAATAACCTACAAACTTATGTCTTTGTATGTGGGAGAAAACCGAAGCACTCAGAGAAAACCCACGCGGTCACAGGAAGAATGTACAAACTCCTTACAGACAGCACCCGTAGTCAAGATCAAACACAGATCTCTGGTGCTGTAAGGCAGCAGCTACCATTGTGCCACTGTGCTGCCCAAAGCTAGACACATTTGCCCACATCTGGCCCATATCCCACTTAACGTTTTGTATCCATTTACCTGGATGTTATTATGTGTGCATCAACTACCTCCTCTGACAGCTCGTTCCATACACCCACTACCCTCTGAGTGCCAGTATACTAATTATATCAATTATATTCACAAAGTAAAAGTTACTGTATCAGCAGTGTCCATAATAGTGCAGAGGGCAGTAATATGGTCCCAGTCAGACATGGATTCAAGTCCCTCTCGAGAGAGAGAGCGTCGGCACAAAAGTCTAGGCTGATGTTCCAGTCGAGCGGACAAGAAGTATTACAGCAGAAATAGTCTTTTGGGTGAGAAATTAAACTGAAGTCTCACCTGCTGTCTCCAGTTGGCATAAAAGATCTCGACACCATTTTGATAAATAGTTGCCAACATTTATCTCTTAATTATTTCATTTCAAAATTAAAAGATAGACACAAAGTGCTGGAGTACCGAGGCGGGTCAGATATCATCTCTGCTTGAAATGCTATGAAATTGAATTTGCTGGCCTACACTCTGCTTGAAATGCTATGAAATTGAATTTGCTGGCCTGCACTCTACTTGAAATGCTATGAAATTGAATTTGCTGGCCTAGACTCTGCTAGAAATGCTATGAAATTGAATTTGATGGCCTGCACTGCTTGAAATGGAATTTCAAGGAATAGCTGTGAGTGAACTGCCAGCCCACCAGCCCTGAGTGACTGATCTGCCAGCCCAGCAGCCCTGAGTGACTGAGCTGCCAGCCCACCAGCCCCGAGTGACTGAGCTGCCAGCCCACCAGGCCTGAGCGACTGAGCTGCCAGCCCACCAGCCCTGAGTGACTTAGTTGCCAGCCCACCAGCCCTGAGTGACTGAGCTGCCAGCCCACCAGCCCTGAGTGACTGAGCTGCCAGCCCACCAGGCCTGAGTGACTGAGCTGCCAGCTCACCAGTCCTGAGTGACTGAGCTGCCAGCCCACCAGCCTTGAGTGACTTAGCTGCCAGACCACCAGGCCTGAGTGACTGAGCTGCCAGCCCACCAGGCCTGAGTGACTGAGCTGCCAGCCCGATAATCCATTCGGCCCACAATGTACATACTAGCCCTCTGAAAAACAGTCCCTTCGGCCTACACACCCATACTAGCGCTCCAGAACCCCCCCCCCCCCCCCCCCACCACTGGCAACCAATATTGGAATTGGTGGAGAGGTGGAATATTTCCCGTGTGAACATGGGACCAAACGGGTCCCACTTAGTCTAGTTCTTATTTAAAAATATCATCTAGACTCCTTCATTTTTCCTTGAATTAATTCTTGAAACTTCTATTCCAATGCAACACATGGGCTTTGGCGATTTAATAAGGTGGATCAACACCATCTTCACCAGAACAGTTTGCATAGCTATTAAATGCTGTCCTTACCAGTAACGACTACATCCTTGAAATGAGTTTAAAAATAAACAAGCATATTTTCCATAAATAATTGTTAAAAAGATCAGCGCCGACAGAAATAAATATTTCTGACAACATTATCCAACTAAATCTGATGCAGAAAAAATTGTGCATGGGCAATTTAAGAGAAACTTTCAGGAGACTGAATTATTCCACAAGTACCACTCCTGGATCAAATGAACAAATACGTGACTTGGAAATAAAGGTTCAACGAACAAAAAGGGAGGGATTTAAATCCAGTCTTGCTGTTCCGGCACATCAAGGTCGCAGAAGCATTAACCTTCTTTGCCTCCAACTCATTTTATGTGCCCGCATGGAACATAGGAGCCATCAGTCAGGCATCAAGTTATTAATTTACACTTACATTTGGAGGTTGGAGGTTGGAGTACACCTGTCAGTTACTGCTGGTCAGCTGTACTGGTTTAAATTAATTTTGCATTCTGTATCTGTCTCCAGATGAAGTGGAACCACCTCTGGGGTTAACTTCTTACTTGGATTTTTATTCAAAGTGAAGCCAAATCAAATCAAATCACTGGGCAAATTTGCTATTAAATCGATTCTATTTTATGCACCTCATCAGCACTGCTCCACCTACCAGATAAGCCTGTGGTCCATTCTGATCATCACAGATGATGAACGTACAGAACCATGTTTTAAAATGCATGCATACATAAGCAGCAACATACTTTGGGGCTAATTTTAATCTGCAAATTGTGCAAACACCAGCGCGGTTTTTTTTTTTCTTTGAAAGATGCAAATGGCCTCAGACAGAATATTTTAAGGCTTTACCTACCACATGAATAAATAGAAGAAAGTGGAAGGAAAACCTGTTATATATGTCATTATTCATATCATCATACAAGCCCAAAGGAAAAAAAGAGATTGTTGAAGAATAATCCAATAATAACATTTTCAATATCAGAGTCAGACAGCAAAATGTGACCCACCGTAACAAAATTTTCACTAAACAGTGTGAAACTCATGTCATAACAATCACATGGGGTGATACAGATGGTCGAAGAGGGTGATTCACAACACACTAGCTACCCAAAATTTTAAATTCTGGAGATGAAGGATGTTATGTACAAGCTGTCAGACCCAAATCAATGAGTGATCATGCAATAATCTCTAAAGTCCTGAAAATGCAATTACTTCCACAACATCAGAAGCTGTGGAGGCTCTGCAAAGATGCCCCACAGATTTGTGGAAAGCGATGACAGTGTTCAGTCCCATCCATTGTGGAAATAGAAGAGTTCTCCAGAATTATGAGAACCCTTAGTGTAAAGGGGGTTCTATGAAGCATCTGCACATAAAAATAGTTTATATGGCAGCACAGTTTTCTTCTTTCGTGTGGCGTGCACAGCCTAAAGTTGTTGGACAACTTGTTCTATTTGATCTTCCGTTTGTGCACGTCGAGTTGATTGCATTAGTCGAAACAGGGCGGACCACGTGAAGGTTGCAATCTTCCACCCCGGCACACAGTGGTGCAGCTGGTAGAGCTGCTGCCTCACATAGTCAGAGACCCAGGTTCGATCCTGACTTTGTGGAGTTTGCACATTCTCTTTGCTCTGGAAGAGGATCATTAGAACATCTCCTCAGCAGCTGCCCAAAGTCCCTTGGGGAAGGTCGCTATCGGTGGCGCCATGACCAGGTGCTCAAGGTGGTTGCTGAGAGCATAGCCACTGCCATCGGTGACAGCAAACACCATCACACCCCAAAGAAATCAATCACTTTTGTCAAGGCTGGAGAGAAGCCTCGACCACAACCAAAAACAAGGACGGGCCTCCTCTACACAGCCACTGACTGGCAGCTGCATGTCGATCTGGGCAAACAGCTGAAATTTCCACAGCACATCACAGCAACATCACTCTGGCCAGACATGATCATCACCTCCAAAGTGACAAAACAGCTGATCATTCTGGAGCTGACAGTGCCCTGGGAAGAGCGTATTGAAGAGGCTAATGAGAGGAAATGCGCAAAGTACTAGGAACTGGTGGAGATGTGCCAGGACAGCGGCTGGAAGACATACTATGAGCCCATAGAGGTGGTGTTTGGAGGCTTTGCAGGAAGCTCACTCTGCAAAGTCCTCAACCAGCTGGGCATTACGGGGCTGGCAAAGAAGAGGGCCATTCAATCCGCAAGCGAAGCCGCAGAGAAAGCCACTAAGTGGTTTAGGATTAAGATGGCTGATCCGTGGGCGGTTGCTGCTGGGACGCAAGTCGGGTCTTGCTCTACCCCGGCTGGGTCGCCTGGACGAGGGTGTCGGATGTTGTGAGACCCAAAACACCCGATGACCCCAGGTCACATCACTGAGGATGCATTCCAGCGCATCTAGAAAATGTATCTTTCACGCATCTAGAAAATGTATCTTTCACACATTCCAAATATTTCCCAGTTTGTAGGTAAATTTGCCTCAGTAGAAAAATTGCCCCCCACTGTGTAGGGAGTGGATGTGAAAGTGGGATAGCACAGAACTATTGTGAATGGATGGTCCATTTACCCATCACGTTTTGTGTAAAAAAAAATGTTCCTCAGGTTCCTTTCCTCTCTCACCTTAAACCTCTGCCCTCTTGATCCTGGTTCCTCTACCCTTGGAAAAAGACTGTGCTTTCACCCTATCTATTCCCCTCGTTATTTTATACATCGCTATAAGATCACCCCTCAACCTCCTGCGCTACACGGAACAGTCCTAGCCTGCCCAACCTCTCCCTGTAGCTCAGGCCCTCAAGGCCTGGCAACATCCTCGTAAATGTTCTGTGCATTCTTTCCAGCTTCCCTCTGTACTAAATTGGCAGAACAGCAGATGGCCACTGTAGGAAGGGACAAGGAATGGAGAGATCTGCTAGATTTTAGTGCTATGTTATCGCCTCCTGTTAATAGTGGGAAAATGGTTGAACTACAGCTGTAAGGCTCGGTAATGAAAGAACAAACAGTTATTGGGGATCAGCTGAGCAGCCAAGTCCAATGTATGAATTCCTCAATGGCCTTTGTAGATAGTCCTCATTACAGTGAACACTTAATGATAGCAGCCACTGATCTGGCACAGCACATTTCCAAGCGTAGGAAAGAGCAAAATAAATATTTCTTTCCTCTGGGGTGACTATCTAACACAAATATTGGTGACACTGGTATTTCTAAGATAATGACATCAAAAAGCAAAATCCTGCATTACCAGAGGATACAACTCATATGATAAATGTCTGTCCAAAAGCATCATAAAACAATCAGTGATGCTTAGACTGTTCTCTAAGAGGGAACATGCCCTCATAAGATGTTTGTCCAAGAATGCTTAAGAGTTGTATTTTTTTTAATTTTTTTTAAACACACAATTGTTCCTGTTTTATTTATGATTTATTAATTGATTGAAAATACAGCATGGAAACAGGCCCTTCAGTCCACAGAGTCCATGCCAACCACCCATTCACACTAGTTCTATGGTATCCCACTTTCACATCCACTTCTTACACACTCGGGGCAATTTACAGCATCCGATTAGATTAGATTCGTTTATTGTCATTCAGACCTTTCGGTCTGAACGAAATTTCGTTTCCCTGCAGTCATACATATAATTAAAAAATGACAAAAACACACAATCAACACAAATTTAACATCCACCACAGTGAGTTCACCAAACACCTCCTCACTGTGGTGGAAGGCAAAATCTTAAAGTCTCTGTCTCTTCCCTCTTTGTTCTCCCTCTGCGCCGAGGTGACGGTTCAAACTCCGTGGGTGGTCGCTGCCGCCGCCACAGCTCCGAGGCCGAGTCGGGTCTCCGCTGCCGCCTCCACGGTTCCGGGGCCGAGTCGGGTCTCCGTTGTCGCTGCCGCCGCTGCTGCGACCGCCGCCGCCACCACAGTTCTGAGGCCGAGTCGGGTCTCCGCTGCCGCTGCCTCCGCCACAGCTTCGGGTCCGAGTCGGGTCTCCGCTGCCTCCGCCACAGCTTCGGGGCCAAGTCGGGTCTCCGCTAACTCTGCCACAGCTCCGGGGCCGAGTCGGGTCTCCACTGCCGCTGCCGCTGCCACAGCTTCGGGGCCGAGTCGGGTCTCCACTGCCGCTGCCGCTGCCACAGCTTCGGGGCCGAGTCGGGTCTCCGCTGCCGCTGCTGCCAACCGCTACAGCTCCAGGGCCAAGTCGGGTCTCCGCTGCCGCCGCCGCTGCTACAGCCCCGGGGCCGGGTCGGGTCTCCGCTGCCGCCGCCACAGCTCCGGGGCCGAGTCGGGTCTCCGCTGCCGCCGCCGCTGCTACCGCCGCTACAGCTCCAGGGCCGGGTCGGGTCTCCGCTGCCGCCGCCACAGCTCCGGAGCCGAGTCAGGTCTCCGCTGCCGCCGCCACAGCTTCGGGGCCGAGTCGGGTCTCCGCTGCCGCTGCTGCCGCCGCTACAGCTCCGGGGCCGAGTCGGGACTCCACTGCCGCTGCCACTGCCGCCGCCACAGCTTCGGGGCCGAGTCGGGTCTCCGCTGCCGCCGCCGCTGCTACCGCCGCTACAGCTCCAGGGCCGGGTCGGGTCTCCGCTGCCGCCGCCACAGCTCCGGGGCCGAGTCAGGTCTCTGCTGCTGCCGCCACAGCTTCAGGGCCGAGTCGGGTCTCCGCTGCCACTGCCACTGCCGCCGCCACAGCTTCGGGGCCGAGTCGGGTCTCCACTGTTGCTGCCTTAGCCGCTACAGCTCCGGGGTCGAGTCGGGTCTCCGCTGCCGCTGCTGCCGCCGCTACAGCTCCGGGGCCGAGTCGGGTCTCCGCTGCCGCTGGCACAGCTTTGGGGCCGAGTCGGGTCTCCACTGCCGCTGCCACTGCCGCCGCCACAGCTTCGGGGCCGAGTCGGGTCTCCACTGTTGCTGCCTTAGCCGCTACAGCTCCGGGGTCGAGTCGGGTCTCCGCTGCCGCTGCTGCCGCCGCTACAGCTCCGGGGCCGAGTCGGGTCTCCGCTGCCGCTGGCACAGCTTCGGGGCCGAGTCGAGTCTCCGCTGCTGCTGCCGCCACCGCTACAGCACCGGGGCCGAGTCGGGTCTCCGCTGCCGCTGCTGCCGCCGCTCCAGGGCCGGGCCGGGTCGGGTCTCCGCTGCCACCGCCACAGCTTCGGGGCAGAGTCGGGTCTCCGCTGTTGCTGCTTCCGCCGCCACAGCTTCGGGGCCGAGTCGGGTCTCCGCTGCTGCTGCCGCCGCTGCTACAGCTTCGGGGCCGAGTTGGGTCTCCGCTGCTGCTGCCGCCACCGCTACAGCACCGGGGCCGAGTCGGGTCTCCGCTGCCGCTGCTGCCGTCGCCACAGCTCTGAGGCAGCCAGCTCCGCCATTAGGCCTCGGCGCAGACGGGGACGGGGAATACGACAGAAAAAAAAGTCGCATCCCCTGAAGGAAGAGACCAAAACATGTTTCTCCCACCACACCCACACACATACACAACTTAATAAAACAAAATTAACTAAAACATGACAAGGAACAAAAAGAAAGAAAACAAACAGACGGACTGCAGACGGATTAACCTCCAATCCCGCACATCTTTGGGACTGGGAGGATGTGGATACTTGTCTTGGTATGTACGGGGTCCGTTTTACAGCAGCACATCTCTCTCTCTCTCTCTCTATGCCTCCATCCGCAGCGCTATCAGCCACAGACTGGCGTGTAAAGCAATAATAATAATAATAATACATTTTATTTATAGGTGCCTTTCAAGAGTCTCAAGGACACCTTACAAAAATTTAGCAGGTAGAGGAAAAACATGCAAGGGGAATGAAATAAATAGTAGAGACATGACTAGTACACAAAGTAAAGACAGAATTCAATACAAAACACAATATGAGGCAATTAATGCACAGATGAAAAGGGAGGGGGACGTGGGGCTAAGGATAGGTAGAGGTGAAGAGATGGGTCTTGAGGCGGGACTGGAAGATGGTGAGGGACACGGAATTGCGGATCAGTTGGGGGAGGGAGTTCCAGAGCCTGGGAGCTGCCCTGGAGAAGGCTCTGTCCCCAAAACTGCGGAGGTTGGACATGGATGGAGAGGAGACCGGCTGATGTGGATCTGAGGGACCGTGAGGGTTGGTAGGGGGAGAGGAGGTCAGTGAGATATGGGGGGGCTAGATGGTGGAGGGCTTTGTAGGTGAGGATCAGGATTTTGTAGTTGATCCGGTGGGAGATGGGAAGCCAGTGAAGTTGTTTGGGGACTGGAGTGATGTGATGCCAGGATTTGGTGTGGGTGATGAGTCGGGCGGCTGCGTTCTGGACCAGTTGGAGTCGGTTGATGTAGGTGGAGCTGATGCCAAGGAGAAGTGAGTTGCAGTAGTCCAGTCGGGAGGAGATGAAGGCATGGATGAGTCTTTCAGCAGCGGGAGGTGTGAGAGAGGGTCTGAGTTTGGTGATGTTGCGGAGATGAAAGAAGGAGGTTTTAATGACATGGCGGATGTGAGGCTCAAGGGAGAGGGTGGAATCAAAGATCACGCCAAGGTTGCGGGCCTGGGGAGATGGGGAGACAGTGGTGCCGTCGATGGTGAGAGTGGGGTTATTGATTTTGCTGAGTGTGGCTTTGGAGCCTATGAGGAGGAATTCTGTCTTATCGCTGTTGAGTTTGCGGAAATTATGTTGCATCCAGGTTTTTATAGCTGACAAACAGGAGTTGATATGGGAGGGGGGGGGGGTTGTGGGGGGATTTGTTGCCGAGGTAGATCTGGGTGTCATCAGCGTAACAGTGGAAGTCCAGGTTGAAGTGGCGGAGTATCTGACCAAGGGGGAGGATGTAGATGATGAAGAGGAGGGGGCCGAGTACGGAGCCTTGGGGAATGCCTTGAGTGACTGTGGCTGTAGCAGAGGTGTGGTTGTGGAGAGAGATGAAGTGGGATCTGTTGGAAAGGTAGGAACGGAGCCAGCTGAGTGCAGAGCCTTCAATGCCGAGGTCTTTGAGTCTGGTGAGCAGGATGTTATGGTTCACTGTATCGAAGGCTGCGCTCAGGTCGAGGAGGATGAGGATGTTGAGGGAACCAGCGTCAGCAGAGGTGAGGAGGTCGTTGAGGACTTTGAGGAGAGCAGTTTCTGTGCTATGGAGGGGGCGAAAGCCAGATTGGAGGGGTTCAAGTAGGTTATAGGCAAGGAGGTGGGAATGAAGTTGCGACGCAACGATACGCTCCAGGGATTTTGAAAGAAAGGGGAGGTTTGAGATTGGGCGGTAGTTAATGAGAGAGGAGGGATCAAGACCAGGTTTCTTTAAGATTGGTGTGACAGCAGCAGTTTTGAAAGCGGAGGGGACAATACACAGCGCTACAGACGGTGCGCAAATCAATACACACAACGCTACAGACATGACGCATGAAGGTAATACACACAGCACTGCCGGTTTGGTGTGCAAATGTTTAAACAGAGCGCTATCGGCTCAACGCATGGGAATTTAAACAAAGAGCTGTCGGCTGCAGCGCTATGGGTTCTAAATATAGTGTTATCGGCTGCAGCCATATGGGGTTTAAATATAGCGCTACCGGCCACAGCGCTAGTGCTTTAAAACATGGTGCTCCGGAAGTGGCGGCGCTGTTAACAGCTGCGGCTCGCCTGCAGTCCGTCTGTCTTTACTTTTTTCTGTTGTTTTTTTTGTCTTGTTCTGGTTAAGTTTTAGTTTGTTGGGTTGTGTTAGAGGGGGTGAAACATGTTCTCTGTCTCTTCCTTTGGGGGAATGCGACTTTTTCGTGTCGTATCCCCCTTCTCTGCCTCCGTCTGCGCTGAGGCCTAATGGCGGAGCTGGCGGCCTCCAACCTGCGACCGACCCCGAGGCTCCGGAGGCAGAGCCAGCCAGGACTACCAACGAGTGGTTGGCCGTCTTCGGGGCTAAGGCAGCGGTGGCCCGACTTGCTGATGCGGCGTTCTGGCTTTCGGCGGCGGCCTGGAGCTGATGCAGCGGGGCTCGGAGCTGAGACTGCGGGACCCGGAGCTGGGGCAGCGGCCTGGAGCTGGGGCGGCGGCCCGGAGCGGAGACTGCGGGACCCGGAGCTGGGGCAGCGGCCTGGAGCTGGGGCAGCGGCCTGGAGCTGGGGCGGCGGCCCGGAGCGGAGACTGCGGCACCTGGAGCAGCGACTGCGGGACCCGGAGCTGGGGCGGCGGCCCCGAGCTGGGGCAGCGGCCCGGAGCGGAGACTGCGGGACCCGCAGCGGAGACTGCGGGACCCGCAGCGGAGACTGCGGGACCCGGAGCGGAGACTGCGGGACCCGGAGCTGGGGCGGCGGCCTGGAGCGGAGACTGCGGGACCTGGAGCTGGGGCGGCGGCCTGGAGCTGGGGCTGCGGCCTGGAGCGGAGACTGCGGGACCTGGAGCTGGGGCGGCGGCCTGGAGCTGGGGCGGCGGCCCGGAGCTGGGGCGGCGGCCCGGAGCTGGGGCGGCGGCCCTGAGCTGGGGCGGCGGCCCGGAGCTGATGCTGTGGCGGGCCATCTCGGAGCGGAGATGGCGTTCCGGCTTTCAGCGGCGGCGACAACACCACGGAGGTCCGCTGGACTGGAGGGCGGCATCTTCGGCCTGGATCGATCGCCTCAGTGCAGAGGGAGAACAAGGATGGAAGAGACGGAGATTAAGACTTTGCCTCCATCACAGTGAGGATGTGCTTGGTGAACTCACTGTGGTGGATGTTTAATTTGTGTTTATTGTATGTTTTGTTATTATTGATTCTGTGTATGACTGCAGGCAACATAATTTCGTTCAGACCGAAAGGTCTGAATGACAATAAAGGATCTATCTATCTATCTATCTATAGCGTTATGGGTCACAGACTGTTCGGGAAAATTATCGTATAACAGCATGAACCTGGAAGGCAGAGAGATGAGGCTGTGAGTGGGCCTGAGACTTATCCCCTTCTCACAGAGTGATGAAAAGTCAATGTTGCAAAGGCAATTTGTCATAGAAGTTCCCCAATGAAACTGGAAGGATTGGTCATACTACTGTAGACCCTTTAAGTAAAAAGATAGTTTTTCCATGTCCCAACACCACACTTCCCTGTCAGTTTGAGATTTTGTTTCTTCTTTATATAAATTATTATTATTATAAAAGTCATTATGAACGGCTAGCACTTTTCATCATGTCAGTTAATCAGACGTCACCCTCCAGTCTCACCTTTGCTTCATGCTTCATGTTTGAGACATACTCTGCTTCAACTACGTTATTAATCTTCCTGAGTTTTTTGGCCAACTCAAAATGATAGATACCAACAATCGCATCTGGCCTCAATAGATAAACACTGACTGTCACTCTGAGCTGAACAATAAATTCTAACGTACACATTGCTCTCCCTGGATTTCTTCTGTCAGATTTTTTTAAATACCTGAACATTTCCTTTTACTCCATCTCCAGCTTACTGCATTTTGAGAATGATTACATGGTTTAAATTTAAAATATTACACTTTTATTTGGCTCCTCCATAATATAACAATAATACCCAACTGCTACTCTTTGCATTCACTGGTTGCATTTCTCAATCCATTCACAAAATTGATGGTTGCTGAAATTTTGTGAATCAATCTAATGTATTGCATTTATATTTATTGAATGTACAGAAATGAAAAGTCCTTTATAGGACTTTGTTTAAGGCCACATTTGGAGTACTGTTTGCAGTTCTAGTTGCTCCATGACTGGAAGGATGTGGATGCTTGCTGTCCGGAATTGGGGTAATAGCTACAGGCAGAGGTTGGACAGACTTGGATTGTTTTCTCTGGAATACCAGAGGTTGTGGGGAGACCTGATAGATTATGTAAAATAATGAGAGGCATAGACAGTCATAACCTTTATTCCAGGGTAGAAATGTCAAATCTAGAGGGCTTAGTTTTAAAGTGAGAAGAGCAAAGTTTAAAGGAGATGTGCGGGGCAAGTGTTTTTTACACAGAGAATGATGAGTGTCTGGAACGCACTGCCGGGGGTGGTGGTGAAGTTAGAGACAATTGTGGCATTTAAGATACTTTGGATATGCAAGGAATGGATGAATATTGATTGAGTGCAGGCACATAAGAGATTGGCTTGACATCATGTTTGGCAAAGACATTGTGGGAACAGGGGCCTGTTCCTGCGATGGACTGTTCTGGGTTCTATATTCTATGTTACCGGATGTGATAACAAACTTTAAAAGGCCGTGGGTTCAATTGAATCATAAAGGCGTAAATAATAAATGTATTACTCAAGGTCAAAGCAAATTGTTTTAATGTAATATGAGGTAACATGGATGCTTACATGGTTACATATATTTCGATAAATGCTTGCATTTACTGATTGGGCAAGGTAATAGCCGTACATTAAAAGCCTCATAACAATTCAATTCAGTTTAATTCAATTCAATTGAATAGGAATTGCTTCTTTGGTGAATAAAAGGAGCTTAAAATGTAATCATATGCTAGTGCCTATATGTCTATGTACTGAAAGTTTGTTTGAAATTTACAAAACAGATTTTAACTGAACTGCAGTATTTTACAAACCGTGATCATGACCTTAATCAGAAAGCAATAGAGGACATCAAGAGGAAGAAACAAACTAAGGGGAGAATGAGGTAACCATGGCTGACAAAGTCAGTCAAAGGCAGCAATAAAAGCAATAGAGTAGGAACATAATATGGCAAACATTACCAGGAAGTTAGGGGATTGGGAAGCTTTTAAAAACCAACAGAAGGCAACTAAAAAAGCAATAAGGGGAGAAAAGATGAAATATGAAGGTAAGCTGACCACTAATATAAAAGAGAATACCAAAGTTTCTTTCAGACTGAGCCTGAAGAGAGGTCCCAACTCGAAATGCCATCTGTCCATTCCCTCCACAGATGTTGCTGCTCCACAGATAACTACAGTAAAGACTAAATTGGCTTGTGTAAAAATAATTGCAGATGTAACATAAAATTAGCATTAATCTATGTCCAATGTCAAGGCCTTCCTACCCTGTCAATTTATGGCAAATGTCAACTGTGCACATTAAAAGTCTATACCAGTCCTTACCAGTGCAATATCGTATGTGGTTCAATCCTGATGTGTGCTTGTATGTATACACTGAATACAATTGTCCCCAAACAGCACTCAGAATAGTCCAACAATGTGTTCTATCGATCGCAGTTTCCTGACCAAAACATCCTGCAGTTTTGACCTAAGCACCAATTTTCATAGCTGCTATTTATTGTAATTGGATGCAGCTAGAAATTATTTTTAAAATATTGTATATTTTACAAGGCTTTACATTTAAATATGGATATAAAATACACCATAATGATGAAAATGCACTTGCACTTAATGCATTATGCTGTTTATTCAAAACCTTTGAAAGTAAAGAGTTTTTTTAAAAACCTACCGTCCTTACATTTTTATTTTCCAAGTCAATGTTCATTAAATTTTTACAATCATAGATTTCTCCTCTTATTTATTTTATATGTGAAGTTAGCAAGGAATTCACTTTGATTAATGGGAACCTGATTTGCAATTAAAATTGCCACATAGCAACTTCAAGTTTATCTCAGGGCAATACAACAACTACTGTGCATCAGCACCATAGTCGGTTCAGATTTCCTCCAGGGAAGTTGAAATAAATGGTTGCCAAGGGAGAATGGATTGTTTTCCAGCTTGATTTGTGAATGAGTCATTTGATAATCACCTTGACTGTGCAGTAAACAACACTAGACAGCTGCTCAACCATAAATCGGTCTCCCCATAAAACACAATTTGCTCTGACAGATAGCTGTGTTACAAGAGAAGGGAGAGCCTCACTCTATCAATTATATAATCAAGGGGCTTTGCATGTTTCAATAAATACTGTCATCAAAGTAGTTGAGGTGATCTCTCTTTTGCACACAGTTAAAATGGAAATAAGGTGTTGGACTTTGATGAGGAATTTAATACTTGGATATTGTTTAGTTTACTATTTATTGCTACGTTTACAGAGATACAGTGAAATGCTTATTCTGCAGGCTATCCAGTCAAATCATGATTCAATGATACTCAAAGATCCAATGATTCAAAGATCATACCATAGATCATACAGTAGATCCTCTTCTGGAAAGCAGGCAGAGAATCGCCACATCATCGTGTGACTTCCAAGTCTCTTAAAGGTCCAATCTTGACCCAAGGAAATGCAGCATTTCTTATATGCTTAGTTTAAAGCCTTGTGTCCAGGCAGCACTGGATCATAGAAACATAGAAACATAGAAAATACGTGCAGGAGGAGGCCATTCGGCCCTTCGGCCCTTCGAGCCAGCACCGCCATTCATTGTGATCATGGCTGATCGTCCCCAATCAATAACCCGTGCCTGCCTTCTCCCCATATCCCTTGATTCCACTAGCCCCTAGAGCTCTATCTAACTCTCTCTTAAATCCATCCAGTGACTTGGCCTCCACTGCCCTCTGTGGCAGGGAATTCCACAAATTCACAACTATCTGGGTGAAAAAGCTTTTTCTCACCTCAGTCTTAAATGGCTCCCCCTTTATTCTAAGACTGTGGCCCCTGGTTCTGGACTTGCCTAACATTGGGAACATTTTTCCTGCATCTAGCTTGTCCAGCCCTTTTATAATTTTATATGTTTCTATAAAATAGTCCCTCATCCTTCTAAACTCCAGTGAATACAAGCCTAGTCTTTTCAATCTTTCCTCATATGACAGTCCCGCCATCCTAGGGATCACTCTCGTGAACCTACACTGCACTGCCTCAATCACAAGGATGTCCTTCCTCAGGTTAGGAGTCCAAAACTGTGTACTATACTCCAGATGTGGTCTCACCAGAGCCCTATACAATTGCAGAAGAACCTCTTTACTCCTATACTGAAATCCCCTTGGTATGATAGCTTTCTTCACTGCCAGCTGTACCTGCACGCCAACTTTCAGTGACTGGTGTCCAAGGACACCCAGGACTCGCTGCACCTCCCCCTTACCTAACCCCATTGAGATAATAATCTGCCCCCTTGTTTTTGCCGCCAAAGTGGATAACCTCACATTTATCTATATTATACTGCATCTGCCACGCATCTGCCCACTCACTCAACCTGTCCAGGTCAACCTGCAACCTCCTAACATCCTCTTCACAGTTCACACTGCCACCCAGCTTTGTGTAATCCGCAAACTTGCTAGTGTTGCTCCTAATTCCCTCTTCCAAATCATTAATATATATGGTAAACAGTTGCGGCCCCAACACCGAGCCTTGCGGCACTCCACTCGCCACTGCCTGCCATTCTGAAAAGGACCCGTTCACTCCTACTCTTTGCTGTAAAATGTAGTAAGGGTTGGCCTGGCACAGCGTGATGTCATCGGCTCCTTCTACCACCACTCCTTGCAGCTACTGCAGGCCGTGCTTGATTCACTTGCCCATCTGGCTGCTGTAGGGCTTCCCATAGCCACCTCCGCCAACACCACGACCTGCGACGCACCGTCTTACATCTCCAGCAGCGGCTCCTCTGCTTCCCTCTTCTGGAACATCAGGGTGCTTTCCGATGGCGCAGGAGATGAGGTTACAGACCATTCACAGCCGTCGACATTCCCCTTCAACTTCCACTGCCGCCATTTTGGAATCATTATGGAATCATAATGGTGGTATTTCCATTTTCAATCAAATCTATTTAGTTTTGAGAGCAATAAAAAACTGATATGTTAAATCGGTAAAGCAAATGCCTATATAGGAAGATGTAAGAGTATCTGCTTAAATGATGAAACCTGCAAACCAACCATATAGCAGACTTGACCGAAACGTCGCCTACCCATGTCCTCCACAGATGTGCTTGACCCGTTGCGTTCTTCCAACACTTTGAACTTTTCTCATTTGCAGTTCCTTGTGTCTCCAGTTTACTGGTGCATTCTATTTTAACATAGTATTACTTTCATCACCTTAGCCAATCAATTTTAAGATAATGGATTGGATGGACATTAAAAGTGCATGAATAAAATAAATGAATATAAACCAAAACACAAATTGCTGGAATAACTCAGCGTGTCAGGCAGCATCTGTGGAGGGAATGGACAGGTGATGTTTCTGGTCTGGATCTTTCTTCAGACTTATTACAGTAGGGGAGAGAAAACTGGTAAAGAGGTGGGGGTGGGACAAAGCCAGGCAAGTGATAGGTAGATATGGGTGAGGGGGGTTTGCTTGACACATGGGTGGACTGAAATAACATTTCTCTTTTACATGTGACACACATTACAATTGCCAATTGTGAACTTATGTTTGCCAATTTAATATATTTTTAAAAATAGTTTGTTCTGAAAACGAGTGTATGAAAAATACCTGGAATATATGTGACTACACTCAACTACCTAATGGTGCATTCAGAACATGTATGATGAAGTTCAAATAATCATGAATTGTGGCAATATGTAGAATAAGCTGCAATGCTTGCATCCAGTGTACTGTTGTAGAACTGCATGCCTTTAGTCCTTGGCTGATATAATTAGCTCTGATCAGCAAAAAAAATGCAGCATCAAAAAGTGAGCAAAATAAAACAAAACAGCCAGAGGTTTTGATTAATTGATGAGATGGTACAATAATGATAATGAACAATGATAATGATAATGAATATATTTTATTAACCAAGTATGTATACCTACAAGGAATTTGCCTTGATGCTTTGCTCGCAAGTAACAATACGATATACAGTAGGCAATTAAAAATAAAATATTATAATTTAAACATGTGAAGAATGAAATAAAATACCAGAGCACAAGGAGGCTACAGACTTTTGGCTGTTGAGTAGAGCTACAGCTCATGGAAAAAAAGCTGTTTTTATGTCTGGCTGTGGCGGCTTTGACAGTCCTGAGTCGCCTTCCAGAGGGAAGTGCTTCAAAGAGTTTGTGGCCAGGGTGAGAGGGTTCTGAGATGATCTTACCCACTCTCTTCCTGGCCCTTGCAGTGTACAGTTCGTCGATGGGGTTGCAGTCAATAACCATCTCAGCTGATCGAATGATGTGCTGCAGCCTCCGGATGTCATGCTTGGTGGCTGGTCCAAACCAGATCATGATGGAGAAGGTGAGGACAGACTCTATGATGGCCGTATAGAATTGGACCATCATTGCCTGTGGCAGATTGTGTTTCTTCAGCTGCCGCAGGAAGTACATCCTCTGTTGGGCCATTTTGACTGTGGAGTCGATGGTGGCCTCGCATTTAAGGTCCCTGGAGATAATGGTTCCAAGGAACTTAAATGACTCCACAGATGTGACTGTGGTGTTGTTGATGGTGAGTGGGGAGAGGGGAGAAGGAGCCCTCCTAAAGTTTATGATTAATTCCACCATCTTAAGAGCATTGAGCTCCAGGTTGCTACGATGGCACCAGGTCACCAGCTGTGTCACTTCCTGTCTGTAGGCAGATTCATATCCTGGATCAGTCCAATAAGAGTTGCGTCATCCGCGAACTTCAGAAGCTTGACAGAAGCGTCTATGGAGATGCAGTCGTTGGTGTAGAGAGAGTAAAGGAGAGGGGAGAGTATGCAGCCTTGCAGTGCTCCTATGCTGAGGATCTGCGGGTCCGAGATGTGCTTTCCCAGCCTCACATGCTGGGAAAGCACATCAGGAAATTGGTGATGCACTGGCAGAGGGGTTCAGGCATTGGCGGAAAACCCGGGGGGGGGCCAGGGTGGACGTGTCCCCTCCATGTTTTCAGAGGTGGGGGACGGTCCCCCTCACGTTACAAGCTTTAAATCTGTGGTACAGATCTGCAGTAATTGACTCATTCTAACAGTAACGGCCCCGTAGTAGAAGCATCCACATCGCGGGGCTGGAAACTGGAAGAATCCCGAGCTAATTACCGTTCACAGGGCGCAAGGCTGAAGTTTCCGATGTCTCGCGTGTGTGTGTGTGTGTGTGTGTGTGTGTGTGTGTGCGCATGCGCGCGCGGCCGCCAAGAAATTGTTTCCCCCCTGTCCCCCGGTCCCCTCCAAGTTTTGACAGCAGTTTCCCTCTCTGAGTTCAGGCACAGTCAACTGGGAGAGATTGGAGTGTAGTAGCTCTGGTACAATGGTGTTGAATGCAGAGACAAAAATCCACAAACAAAATCCCTGCATAGGTCCCCTGGCTGTCTAGGTGCTGGAGGATGAAGTGCAGGCCTAGGTTGACTGCATCATCCACTGATCTATTTGCCCAGTATGCAAACTGCAGGGGGTCCAGCAGGTGGTTTGTGATTATTTTCAGGTGGGCCAGCACATCTTTCAGACTGAAGAAGGGTTTCGGCCCGAAACGTCGCCTATTTCCTTCGCTCCATAGATGCTGCTGCACCCGCTGAGTTTCTCCAGCAATTTTGTGTACCTGCAGTAGAACTCGTTCAGGTCATTGGTCAGCTGACGATTATCCAAGGAGCGAGGGGTTTTCCTCTTGTAGCTGGTGATTTCTTGCAAGCCCTTACACACTGAAGAAGATTCATTCGCTGAGAACTTGCTCCTCAACATCTCAGAATACTTTTCCTTGGCAGCTCCGATTCCTCTTCTCCGCTTGTACTTGGCCTGCATGTAGAGGTCTGCATCCCCGCTCCTGTAAGCCTCATCTTTAGACTGGCGGAGCTGTCTGAGTTCTGCTGTAAACCAAGGCTTGTCATTGTTGAACCTGATCCGGGTCTTGGTGGGAATGCAACTGGCCCCACGAAAGCTGACATATGATATCACGTTGTCTGTATATTCATCGAGGCTTGTGGTTGCTTCCCTGAACTCATTCCAATTAGTGCAGTCAAAGCAGGACTGTAGGTTTTGAATGCCCTCGCTGGTCCACCTTTTCATTGTTCTGACCACAGGCTTAGCAGATTTTAGCTTCTGCCTGTGTCAGAATAAGGTGAACTAAACAATGATCAGAGAGTCCCAGAGCCGCACGAGGAACAGAACGATATGCATTCCTGATTGTAGTGTAACAATGATCGAGTGAATGTAAATGAATGTCCATGCTTATCCATTATGTGACTGATCTATTGCCATGGTGATTGAAAATGGAGGTGATCAAGTGTTGAGCAGAGAGTGTTCATTTGATTATCCTCAATTCTGTTCTGTGATCTTGTAGCTGACCTATTGGCCTAAAGTGTTTTTCATTAATTTGCTAGAACTTTATCTCAATCTCAGTACAGATAATATGGAAATTAGCACAAGCTCAATTGTCACAAAAGGAATCAATGGGCATGCCAATAGTTCTATAAAACTATAAGGGCATGCTAATAGTTCTATAAAAGGAAATTAATAAGCTGTTCCATCACTATATTACTACAGCTTCTCTACCATTTTTAATAAACACTAAACAAAGTGAGACCTGTTGGGCCCCTGTCACACAGGAGGCTTGGTCCCCCAATACAGTATTCCACCACTAACCCATGGCCCCCAACTGCACAGGAGCAGCTCATTTCCTCTCATCCCTAGCATTCTCCCCCTCCTCTTCACCCTCCCTCTTCTATTCCCGCTCCTCCTACCCTCCCCAATCGCTCCCTCACCTCTCCTTTCCCCTACCCTCAGTCACTCCCTCCTCCCTCCATAACTCCTCTCCCCTCCCTACTCCTCTCCTCTTCCTCTATCCCCTCCCCCACTATCCCTCCCCTGGATCTCGAGGTTGCCGCTCCTCTCCCTTCTTGCGTTCCCCAGAGGAGCATCAGCCGTCGGTGCGGAGGCACCAGCAGCTCCGGCCGCGCCGGCGTGTGGACGGGGGGTTGGGAGGGAGGAGCTCGGTGAAAATACAGGGAAAGAGCCATGGGGGAGAGGGGGGTATCAAGGGGGAGGGGGCAGGAGCCAGAGAGGAAAGGGCTGGAGCTGCGGGGCATTGTGATGGCGGTGCGTTTGAGACTCACAGCGGGCGCTGGACCGGACCGGGCCGGGCCGCTTCCAGTCCCTCCTAAAATTGTATCTGGTTGGAGATCTCCGCCGGACAACCTCAGCTCCAGTAAAGACGTGATGGCGCAGGAAGGGGCGGAGTGACAGGAGAAGATACCAATCTGAGCGGCGCTGACTGGCAGGAGAGGAGATCGATCAGCGCATGTGCGGGTTTTAAGATTTTTAAACCTCACTAACTTTTACAATAGACCATCAATCGGAACGAAATGGTGCACTCGCAGCACAGCAGAACGGTGAGTGAGCTGATGAAAAATCGTAGCGCTATCGCGCACTGTTTTTGCACATAGAAAATCCGCGCAAACCGGAAGAGCACAAGATCAGAGTTTTAGTTATGTATAGATTGCAATATGATCGTCCAACCATTGCTGAGATTCTCAATTGAATGACCTGTTCCTGAGCTGTACTGTTCTATGTTCTAAGTAATGGAATTGTGCTAACTCAGTGTAAACAGCAATAAGGAAAAGCACCAACTCATGTTTCATTGGGACAAAAGATTTACATTTATGCGAACACTATGTAAGGTCTCGGATGTGCTTCTGTAAATAGCTTGTTCTAAGTTTCCCCCCAGTCTAGTTTCAGTCAAAAATCACAGAATCAATCACTTGCACTTCTAAACTTTATTTTGACAAATAACAATTACAGTTCAACTACTATACCTAACCACAGCGGGTTCGATCCTCCTATCTGCCTGATCAAGCCCTCTAGGTCTCGCTCAAACAGAGACACTCCAAAAGGTCACGCAGTCCTAAGCGCTCTCCCAGAAGATCGACGCAGGACCTCATGGTAGCAGACTTTTATAGGTCCCCGGACCTCGAAAGGCCGAACCACATCTGTAATTGGATCTTTACAATCCAATTACAGATATCGATTAACCCCATACATGACAGACATTTCCCTAACACAATAATACAGTGATTAATACACTGTATTCAAACAGTGTTTCTCAGAGTAAATGAACATTGCAACATTTGCCCTGATTTGCAAGAAAACCAGACGAGGCTCAATACTTAATCCAATCAACATTTAGCAAAGTAAAGCTTTGTAACATTATTTACAATTATTTATAAAGTGTATGTCTGATTTGCATTCATCCAATCCATTCTGTGCATTTTGCACCTAATTGTCAGGGTCTGCAGATGTTCCCATTCTCTTCCTGCAGCTCTGATCTAGGCTCCATACAAACTGGCACCATTCTGCAGCTTGTCCCATTTCTATAGAAACCACTTTTAAATTGACCAAATGGCCTAGCAGCCGTGAAACCTTTACTTAATTTTAGGTTCATGACCTCCCCAATTTGACTAGGATTAACATTCCTTCCTTTTTATCATATATGATAAACCATCATTTATGATAACTAAATAGTCAAATAATCAGCTAACCAGATATAAATAATGTTTCCATTACCTTTTCCATCTATCAGCAACACAAGATGATGCTGTTTCTTCCCAGAATTTTATCAAGCTTCCCGAGTTTTCGTGGGCATAGCTTCACAATTTCCGTCTGATGAGTCTTCACCTCCCGAGTTTTCGTGGGCGTGAATTCCCTCCATCCGTGTTGTTGCCCATTCTTCCATCCCTTTCCATAGTCGAACCTATAACCTATAATTCCTGAAAAACTTGGTACCAAGCAAGTTACCACTCATGTACCAATGCTTCCCCATACATTCACTGTAATTCTGCAATACTATCCCTTTCCCATTTCGATATTCTGCTCTGTTATATTCTATCACTGTATTCCTATTTCTATTCTGTTCTATAATATACTCTTTACTATCCTAGGATCAACACTAATCAGCCCTCTCCATATTCACGCAATGTTATAATATGTATATCTGATGATGGTTTCTCATATAAATTTCAGCTGGGTTCAGTCCAGATTTCCCTACAGGCGTAACTCTAATTTAAAGCAAATGATCTCGAACTCCTAGTTTTAATGCGTACCACTCCACATACGCGGGCTCTCGAATTAAAACTAAATTTCCCAATGAAATCTCGAATGGACTAGAGTATTCTCAGCCAATCTATACTCTATCCACTGAGCCCAGTACCTTTACGAGGTTCCTCGTCCATCACTTCAGAGAGGGACTCAGACACCTTCACGCAGCCACCCCTTAATTTATCTGCTTTGTGAGGGAAGTCATTACACATTAGTTGCAATGGGCTCCTTTCCTCTTCTGTCATATCTCGATCTATACTATTCCTCATGCTTCCAAACACCCAAAACCAAATTCCTAAATTCTCCACTCCTTCCTTTTGATCCCTAAATTTATCAAGCTCACTCCTGAACAATGGATAATGGCTCAAAGCGTTCACAACCTCGCATTTCCTTACTCATTTGCCCCACCAATTCTACTCTCCTATTTAAATTCTTCTCCTATCTCCCACAAATCCACACCCTTTCAACCTGCCAATTTTCTCAATCCCGTCATTCAAGGATCAGAGTGCTCCAGGGAACAATCAAACACATTCGAACACAATCAAATACATTCTCGCTCTCATTTAATCCTCAATTGAAACACCCGAAAATGATCTTCAGACACTCAAGTAACACAGTACAGAAGCAGCAAATCACACTGTCTATTATTATCAGGCACAACCACACTCCTACATAAACCACAAACATTTGTTTATTATAAATCACGCACTCCAATAATCCTCCTCGTGGCACGATCGGTCAGTGGAATGACTCCTCCCCCGACACAGCGATCAAAAGAATACAAACCCTGATCGAACCACCACGACTCAGATTCTCACAATACTACGATCTAAACAATTACAAATATTTAATTCAAACACACTTTTACTTCAAGTATCTAAATCCTCAAACACTCACACACGCAACAATAAAAATGGTAGTCCGCGAGCTTAACCCACTCTAAACCTTAACTTTCTAAATCTTAATCTCTAACTTTATTTACATACACAAAATATTTACACAATTCAGATCCGATAACAACACAAAAAGCTAGATTTTTACAATTTACAAGAAATGATTTAAAGCGCTAGCGCACAGTTTACAAACACTCAATCTCAACGCTGCATCACGCTGTTATCAATCAGTGAACCTCTCCCTCTGATAACGAAGATTTTCCCCTTCCTAGGTTACTCTTTGCTGAGGGGTACTACTCCTTAAATGACTACCTTTCGTCCCGAATGTTACTATCCTCACGCTAAGACTGGACTTCTATAGGGGGACCTCTATCCCTCCTCTCTAAGTTCTACAGAATTAGGGGTACCCTTCGCATTCAGATTACTTTTCACCAAGTAAATCAGGTTCCCATCTCTCAGGTACTCTTCGCTATCAGGTACTAATCAACAATCGACCAGAGGGTTACTATTCACTGTTGATCAGCCGCTATTCCGAATTGATCATGAACATGCACAAACTCCAAAGTTCTATCCACACAGAATTTGAATTCTACTCTATGGGCAGAACTTCAATGTGAAATTCTGTATTTGGAAATTTGATTCTGCAAATTTAGAATCATTCTCGAACTCTTAGTTTTAATGCGTACCACTCCACAGACGCGGGCTCTCTAATTCAAACTAAATTTCTCAATGAAATCTCAAATGGACTAGAGTATTCTCAGCCAATCTATACTCTATCCACTCAGCCCAGTACCTTTACGAGGTTCCTCGTCCGTCACTTCAGAGAGGGACTCAGACACCTTCACGCTGACACCACACTCTGCTGGACACTGAGGGTTCAGCGCCTAGCCTCTTCGCGCTGGCAGTCGATGCTGATTTTCGGAACGCACCTTTCCAATCAGAGCTCCCAGAAAAGATAGATCAATACGTAGACCAGACCTGTGTTTCAATACCCCACCAATTGGATACCAAATCTGGAACCCTCGCCCAATGAAGCGTGTCAGGCTCTCGTTAAAGCAGCTGCAGTCTGCCAACTACGCCCTGTTTTATGAGCCCCCAACCCAAAGGAATGCTAACCAGCCCCCCCCCCCCCGTGCTTGCTAGACTCTATTCTAATGATCTTGATTGGACCCTTTCCCAAGCCTACGAATGATCGATCCGCCCCGATTAGCGAAGTGCCAAAATACTATGCAAAAACCGCACTGTAGGCCCAATTTCTGCACTCGTGATCGAAACAGCTCAACACCCTCGATCGCAAACTTGGAGGTCCGTTGAGATCCCGGACGAGCCCCCAAGGTAAATAGCTCATTCTAAGCTTCCACCCAGTCTAGTTTCAGTCAAAAATCACTGAGTCAAGCAATCTAACTGAGTGCGCATCTAAACTTTATTTTGACAAAACACAATTACAGTTCAACTACTATACCTATTCGATCCACCTATCTGCCTGATCAAGCCCTCTGGGCCTCGCTCAAACAGAGACACTCCAGAAGGTCACGCAGTCCTAAGCGCTCTCCCAGAAGATCGACGCTGGACCTCATGGTAGCAGACTTTTATAGGTCCCCGGACCTCGAGGGGCCGAACCACATGAGGGTGGTCTCTTTACAATCCAATTACAGATATCGATTAACCCCATACATGACAGACATTTCCCTAACCCAATAATACAATGGTTAATACATTGTATTCAAACAGTGTTTCACAGAGGAAACAAACATTGCAACATTTGCCCTGATATGCAAGAAAACCAGACAAGGTTCAATACTTAATCCAATCAACATTCAGCAAAGTAAAGCTTTGCAACATTACTTACAATTATTTACGAAGTGTATGTCTGGTTTGCATTCATCCAATCCATTCTATGCATTTTGCACCTAATTGCCAGGGTCTGCAGATGTTCCCATTATTTTCCTGCAGCTGATCTAGGCTCTAGACAAACTGGCACCATTCTGCAGCTTGTCCCATTTCTACAGAAAGCACTTTTAAATTGACCAAATGGCCTAGCAGCCCTGAAGTCTTTAATCAATTTCAGGGTCCTGGCCTCCCCAATTTGACCAGGATTAACACTTCCTATTGGTAATTCAATGCTGTTAGCCTTCGTATCATTAAATCAATTTAAAACTGGGAAGGGAAAACCTATTACCGACCATGCTTTGTCCTGCCTCTCCTCTCTTCCAGCTTTCTCCCCACCCCACTCAGTCTGAGGAAGGGTCCCGGCCTAAAAAGGCACCCATCCATCTTCTCCAGAGATGCTGCCTGTCCCGCTGAGTTATTCCAGCACTTTGTGTCTTTGTTTTGTATGACAGCATCTACAGCTCCTTGTTTCTACAGTGAAAATCAACAGTGCATATTCACATTGCTGAACAGTATGTATCATGAGAGAAAGAATGATCTATCATGCCCCAGATTTCAGATTATTCTCCCACAAGGATATTGGTACAATATTTATTCAAATGAATTGGTATCACATGAGTGAAATTCCTCATTCTGTTAATTGAATCTAATGTTTTCATTTTTTCATGTTTTATTTCCAACTCGTACTTAAACTTCACACGTCTTTACATATTTTTGTTTATTTGCCTCTCTGCATCTACTTGTCACTTTACATTTCACTTTTCTGTTTTTCTTTCTGGGTGAAAGGAGGTGACTGGTAGGAGAAGGAGCCACCAATAGCGAAAGGTCACTTTTGGGGTAGGGTTGTAGAGATACATGACCCACTGCTCATCCTCTTCCCCGGATACTTACCCATCCTCTTGCCATCCTTGCCCACAGCACGTCCCTACCCATCACATGTTCACATGTTTTAAAATGGAAGTCTCAACCCCATCATGACCCGACCGTAATTGATTAAGTTGACTGAAAGATACAGCATGGAAATAGGTTCTACAGCCCACCAAGTCCAGGCCGACCATCACATTAGTTCTATTTCATCCCATTTTCGCATCCATTCCCTCCCTACACACTCGGGACAATTTACCGAGGCCAATGAACCCACAAACCGTCATTGGGATGTGGGAGGAAACCGAAGCACCTGGAAGAAACCCACGCGGTCACAGGGAGAATGTGCAAACACCACATGGACAGCACCCAATGTCGGAATCGAACCCACACCTCTGGTGCTGAGAGGTATCAGCACTACCTGTAGCAGCATTGTCCTGCCCTTATACTTCACTCATCCAATATAATTTACCAACCCTCCATATCCTTGCAATCCTTTGTTGATCACTTCAACCCAATCCTCTGCCTACAAGTTTCTCAAGCAACCCTGTAATCTCACTCAAATAACTGGGCAATGAAGGACAAACACCCTACTTACTATCACTTTACAACTGTCCTCTTTCCTTCCCTTCTTTCACTCTCCTTTTTCTTTTTCTGCCTGAATTTGCATTTCCTTCAAAAAATTTTTTTTTTAATATTAGGTCAAAACGAGGAGATGTTCTCTCTATCTCGGACTTTTTCACCCTCTATCGTTTTGTCTCCTCGCTGCAAATTGTAAACAGCAATTACCTTCTCCAAATATCATCAAATCTCGGGTGGTTAACTAAATCGCTTCAAAGCTCAACCTTTCTTTTATAAACACAATATGTAAAGGTTATATAACAAAACACAAAAGCTAGAACAGGAGAATAATAAAGAAGGTCATTATTTTCACCTCCTCCTTCTGTCATAAACATGTGCAATTAAATAAGCACATAAGCATACACACATGCGCACCATCCGCACACGCAAACTCGCACTTTCAAAGAAGACAACATAAATTATAGAGTGAATATTTTAGCCGAATGAAATATAATCTCATGCAATATATTACTTTGCATCCACCCTGCAGTACCTGTCTGACACCTTGTATAATCTTTGTATTGCCTCCTTCACAAATCCTTTCTCTGCTGGGGAGACACTCAGAAAGCAACCACATTCTTCATAATCACTGTCGCTGGGAATGAGGTAGTCCGTTTTTTTGTTGTAAAATTGATGAAAGTACATTAATAACAGATTAGCCAGTTCAATAAAACACATAAATAACCAATGGCATTTACAGATTGTGGATTCAGATCTCGTGAAATTTGCTTCAGATTTCTGGAAGACATTGTTCTATGCAGTTCATCACATTAAACAAAACCTAAGTTATTAGATTTCCAGTCATTCGCTGTGTAATAATAGCATTTTGTAAGCTTCAGGTATAGTCAGAAACTTCAGATTCTCAAATGGTAATGCTTATTTAATTGGTATCTCAGTTATGAAGGCTTCATTCAATGTTATTAGTAACAATAGAGATAATATTCATGGGAAGTTAATGACTTTCATTTCAAAAAATACACATAAAGCATGTGATATTAGGATGGAAATTAATGAAAGTGATGTTTTAGTACAGTGGCTTTCTTCATTACAGCAAAGAATACACTTCTAAAGTATTCAGTTAACCAGAAAGTGTTCCCGGATACTCTAAAGTCATGAAAGCTGTATAAATGAAATACACAAGAGACGTGATGGAATCTTGAGGAAAAACACAAAGTGCTGTAAGAACTCATTGGGTCAGGCAGCATCTGTGGAGGGAATGGACAAGCAACGTTTCAGGTTAGGTAGAGGATCCTTCCTCAGAATAATGATGGGTCCTGACCCAAAATGTCATTTGTGTAGTTCGGGCACTTTGGTTGGAATGGGCAATTGGGGTTGAAGGGCCTGTTTTCCTGCTGTATGACTCTAAGATAACAGGCCAAATCTCTATCTGCACTACCAGATAGGCATGAAAGATCTGATGACATTATTTTGAAGAATAGCAGATTAATCCTTTTGTATTGACAAATATTTGGCCCTCAATCAACATCGGTAAAAGAGATTACTGTGTTATTGTCAGATTTCTGCTTGTAGGAGTTTGATGTGCTAAAATTACTGCAACATTTCCTCTATTAGGACAGCAATTATGCTTCAAGAAGTATTTCATTGGCTATAAAACACATTGGGATGTCCTGAAAGTGACATAAAAGGGACTATATAAATACGTTGATTTATCCATCTATTCATGATTATAACCGTTCAGAAAATCTATTCCGATGCGTGCATTGCTGTTGGGTTCTTACACTGGAGATATGAGAGCCTTAGCTGATAAATTACTGGGGCTCTAAAAACAAATGACACAGTATATTTTATTTTTGCAACAGAAGCTTATGACAGGGACTTGGCATGTGCCCTGCATTCTTAGTGCATGAAATTCACCTCGAGGCAATTAGTCATACAGCAGGGAAACAAGCCCTCCAGCTCAACTTGCCCTTACCCATCCAAGATGCCACATCTATGCTAATCCCACCTACCCACATTTGGTCCATCTATATAATTAAAAGTCTAAACTTGACCACTTCCTGTTTGCACTCTATATTGATTTTAGAAAAAACGCAACCACTTACGGCTGTGATTTTTGGCCATCCTACTCAGAGCCCCCCTTCCAGCTGTCAGGGCAAGAGGATTTTTTCCCATCACTGAAAAATAAAAGACATTAATGTTTAAAAAATGTTAAGATTCTCTCTCCTGTCAATCATGCCATGAAGGCCACGCCCCTTCCGGTAGGAGGGGGAGGGACTATAAAACCCGGCACTGTGGACATACCTCAGTCGCTTGAAGATGGGAGAGCTAGAGGTCACGATTCTCAGTCTGAGCTGTGAATCAACTGAACACTGAACACATGTCTACTAAACTGTGAGTGTGGTTTTACTGACCTGTGAGTGCCCTTAACGTGGTTTGAAAATGAAAATGTGGTTGGTTTGAATTGAAAAGAAACTGTGGTTGGTTTGTTTGAAAATAAACTGTGGTTTGAAAATCTATATAATTAAAAGTCAAATCTTGACCACTTCCTGTTTGCGCTGTATATTGATTTTAGAAAAATCGCTACTACTTACGGCTGTGATTTTTGGCCATCTTACTCAGAGTCCCCCTCCAGCTGTCAGGGCCAGAGGATTTTTCCCATCGATGAAAAATAAGACTTATTAATATTTTTTAAATGTTGAGATTCTCTCTCCTGTCAATCACGCAATGAAGGCCACGCCCCTTCCGGTGGGAGGGGGAGGGACTACAAAACCCGGAAGTGTGGATGTGCCTCAGTCGCTGCAAGATGGGGGAGGGAGAGGTCACGCTTCTCAGTCTGAGCTGTGAATCAACTGAACACATGTCTACTAAACTGTGAGTGTGGTTTTATGTGCTTTTATGTGGTTTATTTGGAACTGTGTTTGTAAGGAATAAATGTTTTTATGTGACTTTTAACTGTGCCTTTTAACTGCTCCTTTTAACGTGTGGCTAATTGAAAAGAGTGGCTAATTGAAAAGTGTGGCTATTGACTGTGCCTTTAAACTGTGCCTTTATTTTGAAATGTGTTTTGCTTTTTAAATGTGGCTTGCGTTTTAAATGTGGCTTGCTTTGCAATGGTTTTTGGAAGGAAAAACCGTGAATAAACGTTTAATTAGATCGGGACTGTGTATATTGCAAAATTGCCGCTCATTCCGTGACTTCTGTTTAGTGGAGAGGTGGAGCTGATTGCGTCATTTCTGCTTAGAGGAGAGGTGACGCTGATTGCGTGATTTCCGGTGAGTTCAGAGGTGGCGTTGAGTGCGGAAGGCCTAAAGTGGAGACGCCGCCCTGAACCGTTTGAGTAATTCAAGAGAGGTCACTGCCATACATATGGCCAATGTGTTTGTGTTTGTTGAAAATTATTTAAAGCACGTTTTTACAGTAGCAGCAGCTCTAGAGGAGTGTTTCAGAATAAAAAAGGCTTTAAACATTTGAATCATTTAGTTTAGACACACCTGTGTTCTTATTTTCAAACTACTTACATAGAGTATATGGTTAGTAACAGGATTCAGTATGCTTGCCATGTTCTGAAGTTACTTGCCATTTTAGTATAGGTGCTGTGTGTGTGTGTCTTTGCGTGTGTGTGTGTGTCTTTGCGTGTGTGTGTGTGTGTGTCTTTGCGTGTGTGTGTGTGTGTCTTTGCGTGTGTGTGTGTGTGTCTTTGCATGTGTGTGTGTGTCTTTGCATGTGTGTGTGTGTGTCTTTGTGTGTGTGTGTGTGTGTGCGTCTTTGTGTATGTGTGTGAGTGTCTTTGTGTGTGTGCGAGTGTACGTGTATGTGTGTGAGTGTCTGTTTCTGTGTGTATGTATGTCTGTGTGTGTGTCTGTGTGCGCGTGTGTGTGTGCGCGTGTGTGTGTGCGCGTGTGTCTGTGCATGTGTCTGTGTGCGTGTGTCTGTGTGCGTGTGTCTGTGTGCGTGTGTCTGTGTGCGTGTGTCTGTGTGCGTGTGTCTGTGTGCGTGTGTCTGTGCGCGTGTGTCTGTGCGCGTGTGTGTGTGCGCGTGTCTGTTGAAGTGTGGAGTGCTGTGGGGTTGGACTTGCTGCCTGCACTCTGCTTGCTGTCAGGTTGGACCTCCTGCCTGCACCCTGCACTAAACCTTAGGAAGGGGGAAATTTCTTTTCTCAGTCCCTACCCGGTCGGAGATGCGTCTTTCCTCCGAACCGCATCTTCGCCCCTTCCTCACGGCCTACCATCTGGACCGGAGTGGCGTTTCCTGCCGGGACTGGCCAGAAACTTCAGCTTCGGCGGCGGCTGAAGTACCATCGCGGAGCGGGCAATGCCTCACTGAGGGCCGCCGTGTGGTAAGCTCTGGAGTGCTAAGACCGCCGACTCCAACATCGCAGAGCTGTCGTTGCGGAACATCCGGCTGCGGGCGGCGCTGACTTTGAACACCGCGGAGCCTGGGATCTTTTGCCGAGATCGCCGGTGTTGGAGCTCCGACCAGCGCAGCCTGTGGAGTTCGGGAGCCGTGGTCTCTGGTAGGAAGCGGCCGTTCCAGACACTCCAAGCCGCTGAAGAGTGTTCCTCCGACGCCGGAGCTCCATCATCCGGGAGAGGGCCGGAAACATCGGGCCGCCGTTGCAGCGACTGCAGAGGCCTCAAATAGGCCCCGACCAAGGGGTGAACAAGAGGAAGAGGACTGGACTTTGCTGCCTTCCATCACAGTGGGAACCATTGTGGGGGATGTTTTTATGTTTAATGTTAAATTCTTCTTTAATGTTGTGTTTTATTTTTATTGGTGTGCTGCAAATGGCAACTCAAATTTCACTACACCAATTGGTGTATGTGACAATAAATGTCCTTTGTCCTTTGTCCTATCCTACACCCACTAGGGCCAATTTTTACATTTACACCCAGCCAATTAACCTACAAACCTGTACGTCTTTGGAGTGTGGGAGGATACCGAGGATCTCGGAGAAAACCCACGCAGGTCATGAGGAGAACTTACAAACTCCATACAGACAACACCCGTAGTCGGGATCGAACCCAGTCTCCGGCGTTGCATTCGCTGTAGGCAGGAACTCTACCGCTGCACCACCGTGACCGCCCTTGTTATAGTACCTGTATCAACAACCTTCCTTTGGCAGCTCGTTACACATACCCACCACCCATTGAATGATTATTTAATATACCTACCACCATCTGTGTGGAAAAAGTTGCCGCTCAGGTTCCTATTAAATCTTTCCCCTTTCAACTTAAATCTATGTCCTCTAGTTTTTGATTCCGCTATTCTGTGCAAAAACAAAACTGCATTCACTCCAACTATTCCACACAGACACAGACACACACACACACCTGTACACACACTCACACACAGCACCAATACTAAAATGCCAAGTAAATTCAGAATGTGGTAAGCATACTGAATCCTGTTACTAACCATATACTCTATGTAAGTGGTTTGAAAATAAGAACACAGGTGTGTCTAAACCAAATGATTCAAATGTTTAAAGCCTTTTTTATTCTGAAACACTCCTCTAGAGCTGCTACTACTGCAAAAACGTGCTTTAAATAATTTTCAACAAACACACACACACTCAAAGGGCTTTCTCACTGTGCGACCTGAAGCAAGACTTAACAAGATTTAACATCGTGGGAACCTTCTGCGATAGCAGTACGGCATTCGTGCACCACCGAGGACCTCCGTGGCGCTAACGGCAGGTAGTCGTGTGACTTGGTAAGGTCGGGAGAAAATTCAAACATTTTTGAATTTCTCCAAGAGTGACTTGAGCAACGTTGCAACATTGTATGAACGCAGATGCCAGTGCGATATCCGTGCGATATCCGTAATGACACTTGCGGGTACCGTGGGAACTCCTGCTAACGGTAAACCCGGAAGCTTGACAGAAGGGACATAAGGTGAGTAAAAAAGGTGGTCTCAATATCACCAATGGACCATGTCTCCATCGAGGACGTCCCACCTAATTGTCATTGTTTGATAATCTTTTTCACAGTAAAAAGACTTGCAGAGATGCCTCTCAGAAAAGCGCAAAGAAAGGGGTCAAAGAAAGTCAGAAAGTTTTTAGCCATGCAGGTAAATGAGGAGGAAACTCAGCAAGAGAGACAGGTGGAGAGGCAAAAGGAGATGCCAGAGATACCACTGCCTGTGGGCTACTTGGAGCAGGGAGAGGGTGATCAAGGTGGATTTGAGATTGCCTCCCCAGTAGCTGTTGCCTCCACAATATCCTCAGCAGACGATAACATAAAGGTTAGATGGCAGAAGGTAAAGGCCATATAACTTCAACAGGGAACAAGAGGGGAACTGGTGGAGTGGTACCAATGTTGGCCACTCACCATTTGGTGTGACATCTGTATGTTAATTTATGTGTCCTTTACTCTTGTGCATTTTTTTTTTTGTTGGTGGCTACACATTTTATTATATCCTGAAGTGTGATAAAGCTTTTACCTCAGCATTTTGATTGTCATTGCCATTGCTTGTTTAAAATAAACTTATCTTTTACTATCAGCTTGATGTCTGCAAATCGTCATTAATACATCACTACAAGATGAATGTCTCTAATGTTATAATCCCTCTCATGCTGAAACACAAAATACCTTAATGGAGGTGATATTATCACATTTTGACATTAACATTTTTGAGTGTGCAGGACACTGAAATGTTCAGCTTTTTAAACGTGTTCTTCACCTCTTGGTAGAAAATAAAATAAGACAATCAGCACGGTAAATGTGATACAAAGTTTTTATTCCTATTTGAAAATATAAGAAGACGAATTCTGTCACATATTGAGAGGAGATGCATCACACAATACATTTGTCTGTAAAGGCCTCGCAAACACGAAATACAACAAATGAGGCACGCCAGATTATTTAAAACACATTATATCCATCAACCTCCGCTACAAGCGTTAACTCAGGCATTTAAAGGGACAATGCAATGTTCTAAACGGCAGGTTTTGCGGACGAACATCTTATAGGAAGCACTTTTCAGAGGACAGCACTAGGAAGTCAGCTTATAACATGCAGTAGTGTTCCCGTGGTCGGCTACCCATCAATATAGCTGTCCTGCCACGGCACACTCCCCAATTGTGAATTGTAGTAAGCGCAGAGATGGTCTCTTTGCTCTTTCACACAGGATGTGCCCGAGTTACCTTTCAAACGCTGCAGTGAGACCATTTTCAACTTGTTCGCACCACTTCTCCAAGCACCTAGTGTTACTTCCCCTGTGTCACTGTCCACTATGTCACCGTCCTGGATGGATGTTGCTGATCCAGCAGCTGCACCTCTCATTCGGATCAGGTTGTGCAGAACACATACTGCATATACTATACTCTCCACATTCTTGGGCCTCTGCTCCATTGTCTTGAGCAAGCATCTAGATCTGTTTGCCAAGATGCCAAAATAATTTTCTACTACCCTCCTGGCCCTTGACAGCCTGTAATTGAAGATCCTCTGTTCCCTAGTTAGATTCCTCTGTGGATATGGCTTCATAATCCAGGGCCGTAGTGCAAAGGCTTCGTCAGCAACCATCGCATATGGGATGTCCGGGCTGTCTTCTCCTGGCAGAGGTTCTGGATCAGGCATGCCTGCTGTTCCACCTTCCATTTTCTTTCCAAGCCAGGTTTCTTTCCAAATACGGCCATCACCAACACTTCCAGGTGTGCCCACATCCACATACAGGAAGTTGTAGTTATAATCAACCACCGCCATGAGTACAATTGAGTGGAATTTCTTGTAATTGATATAATTTGAGCCACCACCGGGGTGGTTTACGGATTGCCACATGCTTGCCATCCAAAGCCCCACATGTGTGAGCAAAGTTCCACCTGTTTTCAAACCCCAGTGCAACTCTCTTCCACGCATCTGGTGTACTGGGGCATTCCATCACTTCAGCTGAATAAAATTGGATGATCGCCTCACAGGTTTCTCTGACAATACCACAGATGCTGTTGGTGGCGACAAGAAAGTTGTAAGATAGACTTTTATAAGAATCGCCTGAGGCCAAGTAGCGGAGGGTGATTGCTATGCGCAACCCTGGTTCCAGTGCCTTTCTCATTACAGTGTCAGTCTTCTTCAGCAGAGGTCCCAAATTATTCTTTAACTCATTAAAGAGCTCGGGTGAAATTCTGACAAAGTTTTTGAATGCACTTTTATCCTCTTCGCACAGCACATTAAGCAGTTGCTCATATTGTCCTAATTGAGGTCTCCGTTGAAACATGGGCTTAACCCAGTGAGACTTCCTCTTAATTAATTTTTTAATTAATCTCACCCTTCTGCCTTCACGCAAGCGTTTTCGATGCACATGTTGCGCTAATGCATACAGCACGTCAATGAAAATAACAACCAGCCTGTACTCGAACCAACTTTGTATAGGCATGTCTGCAAATGAGCCAATTCTACGAACGGAGGATATTTATATAGTGTGTGAAAAAAAGTGACATCATTTGTGCCACGTGATTAACTACACTACAGTCCACGATGTTCATTCACGATTAACGGGAAAGATCGGGAGACGGACAAGTCACTCGCACAAATGACAGAATTGCCGAGTACCGTGGGAACTCTTTATCTACCTCCCCTTATATCGTGCGGAACTCGTGCTGGACCACGACCACTTCACTCGGGTGACATCTTGCTTCAGGTCGCACCGTGAGAACTGGCCATCACCATATGTATGGCAGTAAGTTCTCTTGAATTACTCAAACGGTTCAGGCCTTCTGCACTCAGCGCCACCTCTGATCTCACCGGAAATGACGCAATCAGCGCCACCTCTCCACTAAGCGGAAGTCACGGAATGAGCGGCAATTTTGCATTAAACACAGTCCTGATCTAATTAAACGTTAATTCACGGTTTTTCCTTCCAAAAACTGTTTTCCTTCCAAAAACTGTTGCACAGCAAGCCACATTTAAATCGCAAGCCACATTTAAAAAGCAAAACACATTTTAAAATAAAGGCACAGTTTAAAGGCACAGTCACACTTTTTAATTAGCCACATTTTTCAATTAGCCACACGTTAAAAGGCGCAGTTAAAAGGAGCAGTTAAAAGGCACAGTTAAAAGTCACATAAAAACATTTATTCCTTACAAACAGTTCCAAATAAACCTCATAAAAGCACATAAAAGCACACTCACAGTTTAGTAGACATGTGTTCAGTTGATTCACAGCTCAGACTGAGAGTCGTGACCTCTCCCTCCCCATCTTGCAGCGACTGAGGCACATCCACACTTCCGGGTTTATAGTCCCTCCCCCTCCCACCGAAATGGGCGTGGCATTCATGGCGTGATTGACAGGAGAGAGAATCTCAACATTTTTAAAACATTAACAAGTCTTCTTTTTTTCATCGATGGGAAAAATCCTCTGGCCCTGACAGCTGGAGGGGGACTGAGTAAGATGGTCAAAAATCACAGCCGTAAGTAGTAGTGATTTTTCTAAAATCAATATACGGCGCAAACAGGAAGTGATCAAGATTTGACTTTTAATTATATAGATTTACCAACCAGTTCCTTTTCAATTCAAACCAACCGCAGTTCCTTTTCAATTCGAACCAACCAGAGTTCCTTTTCAATTCGAACCAACCAGTTTCTTTTCAATTTAAACCAACCACATTTTAATTTTCAAACTTCATTTTCAAACCACATTAAGAGCACTTACAGGTCAGTGAAACCACACTCACAGTTTAGTAGACATGTGTTTAGTGTTCAGTTGATTCACAACTCAGACTGAGAATCGTGACCTCTCGCTCCTTCATCTTGCAGCGACTGAGGCACGTCCACACTTCCGGGTTTTAGAGTTCCTCCCCCTCCCACCGGAAGGGGAGTGGCCGTCATGGCGTGATTGACAGGAGAGAGAATCTCAACATTTTTTAAACATTACTAAGTCTTTTATTTTTCATCGATAGGAAAAACCCTCTTGCCCTGGCAGCTGGAGAGGGACTGAGTAAGATGGCCAAAAATCACAGCCATAAGTGGTAGCGTTTTTTCTGAAATCTATATACAGTGCAAACAGGAAGTGGTCAAGATTTGACTTTTAATTATATAGATATTGTCATGTGTCAAGTGTCATGTGATACAGTGAAAAGCTTTGTTTTGCATGCTATTCAGTCAGATCAGATAATATTATCCATAAATACAATCAAGCCAAACTCAGGTACGTACTATAGGTAGAGCAAAGCAAAAGATACAGAGTGTAGAATATAGTTCTCACCGTTTTAGTGCACTAGTCCTACAGACAAAAACCAATGTCCATGAGGAGAATCAGACAGCACCCTAGCTTATGGAAGGATCGTTCACAAGCCTGATTATAATAGAGGGGAAGTAACTGTTCCTGACTCTGGTGGTGTGCACCTCGAAGCGTCTGTAGCTTCTGCCCAACGGGAATGGAAAGAAGAAGAAATGACCAGGTGAGACAAGTCTTTGAGTATGTTGGTTGCTTTTCCAAGGCAGCATGAAGTGTAGATTGTCCACAACTCTTCATGGAAAATTTGAAAGTTATAAGGAAACATCTTAGTTGTTAGCAATCCTAGTAGATATGAAACTATTAATATTCCTGAGTGCCAGCACCGATGAACTTTGCACATGACAAAAATCTATCAGCATCCAATTTAATAGCTCCATGGATTCAATTCCAGCGCTTCCTTGTAAAGATCTGTTGCAATCTGGAAGCTAGTGATAGCATAGAAGCTGAGCACTGTTATTACCATGAGAGCCACAGACGGGATTTGTATTAAAATAGAGGAATTCCAAATGTTTAAAGTGCCTCAGTCAAAAATTGAAAAAGGAGAAGAACTGAGTAAATCTATTACAAAAAAAAACACGATTCTTAGGTTTTATAAATGAGGTCATTAATCTAATTCTCTCAGTGGCAGAACGGAGCAGTGGACTTAGTAATGGATTCTTGATGAGTGTCAGGGGTTATGGGGACAAGGCAGGAGAATGGGGTTTGGAGAGAAAGATAGATCATCCATGATAGAATGGCGGAGTAAACCTGATTGGGCGAATGGCCTAATTCTGCTCCTATTACTTATGACCTTATGATATCAATTCTGATTTAGTTCTGCTATAATCTTATCACTCTCTGAAATTATCTCAGTGGCCCTCTCTCACAAATACTCTCTGACCTTCTGGCCATTCTCAGCGCTCCGATTGTTGCACGACTCAGCAAGGTTTCAGACCTACTTCAGCTTTATTTTTTTATTTCTTTCTCCCCTCAATAATCTATGAACAAATGGTTCTGTGAACTGCAAAATCATCCATGCAACCCTGGTCTTATCTCCCTCTTTGCACTATACATTGCTCTCATACCTGACTGCTACTTAAACCTAACTTCTGAAGAAGCATCTTTAACCTGAACAATAATCTCAGTCTTACTTTCCACAGATGCTTCCTGACCCGTTGAGTATTTCACACATTTCTGATTTTGCTTCAATTCTCCAGCGTCAGCAGTTCTCTGATTTTCTATAATTGTGTAGACTTGAGAAGAAATGGAAGATATTGTGACTTATTTTTTTGTCAACCCAAGACAACCAACATCCATTTGTCACATTGGTTTATAATATCATTCATGTGCTTGAGGTGATTTCAGGAAAACTAATATTTCATATTTTAGCAATAATTAATTTCATATTTTCTCAGAGACTGCGCTAAAATTACAATTATGACAAGCTGTCACAATCAAATTGTTTTAGAAAGATTGTTTCATGCACATTCACAGCCTTAATTAATCAGCTCAGCTCAAACATCATTAAATAAACTATAGACAAAATGACTACATCAGAAACATGGAATGGAGTAGATGAAGTTAAATGAGGTGCAGGTGAACCTCTGTATCACCTGGAAGGACTGCTACGGTCCCTGGATGGATGTGAGGGAGAAGTTGTGGGAGCAGGTGTTACGTCTCCAGTAATTGCAGGAGGAAGACATATATTGCAGATACTACTTGCTTTGAATTCTGTAATAAATTGTTTTATTGTACGAGTTAATAAAAAAACATACTGGATTCCCTTTAATTAATCAAACAAAGATCACAAAAAGGTTGATAATAATCCGTTGAAGGCTGCTAATTTGCAAGTAATTAGTACATTATTTATGATCTTTTAAATTATTCCTGTAGTTCAATGCTGTTCAAATATTTTTGTGCATCGTCTTATTTCGTTACCTCTCCGTTATCTGAAATGCACACATGGACATGATTTAAAGCCTGGCACTTGCCGCCTACTACTGCTTTTGTTTATTCTATATACAGCTATATGTTGATGTGAGCATTATTAAGTAAGACGGCACCATTTCATAATTAATAATTATTTAATAATCATCAACATGCTCACCCTCACGATGAAGCAGAAAACTGGTGGCATTTTTATATATTATTGTTGAAATTGCAAAAAAATGTGTTCAGATTTTCAAATATTTTGGTCAGTCAATTCATTGCCACAATATTTATCCAATCCCTTTTAACCTGCTTTCTGATTGTCAAGATAGTGGATTGCAATTGACTGGGAAAAGTACAAAGGAAAAGCACTGCCTGGTGGGAGGACTGTGACCCAAGACTAATCAATGGAAGCATGTTCCCAGTTACAATTCCTACCTGAACTACATTACTCCTCGCATCTATAGCCACACTTGTAATCCAACCGCTGTGTATCTTAAGTTACTGAGACTGATTGAGGTCAGGAGTTGTAAGCTACCCTCATCTGTACTAATCAGACATCCACTCTAATATTATTACCTGTATAGTGATCTGTAAGTTGAGCGACAATGACCCAGATATTGCTAGGTTTCACTTACCAGTTCCACTTGGAACAGCCAGCGTTTTCCAGCAAAAGTGTTTTGTTTTCAGGACATCCAAAGGTTGGAGAGATTAAATGACGGAAAGTCTGATAGTTCAGGGTGGTAAAAAAAAACCCCTAAAAACAAGATAGAAAGACAAGAGACTGCAGTTGCTGGAATTTTGAGGAAACCACAAAGTGCTAGAGGAACTCAGTGGGTCAGGCAGCATCTGGGGACTGAATGAATATTTCAAGTCAGGACCCTTCCTTAGGCAAGACAACAACAAGATAGGTCCAGAGGAGGTGTAGATGGGAGATGTCAAATGTTTATCTGAATGACAAGAGTATTAAAATTTTGAATGCTGAAAATATGAAATGCAAATATTGAAATTGCTGATTTTGTGAAATTATTGAAATCAATGTTAAAGCTGGAAGGCTATAATTTGCCTAGTTCAAAGATGATTGCTGTTCCTCGTCCTGATACTGCAACAGCGTAGGAGGCTGAATAATGGGTAAGAGGATGGGACTAGAGCAGAGCATTGAATTAACAGGCAAATAGAGGCTAATAATCATGCTTCATGGCTGAACAGAAGAGTTCTACAATGCAGAACACAATGTGCTGGAATATCTCACCAGATCAGGCAGCATCTTTGGAGAACATGAATAGGTGACCTTTCGGGTTGGAACTCTTCTTCAGGCTGATTGTAGTGGGTTGATGGGGTAGAAAGCTGGAAAAGAGGTGGGGTTAGGACAAAACTGCTTGCTGCAACATCAGAGGCATGTAGACTCAGAAAACACACTGAACACAAATGATACATAAAATATCCAAAACGGCCAAAAGAAAAGGACAATGTTGCAAAAATCACAATTAGAATACGTCCATAGTTGTCCAAGAGATAGTCTGCCGTGTTCCATTACAGGGGCAGGATTAGGGTTATTCAGATTGATTCATTGATTGTAGGAAGGTAGCTGTTCCTGAACCTGGTGGTGTGGAACTTCAGGCTTCTGTACCTCCTGCTCAATGGTGGGAGTGAGTAGAGGACATGGATCCTTGATGATAGATAGTCTCATTCAGGTGGTACCTCATGTAGATGCCTTTGAAGGAGGGGAGGGCAGTGCCAGTGATAAACATGACTTTGTCCACCACACACTGCAGCTTCTTACATTCTTGTTGGAGTTGCTGTACCAGGCTGTGGTGCAACCAGTCAGGATATTTTCTGCAGTGCATCAGTAGAAATTTGTTAGGGTGTTGAGTGACATGCCGAATCTTGCAAAATTTATGTGTGATTTATGTATTATTGATGTTTTTGTATGTTGGGGTCTGAGTCTGTGTGTCTGTGGTGCCGCTGCAAGTTTGATTTTTATGTTAATTTACCTCATGTACCTATGCATATGACAATAAATTCGACTTGAGACTTGAGGCAGCTAACTCCCTCCATCGCCGATCCTTCAATGAAAACTAGCATGAGGTCCCCTGACTTCACCCTTCTGACATTAATGATAAGTACCTTAGTTTTGTCGCTCTTGCGGCACCACTTAAACATATAGTTCCATATCACTCCTTTATGCAACTCATCACCGCCCGTCATTCGGACAATAACAGTGGGGTCATCGGCTAATTTGTAGGTGTGCTTCTATCAACGCAGTCTGGGTGTGAAGAGACTTTGGGCAGAGGGCTAAGCACATGGCCCTGAGGTGTACTTGAAAACACCGGGTGGCGCCACCATCAGAGGCTGCCTCGCCAACAATCTTTCTGTCCTTTCTTCTTTTTGTTATTATTAGTATGTGTTTAAAAGTATGTTTTAATGTTCATTGATTTGTTTTATGTGGGGGGTGGTGGGGGGAGGGGTGATGGGGGAAACTTTTTATCAACCTCTTACCTCGACGGAGATGCGATCCGTATCGTTTCTCCATCTCCACTGCGGCCTAACATCGTGGAGTGGTGCGGCCTTTCCTGGAGGCCGACAGATGCCCCAAGCGCGGGAGTCTACGGGACTTTAACATTGCGGAGCTTGCGATCCCTTTGCCGGGGATCGAAGTTCCAACCGCGGGGCCTGTGGACGTTAACATCGTGAAGCCCACGGTCTCTGGGAAGCAGAGGCCAACTCGGGAGCTCCATGCCACGGAGAGAGTTTCAACCGTTCCGATGCGGGAGTTTCAATCACCCCGATGGGGTCTTCGATCGTCGACTGCAGGGGCTTTGATCGCCCCGACTGCGGATGGTTTGACTGCCCCGACCACGACCGGGAGAACAAGAGGAAGATTGAACTTTATTGCCTTCCATCACAGTGAGGAATGTGGAATCCACTGTGATGGATGTTTATATTAACGCCGATGTGGTTGTGTGCCTTGTTGCTTTTCACTTAGTATGGCTGTATGGTAACTCAAGTTTCACTGTTACCTTAATTGGTACATGTGACAATAAACTCACCTTGAAACCTTGAATCATCCCAAGAGCTGTGGATGTGTTCCTCCTCTGAATTTTGTCTAGCTGCATCAGAGTGCATTCAAGAGTCAAGTGTTTTATTAAGAATTCTTTTGTAGCTTACATAACCAAGGAAACTGCCTGTATTCACTTTCCTAAAATGGATCAATTTGGCTTCAGAACAAACCCATATCTTCAGTCACTTTTGAAGATACCAGTTCTTTTCCTTTGAACCTCCTTGTGACAGATAATTAAAACATAGATAATGCAGATGAAATTCGACTATGTTTCATCGACAATGAAATGAATTCATGCATAAACAATTAAATATTTCAACTCAATTCAAATTCACAAACTGCTGTATGTTTTAAAACAGAAAACCCTAGAAATACCCAGCAAATCAGGATCTGTGACTAGAGAAACAAAGTTAATGTTTCAAGTTGAAGAGTTTTCACCAGAACTGAGAAAGAGAGAAAATAAGTTAGTATGAGATAAACAGATATTGGAACCAAGACTCCAAGCAAATGGATACAGCTACCATTCACAGTGACAAAACGTTTCAAAACAGCATAATGCTCTTTGTATTTGCCTTTATTCTGACATTGAATGTATTAGAGAGTCATAGTCTAGAGCCATACGGCAGAGCCTACGGCCCAACTCAAATAACGACCAAGAAATCCTAGCCTGATGTGAGGGTCTCTAGTCTATATTTCCCTGGATCCTAACTCCCTTCCTAAATAAAGAAAAAGGAGAAAGGGGTAAGCCATTTAGAACAGAGACGAGGAAACACTTTTTCTCACAGAGAGTTGTGAGTGTGTGGAATTCTCTGCCTCAGAGGGCAGTAGAGGCGGGTTCGCTGGATGCTTTCAAGAGAGAGCTGGATAGGGCTCTTAAAGATAACGGAGTCAGGGGATATGGTGAAAAGGCAGGAACGGGGTACTGATTGAGGATGATCAGCCATGATCACATTGAATGGCGGTGCTGGCACGAAGGGCCGAATGGCCTACTCCTGCACCTATTGTCTACTGTCTATTGAGATGGTGGTGTTCTGGATATTAAGAGAATCAGGGATCAGGGGATATACAGAAAGCATAGGAAAATGTCACTCATGTAGAAGATCAGCCGTAATCTTGATTAATGACAGAGCAGGCTTGAAGAGCTAAAAACAAAAAATGCTAGAAATACTCAGCACATCGGGCAGTACCAGTCGAAAGAGCTCTGATCAAAGGTCCTTGACCCGAAACGTTAAATTTGTTTCTCTTTCTGCAGGTACTGCCTGCTATTTACTGTTTTTGTTTCCTATAAGTGAAATAGGAGCAGGTATAGACCAAATCTGGTTCTAGTCTGAACATCAGAAACAAAAACAGAACATATCAGGCAGCATCTGCAGAAAGCTTGCACAATTACTGATAGAGATATTATCAGATTCCTTAATAATATCTCCTCAAGTTATTTTTTAATTTCCCAGGTATTTTTGCTTTATTAAATTGACATTATTCTCAAGTTTCCACATCCTTTTCTGAAATCCAGACAATATGCACAGTTGACAATATGCACAGTTATCAAGGCAAGAATTGCAGAGTTTGTGATGTACAGAACCCATACATACAGAGAAAGCCAAATGTCTATGAATATTGGTCTCTGCTGCTCCATTCTCAAGGGAGACCAGTATTTATGGGCAGCCAGCTTTCTCTGTATCAGGATACAATTAATGGAGCTGCAATGTGAAATGTGAATATCAGGAAGCACAATTGCAAATAATGATGATAAAAAATGTCCAAAATGCACAACAGAAAGTAGAATTTAAGTGATGTACAGAAATGATACCATGCAACTGATTCAAAAAAGAATATCTAATTATGAAATATCACACTGAAGTATTTGAATTTTCATAAACATTAATTTAGTAAGAATCAACGTAATTATCATTTTCACAAGGGAAAAAAAGTTCAGAGGATGATTTTGTACTCAGGGCAGTAGCACTACTCCAAGTCTCCCTTGTGCACATTACAATTCATTTGGCTATAGTTCTGAGCACTATAAGGAGAATCGGGAAGACATTTGTGACAGGAAAACCCTGCCTTCATGTAAAATTTGAAGATGGAAATGCAGCACTAAGCTTTCATACATAAAAAAAAATAAAAACACAAAGCGGTTAGTTGAAATAATATAAAATAAATTTATATTATTAAACGCAATTGAAATTGACCAATAATTTCTTTCCCAATGGAGATAAAATCAAAACACACTTCAATGGAGCAATATTTCCACTTATACCTACTGCAGCTAATTTTCAATATGCTCATATTTACAATTAACTTTTGCCAAAATGTGTTGCTTCTTTTTGAATTGTAAATGTACTCCACTATATTGATCTTGGTAACCTAAAATAATTAAAACATGAGTATTTCATCATGCTATAACCATTAACAATTAGGCATTTTGCTTGAATTAGCTACCTAGCTTCATTTCTGCAGGAAACCCTAAATAATTTATTCTGAGTATAAAGGTAAGCTGTCTCATGAAAAATCTCAAAATGAAACATTTTTCGAAGAGAGGTTGCTGAGGCTTTTCTATTTGTTATCACTAAAGCTCTGTTTCAGTGCAGAACAGTGATTCTATTACACAGAAATCTGCATTTGTTTTCCCTATTGATTTCAGTGTGATTAAAAATAAATAGACTATCTGCTTACGGTGAAACATTAGATTTTAAAAGCATACTTAAGAATTTTAATGCAAGATATTTTTTCCAACATTTATATTCAAATGTCTTATAGGAATGAGTTCAAATAATATTGTGAACCAGTAAATAAATGTAATCAAAGTGTTGGCTTATCCTTCAATATAAAACTATTAATGTCACTTTGGACAAATGTGCTGAGTCAATAATAAGTTAGAAATGAGTTGCCTATCAAATCAGAACCTGACTTTAATATCAGCTCAGTTAACACACTTCCCACATGGGACCATGCAACCTAGAAGTCATTACTCAGCAAGAATAACGTTGTGTATTTCCAGAGCAGCCTTTCTATGATCTGCAGATTTTAATTAGAGAGAATTTATGCTCTACTTTCACATTTGTAATTAAAACAATCAAAAAAATATGGTCAAATAAACGGACTATTTCCAATGTTAAAACAGATCTAATGAAAGTAGGTTTAAAATGGAGAACTCAGTCTATCAAGTATAATTTTAATATGATGATATTCCACCTTATATTCAATAACAATTCTTTAGGAGAGAAATTATTCGAGAGTCTGCATTGGGAAAGCAATTGGGAATTCATGCAGTTAACCCGATCAAAGAAAGACGTGCCCTCTCCTCATCAATACAAATTCAGCATGTTGGCATCATTAGATTATTGCAGAGGGTTTATATACAGGCCATACCTTTCAGTGGTCAGCTGGAGTAAACTGGAGCTGATGGGGGAAAAAAGGAAGATAGACACAAAATGTTGGAGTAACTCAGCGGGACAGGCAGCATCTCTGGAGATAAGGAATGGGTGATCTTTCAGGTCAAGACCCTTCTTCAGACTGAAAGTGTTTAGTCTGCAGCTGTTCATGTTTCAGGTACTTGGAGAAAGTCAAAGAAAGAATGGACGTCCCAATTATACATGCCTTTGAATAATTTGATCAAAAAGGGGGAAGAGCATGAGAAAGGCGCTCTAACTCACAAGATCCAAGGAAACCCGACAGTCAGATAAACCCTACAGTCAGATAGTCAAGTGCCAAAGAAATTGTATAGTTGAAGTATTACAAATTTACTGACTTTACACAGTGTACTAAAGTAATTGAACACGTCATCAAATCCCATCTCCTAACAATTGTACAACAAACTTCATCGTCCTCCAAGCTATATACATCATCACTCATCTAGCCAAAAATCTTTATCAGTCTCAATTTCAATTTAATCTACACCACACCCTCATACACTTACCAACAAAACAACCTCATAACTGTATAACATATTCCACACATGAGCTGCTGTTCAATCATGGCAGCCACAGCACACAACACATTGTGGAACATTGACATAGTTTCCTAACTTTTGTAGAAATAGGGTCACAGAATCAATAACAGCAAGGACAACTGAATGAGGGATATATTCAAATCTATCAGTACACTGGCCTGCAAGAGAGTGTGGAGGGCTCGCAGTCCATAACCAGTGGTGCAAGGACCATTGAAGGTGATGATCACCTCACGTCCTACTTATGATTCCTTCTTCTTATTCACAAGAGTAGGCAGAAACCTTGAAATTGCCGCTCTATCTCAGATAAGGTTTAGGTTTTGTTATTGTCACGTACCAAGGTACAGGGAAATGCTTTTGTTTTGCATGCTATCCAATAAAATCAGATAATACTATACATAAATAGAAGTAAGCCAAACTCAAGCACCATAGATAGGTATGTTGCAAAGCCTACCTGAAGCGTCTTTGAAAATCTGCCGCTGCGGGTGTGCGCGATTTTGGCGCCGTTTAGAGGGGGCGGGTTTAAAACGCGATTTTCTCTAGGCTGTTCAAATCGAAGATGTTCAGCCTAGTTAATTATTAACGAAAAATCGCTGGAAGACCCCGTCGCAAAAGCTATTATTAGGTTTAAAGGCCTTGAATAATAGTTATAGTAGTTTAAAAATCAATCTCTAAACCCGCGGCCGCCAGCAACCGCAGGGTCTCATAAAGCAAACCACAGAAGGTAGGTTGTATATTTTTACATTAAAAAGGGCTTCTAAAGATCCCTTTATACAAAGTTTAATATTGCGAGTAGCTCATTTTGGGCCCATTATATCGCGCAGTATTTTTCTGGGCATTTGAGGGCACAAATCTACCGCAATGTGAACGTTCTAAACCAGCGCGTTCCACAGAGACCCACTGGAAAGCTGATTTAAATGGGCATTTATTTACAGCAATTGAACACTGAATTCCTTCCATTTGGCCTATAAATTAATGTAAATGAGATTTTAAAATCATGTTTTATTGTGAATTATTTGTGAATATTATTTGGACATTTAGGCTATTTAAAAATGTTAATCATTTATTAAGAAACGGATAGATGTTTAGATCTAGTAATTGAAGTCTGAAATTAGCTACAATTAGGTAACTAACTAATTATATGCTTTAATTTCAGGTCATCCAAGTAAGATTATTTTATATTTGTTTCAGAATGCTTCAATCTATGATAACTGAAAATTTCATTCAGTTCTCTTAATTTTTAAGAAAGTTATGGGCTTTTGACTGTTCACGATCACAAATTTTTTGTTATGTCCATAGAAAATCAATAGGGAACAAGATGCTCATTTCCGAGTATGAAAATGGCCATAACTTTTTAAATACTTGAGATATGAAAGTGAATTAGGTGTCAAATTAAACTTATTTTTATGCTTCATCTGATGGGATAAATTACAGACTTGATTTTTAAAATCTCAAAATTTTGTAACATTGCTACCATAGATAAACGATGGATACAGAATGCAGAATATCGTTCTCTGCATTGTAACACAACAGCTCCAGAGACAAAATCCAATGTCTGCTATGAGGTTGAGGTAAATCAGACAGTACCCTAGCTTATGGAAGAACCAATCAGTCGCTTAATAACAGAGGGGGAAATGCTGTTTCCGACTGTTTTCTGAGTTCAAACCCCTCTCACCATTTGCCTTCCACATCTTAACCAGCTATACATTAGCTGAGGAGCAAACAGCCAATGCCGAGGCTTCCATCACTTCAATGGTTCAATGGCTTGACTTTGAGTCAATTGAAGACAGATTTTGCCCTTGGTGAGCAACCTGCTATGAGCCCTGCAGCTAAGGCAAAGAGATATGATAGATAGGTAGGATACCAAAGGATTCACATTGGGCCTCAATGATCTATTGTAAGACCATGCAAAAACATCAAAGAGGATGAGTTAGGCCACACATAGCTCTTCACCTGCAGGTGCAACTGCAGAATTAAATAATGATCTCACGGTAAAACATCCCCTGGAAGAGTAATCATAACATGGACGGTTTTTAAATCCAATTTGAGAGTGGGACACATAGGTCTAAAGCTAGTGCCCTGAATGTAAATGAAAGCAATTATAATATGAGGAAAGAGTTAGCACCAATACACAGGAAAATTAGCTTGAAGGGTAAGAAGGCAAATCAGCAGTGGTAGATGTTTAAGGAGATAATTCATAAGAATCAGCGAGTTTATGTTCCAGTGTGAAGGATGCATCTTTAATAGCTAATGAAGGAGGTTATTGATAATATTAAATTGATAGGAAAGGCATACAACATGGCGATGATTTGTAATGGACCAGAGAACTGAAACATTTTAGAAACCAGCAAAAGGTGACAAAAATATATCATAAAGAAAGAGAAGATAAAATATGAAAGTAAAGTTGCAAATAATATGAAAAAATAAAGTAACAATTCATGCACATATATTAAAAGGATGAGAGAGGCTAAAGTAAATATTTATTTTCAAAGATGAAACGCAGATGTAGAGAACTGGCAGAGGATCTTAATAATACTTTTGTATTTTTGTAAAAGTAGAGAAGGTTTGGTGCAACTTTACAGGATGCTGATGAGTCTGCATACAATTATAATAATAATAATGTTTTGTTTATAGGGACAGTGCATATTAATGAACATTTGCATGTAAATATGCGAGATTGTAGCCAATCAGTAGCTAATTTCCGTCTCTAGTCCCAGGCAAAGGTAGGTGAAGTGTCTTGCCCAAGAAATCATACTATTTTGACCTCTATTTTTAAGAAAAAAATCTATGGCATTGAAAACATGTCAAAGACAGTTCCTTGAGTAGATTCAATCAAAGCCAGCACTTGGTGTCTTTCACTGAGTATTTCTGGCATGAAGGGGTTGCCGTATCAGAGCAGGCTGGGTCTAATGCTGGCTCTTGCGTTTCTTACCACACATGGCAAACCTCTGCTGCCATCTCCTAGCCAAAGTAAAATCTGCATGCATTGTTCCTTCTGCAGTTGGCAAATACAGCAACCAATTGAAAAACAGCAGAGAGAAATGTGCAGTTAATTTATTTGGGGGGCATTGATTTTAACCTCTATTTGACAAGGAAAACTCCCTTGCATTGTTTTGAATAGTCCTGTGGGTTTTTTGTAGTTTACTTGAAGAAGCCGACATGATCTTGTTTTAACATTTCATCTGAAAGTCTACCTTGGTGTCAATGCTTCAGTCCCTCAAGGATGCATTGAGCTACCAGCCTAGATTATATGCTCAGATCAATAATAGGCCTTGATTTTATAACCTAACACTGATCCAACAACACTTGCATAGACTCAAACTAACACTTTTTAATTGTTCAATTAAGACTTTGTAAAATTGAGTAACTGCTACCGACATTAGAAATTTGCCGATCTGCGGGAACTTGTGAGTTTCAGGCTCCAGTAAAGAGAAAAAAGCAATGTGATTTTTAAATTCTTTTTTTTAATGTTATGAACTTCTACAAGCAGATCCCCTATGATATTATTCACATTGAGTGTAGCAGAGATTAAAATGCAAAAATGTATAGAATCATTAGTGAACCAAACTACTTCTGCTTTAATTATGAGAACTTCACTAGGGGCGCTGCACTGGCAGCAGCCTCTACCTACAGCCTGTCTGTTATTTCTATCTTTTTTTTTATTTTTAGTTAGTCTAAAGTCTTGTGTTGGGGGAAACTTTTACTTTTCTATGTGGGGGAGTGGGGCAGGGTAAGGGGGAAACCGTTTCCCAGTCTCTTCCTGGCGGGGACGCGACTATTTCTCCGAGTCGCGTCCTCGCCCCCCACCTCGCGGCCTACCAGCTGGATCGGAGCGGCCTTTCCTGCCGGGGACTGGGAACCGGACCAGGGCTCCTACAGCGGCAGCGCAGCGCTGGAGTCACCGCGGAGCGGGCGATGCCTACCTGGGTCGCCGTTTGGAGCTCCGGAGCGTTGAGCTGCTGCTCCAACATCGTGGAGCTCTGGTGCGGAGAGCTTCCAACGCGGGCGGCGCTGACCGTCATCGTGGAGTCCTGGGGCGCCTTGCAGAGGGCCTACAGCAGCAGTCTCCACCCGGCGCGGCCTGCGGACTTTGGAAGCCGCCGACTCCGGTAGGAGGGGGCCGACTCTGGTGTCCACGCCGCTGAGGACGTCCCGCAGCCCCGACGTCGGACTTACAACACCCCAGCGAGCGGTCCTGAACATTGGACCGTTCGTAGCGGCAACTGCGGAGGGCTTGGGGAGGCCCTGACCACGGGGAACAATGGAGGAAGAGACTGACTTTGGTGCCTTCCCACACAGTGGGAAACTTTGATTCTGCTGTGTGGGGATGTTTTATGTCAAACCCTATAGTGTGTTGTGTCCCTTTTTTTATTGTATGGCTGTATGGGAATTTCATTTCACTGTGCCATCTGGCACATGTGATGAATAAATCTATCTTGTATCTTGTATCTTGTCTTGTAGATTGGTCATTAAGTGTCAAGTCAAACTGTAATGAAAGGTATTACCTGCCTCCAAGTTAAAGGGGGAGGAGTATTATGTATGTAATATAATTGGTGTTACCGGCCTCCAAGTTAAAGGGGGAGGCATGTTAGGTATGGGATAATTAGGATAAGTAATTGGTGTCTTGTGATGTCTGGGGCAAGTACGCAGGAGCAAAAAAGACAAGGTGGCGTCCTGCAGTAAAGAAGCTTGTATGATTCTTCCTGTGTCCGAGCCTTTATTCAAGACTGTTCAAAGCATCCGAATACACAACAATTGGCGACAAGGATAAAAGAACGAAGATAAGAACAAGGCCAGCAAGAAGAATCGAAAACAAAAGTTAAAAATAGAAGTAGTATTTGGAAACAAGTGGAACAGCACCAAGCCAAATGGTTTTGAATTGGTGCCAAAAAGAAAAAAGGTAGGAACGGGAAGCAGGACTGCAGGACTGATTATCTACAGCCGATTGGCAGCCAGTTTTTCACCTGCTAAAAGACTAAACTGTTAAATACCTTAAGACCTACAACATCCAAATGCCTTCAAAGTAATGGCTGAAGCAATAAATCAAGTGAAACTGTCAATTAATTGCTGAATCTGCCAAAATAAAACGAGAAAAAAAATGGAAAAGAAGTGGTTTGGTCATTGAGTGAAATCCAGTTCATCATTTCGGGGTGGATGCATCAGATCCCTTTCAAGCGAGGAATCTGCACAAAAACACTAGAAGACTTGACAGTGAAAAACCGGTGTGACCAGGAGATCTGGAAACCTGGAAAAGAGACAGTTAAGTCAAGATGGCTAATGAAGTTACTGGAAAGTCAGCTGAGCAGCTCAAGGTGGAGAGGACAACAGCAAAACGGGCATTCTCTCGTCTTGTTAACAGCATCATTAGGAACCATAAAGAAATGTCTGAAGAGGAGCTCAGGAACAATTTCAACAAACTCATGCAGGAGGCCGAAAAAGTCATGGAAGCCAATAACAATGTGGAGGCTGGACTCATTGCAGAGCTGGAGGCGGAGCTGGACGCAGATGAGGAAACTGTGTTATCTGAACAGCAAAAAGCCGACCTGGCAAAGACTGCAAAGGAGTGCGAGTCGAAACTAAAAGAGGTCAAAGGGCTCATCCAGGACACTCTATGGGCAAACTTTGGAAATGTTGAATTATCCACCTCACTACAGACAGCAGATGGTGCATGTGAACTTGCTGCTGCCACCGCACCATCAAATAGCAACCAAGAAGCATATTAATTCATGCTTAACCACCTGCAGAAACTGATAGAGAATGCAAAGGAGACGTACAGTCGGTGGAAACGTTGGGTCCCTCTGGATGAGCAAGAGAGCTTCCAGAAATACCTAAGAACACTCGAGCTTCTCGTCCCCAAGCTGGTTTCCAGGAAGGCTGACTTCATACAGGCAAGAATAAAGAAGGACGCTGAAGGATTAGCACAAGCGGTGAATGCTTTCAATTATCCTTCACCAGTCATCAGACTGAGACCCACGGCCCTTCGTAAGTTTACTGGAAACAAGCGTGACTTTTATAGATGGAGGAAGGATTGGGAAGCACTGCAAAAGCAAGGTGAACCCACTGGATCAAATGAGGTGAAGAAGGTTCAATTGCTGGACAGTCTGGAGGACAAAATTACAAGAGACCTCCGCCTCACAAGTTATAACACTGCAGATGATATATTTCGTCCTAGAGAACCGGTTTGGAAATCAAACAGCTATTGCTATTGAGATATTGAGAAAAGTAATATTGGCACAGGCATTACTCTAACAGCAACTCTTTTTAAAAATAGATACTAGACTAAGTGGGACCCGTTGAGTCCCAGCTTCACACGGGAGGGCTGGTCCCCCAATGCAATATTCCACCTCTCCACCAATTCCAATATTGGTGGCCAGTGGGGGGAGGGGGGGGGCTTTATGGAGCGCTAGTATGGGTGTTGTGGGCTGAATGGACTGGTTTCCAGAGGGCTAGTATAGACATTGTGGGCCGAATGGATTCTTGGGCTGGCGGCTCAGTCACTCAAGCCTGGTGTGCTGGCAGCTCACTCACTCACGGCTGGTGGGCTGGCAGTTGACTCATGGCTATTCCTTGAAATGCCAATTCAGGCAGGGTGCAAGGCCACCAAACTCAAGTGCAGTTTCGTGCCACTTCAGGCAGGGTGCAAGGCCACCAAACTCAAGTGCAGTATCATGCCACTTCAGGCAGGGTGCAAGGCCACCAAACTCAAGTGCAGTTTTCTACCACTTCAAGCAGGGTGCAAAGCCACCAAATTCAAGACAGCTTTTCAATAAGGCAACACCCGCTTTTCAATAAGGCAAAAACTGCTTTTCAATAAGGCGAAAAACACTTTTCAATAAGGCAAAAGCCGCTTTTCAATAAGGCAAAAACCACTTTTACATTTTCAAATCGAAAATAGCTTTTGCATTTTCAAACCAAAAAACACTTTTGCATTTTCAAACCAAAAAACACTTTTGCATTTTCAAACCAAAAAGCACTTTTGCATTTTCAAACCAAAAAGCACTTTTGCATTTTCAAACCAAAAAGTACTTTTGCATTTTCAAACTACATTTTCAAACTACATTAGGGTACTGACAGGTCAGTAAAACCACTCAAAGATTAGTATTCATGTGTTCAATATTATTCACAGCTCAGACAGAGAGCTGTGAGCTCTCCCTCCCCCATCTTGCAGAGAACTGAGGCAGTGCACACTTCTGGGTTTTATAGTCCCTCCCCCTCCCACCAGAAGGGGCGTGGCATTCATGGCATGATTGACAGGAGAGAGAATCTCAACATTTTTTAAACATTAATGTCTTTTATTTTCAATCGATGGGAAAAATCCTCTTGTCCTGCACAGCGGAGGGGGACTCTGAGTAAGATCACCAAAAACACAGCCGTAAGTGGTAGCGTTTTTTTCTAAAATCAATATGCAGTGCAAACAGGAAGTGGTCAAGATCAGAGTTTTAATTATATAGATGGCCGTGTTTTCCAGATTTCATGAAACTTGGCAGCTGGGAGTAGGCAAGAAGAGTTGAACAGAAACATAGAAACATAGCAAATAGGTGCAGGAGTAGGTTATTCAGCCCTTCGAGCCAGCACGGCCATTCAATATGATCATGGCTGATCATCCAAAATCAGTACCCCGTTCCTACTTTCTCCCCATATCCCTTGAATCCGTAATGCATGAGGTTTTATGTTTATTGCTGTCACAAGTACCAAAGTGCAGTGAAAAGCTTTGTTTTGCATGCAGCCCAAACTGATCAGATAATACATAAATACATAAAGTCAACCTCAAATACAATAGGAAGAGCAAAGGGGAGGATATGGTCTACCCTTGTTATTATGGACCTCATTATAAGGAATTTGTATTTAAAAACAACTCGTCGTTTCACAGAGTGACTGTTAGGTGGTTGGAACAAATCCCTTACTCGGTTACAGCAATCGGCGACATCATTCCCTCCTTGTCCATTGGAATGAGGGTTATCTGTACAGAATGCAGAATGGAGTTTTCAACATTGTAGTGCATCAGTTCCAGAGACAAAGTCCAATGTCCGCAATGGCTACAGCTGAATAGGGCAGTGCCGCAGCTTTTGGAAGGAGCGTTCAGAAGCCTGATAACAGATGGGAAGCAGTTGCTCCTAAGTCTGGTTGTGCATGCTATCAAGCTTCAGTACCTTCTGACAGATGTAAGCAGAGAGAAGAAGGAATGATTAAGGCCCTGTCCCACTGAAACGAGCCGGATCGAGAGAGAGAGAGAGAGACATACACACACACACACACACACACACACAAACACACACACACACAGTCTGAAATTCACACCCACGATGAACAGGAAGGTAAAAGACGGCTGGCACAGTTCCGTAAATCCTTTAGAAAGCACGGGGTGAAGGGCGGGGAGAGGGGGGAGAGGAGGGGGGGAGAGGAGAGAGGGGGGGGAGGAGAGGGAAGAGGGGAGAGGGGGGGGGGGAGAGGGGAAGAGGAGAGGGGAAGAGGAGAGGGGAAGAGGAGAGGGGAAGAGGCAAGGGGAAGAGGAGAGGGGAAGAGGAGAGGGGGGGAGAGGGGGGGGGAGGGGGGGGGGAGAAGGAGTGGAGACACTTTTAAGAAGCCAGTCAACGTTTAATAAAGTTTAGCGGGCATTTAACATTACCGATCGGTTTACTTACCTTTTGTTTCTCAATGAGCTTTACCTTCGACTACCTTTGATTAACTTCAATTGACTTCAACTACCTACAAATAGCATTATGACCTACTAGGACCTATCTCGACTAAACCCACGAATAAAAAAATATAGATTTTTGCCATGGCGACCTATTTTTACTCGCGGGCATTTTTCAGCAAGTTGAAAAATACAGCGTGACCTAGCTGAGGCCTCGAGTACGTGGGAACTACTCTCGAGCATGAAGGAGAGTTACAAAGACCTCCTAGGACCTCGTGTCGACCATGCTGCGAGTATGAGTCGAGGCCAAACTCGTCTGAACTCACTAATTAGGTCGCCGCAGTGGGACAGCCCCTTTAGGGTGGGTCAAGTCTTTGATTTTGTTGCCTGCTATTCTGAGGTGGCGTGAAGTGTAGATGGAGTCAATGGTGGGGAGTCTGGTCTGTGTGATGGACTGAGCTACATCTACATCAACACTCTACAAAGCTGGACAGAACTGCTCCCAAACTAAGCTGTTGCAACCCAACAGTATACTTTCTATGGTCTATCTGTAGGTTTAAAAGAGTCATTGCCTTTCAAGCCACATTGAGCAGGAGGGCCTCCTTCAGGTCCATCAAGCCTGCCCTTAAATTGTGCCCCCTTCCACCAACTCACCAGGCTCTATACTTGGCCCGTACCCAATAACAGAACCCCAGGCACAACCATGAACTCCATATAATTAAGAGAAGTGTATTTAATTGTCATATATATCGACAATGGTTTAATTAAATTTTAACCTGCAGCAACATAAAAGGCCTGTAAACATAGTCCTCAAAGATAGGGCTCGAAGGGCTGAATGGTCTGCTCCTGCACCTATTGTCTATAACATAATAAACAAAAAAACAATACATTTGAAACCCCGATATGAGTGCAAAAAGCCTAGGTCCTTAGTGCAACCAAGGCACTTCATAGTTTACTTGGTATTTGTAGTATTTGCGAGGCTGATGGTTGTTGGGAAGAAGCTGTTCCTGAACCTGGAGGTCACAGTTTTCAAATTCCTATACCTCCTTCCCATTGGCAGAAGTGAAGTGAGAGTGTGACCAGATGATGTGTGTGTGTCCTTGATGATGCGGGCTACCTTTTTGAAACCTGACCTCCCATCTACGGTTCATGACTCCTGCACCACAGTCAGAAACCACATCCCCGATCTGCTACCCTATAGACCAGGGGTGGGGAACCTGTGGCCTTAAGGCCGCATGCGGTCTTCTAGGCCATTAAATGCGGCCTTTTGAACAAATCCAAATTTTGCAGAACAAATCCTTTTATTTTATTTCATATGTCTTTGTTCGTTTTTTATTATTTTTATTTGAATCTTAAAATTAATGTATTTAAAATACCAAAGAGTAAAAGATTCAACGATATAATCCTCCCCGTCTGACGGCCACAATTAAAACATTAGTAATAATGTACATTTTGAAGTATATCTAATTGAAGTTTCTTGGATGCAGCCTTATTAGATTACGGCTAACTTAATGCAGCCTTCCACCATGAAAAGGTTCCCCACCTCTGCTATAGACAGTCAGAACACCTTTTTAATTGGGACTCTTGCCCAAGAAGCATTAGAATCATAGAATCATAGAAAGTAGGTGCGAGAGTAGACCACCAGGTCCGTCGAGCCCGCACCGCCATTCACTCATGGCTGAACACTAAACAGACACACTTACCCACAAACAGTAGACACAAGACACAGAACACAAGACACTACCCTCCCCTTTATACCGCTATCACCCCTCTCCACCCCAAGAACCGCGTGATCTCCTGGGGGAGGCAAAAAAACGGATAAAAACCCAGGTCCAATTCGGGAAAAAAATCCGGGAAATTCCTCTCCGACCCCAATCCAGGCGATCGACACTTGTCCAGGAGATCACTCAGGTCTACTATACTAACCATACCTAGGTCCATATCCCTGCCCTCTCCCCGTAGCCCCTTATCCCCTTGGCAGCTAAAAAACCATCTATTTTTGACTTAAATATATTTAACGTTTCTGCTTCCACTGCTCCCTGGGGCAGTGAATTCCACAAACTAACCACCCTCTGGGTGAAGAAGTTCTTCCTCATCTCAGTTTTAAAAGAGCCCCCCCTCACTCTGCAACTATGTCCCCTAGTTCTAGCCTCCCCGATCATTGGGAACATCCTCGGTGCATCTACCCGATCAAGGCCCCTCACGATCTTATACGTTTCAATGAGATCGCCTCTCATTCTTCTAAACTCCAAAGAGTAGAGTCCCAGCTTACTTAACCTTTCCTCATATGTCAATCCCCTCATTGCAGGAATTAATCTTGTAAACCTTCGCTGCACTGCCTCCAGGGCTAGTACATCCTTTCTTAAGTATGGACCCCAGAACTGTACACAGTATTCCAAATGTGGTCTCACTAATACCGTGTACAGCTGCAGCAAGACCTCCGTGTTTTTATACTCAATCCCCCTAGCAATAAAGGCCAAAACTCCATTGGCCTTCCTGATTGCTTGCTGCACCTGCATACTGACTTTTAGTGATTCATGTACTAATACCCCTAGATCCCTTTGCGTTGCATTACAACGCAGCTCCTCCTCATTTAGAAAATAACTTGCCCTATCATTTTTTTCCCCAAAGTGAATGACTTCACATTTATTAGTATTAAATTTCATCTGCCAAGTTGTTGCCCACTCACCTAGCTTATCTATATCCTTTTGCAGACTCTTCCTATCCTCCTCATCCCCTACTTTCCCTCCCATTTTCGTATCGTCCGCAAATTTTGATATATTACACTTGGCTCCCTCCTCCAAATCATTTATATAAATTGTGAACAACTGTGGTCCCAGCACCGACCCTTGCGGAACCCCGCTAGTTACCGGTTGCCATCCCGAGTATGAACCATTTATCCCCACTCTCTGCTTCCTATTCGTTAGCCAATCCTCTACCCATGCTAATATATTACCCCCAATCCCACAATTTTTTATTTTTAGCAATAGTCTCTTATGTGGCACCTTGTCAAAAGCCTTTTGGAAGTCCAAGTATACCACATCCACCGGTTCCCCTTTATCCACTCGGCTTGTCACTTCCTCAAAGAATTCGAGCAGATTCGTTAAACACGACTTCCCCTTCACAAAACCATGCTGGTTCTGTCTGATGAAGTCATGTTTATCCAAGTGGCCCGTTAGTGATTCTTTAATAATTGTCTCCAACATTTTACCCACCACCGATGTTAGACTAACCGGTCTATAGTTACCCGCCTTCTGTTTACTTCCTTTTTTAAATATAGGTGTTACATTGGCCATTTTCCAATCCACTGGGACCGTTCCTGCCTCCAGGGAGTTTTGGAAAATTATCACCAATGCATCCACAATCCCCACTGCTATCTCCCTCAAGACCCTTGGATGTAATCCATCAGGTCCAGGGGATTTATCCTCCTTCAGTCCCATTAATTTCCCTAATACCACCTCCTTGGTGATCTTAATAGTATTTAGCTCCTCCATTCCTACCGCCTCCTGTTTATCCAGCGTTGGAATATTTTTTGTGTCTTCTATGGTGAAGACTGATACAAAATACTCGTTTAATGCCTTTGCCATTTCCATGTTCCCCACCAACAACTCTCCAGTCTCACCCTCCAATGGACCAACGTTCACCTTAACCACCCTTTTTCTTCTTATATAGCTATAAAAACTCTTACTATTAGTTTTTATGTTGTTCGCTAAATTCCTTTCATAGCCTATTTTCCCCGTCTTAATTAATCTCTTAGTTACTTTTTGCTGACCTTTAAATGCTTCCCAATCCTCTACCCTCCCACTACCTCTGGCTACCTTGTATGCCCTTGCCTTCAGCCGAATACTATCCTTTATAGCTTTACTGAGCCATGGCTGACTGTTCTTACCCTTACCCCTTTTTTTCTTCATAGGAATAAATTTATCTTGAAGGTTATACAGTAGACCTTTAAACGTACACCACTGCTCATGTACCGTCTGATTCTTGAGTCTGCTATCCCAGTCAACTTTGATCAGCTCAGTCCTCATACCTTCATAATCCCCCTTATTTAGACTAAGCACCCTAGCCTGAGTTTCAACCTGCTCCCCTTCTATCTGAATATGGAATTCGACCATATTGTGGTCACTTGTTCCCAACCCTCCTGTCACATTTTGATTTTCCGCTTCCCTAGCCTCCCTTAGCTCACCGTACCCTTACTAAATCACTGTACCTTTAACCAGAAAGCAGAAATGCTAACCTGAGGTTGCACCCAATCAGCTGCTTCCTCTAGTCTGCTCCCACCAATCAGCGGCTTCCCCAGAAACCCTCCCTATGGAGTGTGGAACGTTACGGGATTTGGTAAGCTCTGACCCTCCACCGCTGTCTCCAACGGTCCTGGGTCTCTGTGAGAACAAGCCCCGTGCCCGATTCAAGCCCTCACCGCTCTGACCCTCCACCGCTGTCTCCAACGGTCCTGGGTCTCTGTGAGAACAAGCCCCGTGCCCGATTCAAGCCCTCACCGCTCTGACCCTCCACCGCTGTCTCCAACGGTCCTGGGTCTCTGTGAGAACAAGCCCCGTGCCCGATTCAAGCCCTCACCGCTCTGACCCTCCACCGCTGTCTCATTCTATCTGGATTCCCAGGCTCCCGGCTCTCCACCTCCACATTTCCCATTCCTATCCACCTGTGATATTTGGCTTCCTGACAAAAGGCCTCCAACTTACTTACCGGAGTTTCCAAACTGACAGCAGCCATAAATAGCCTCCCAGACCAACCACCTCATCCCTAACATCACGTAGCATTTTGTCCCAGGCTAAAATTCAGAACTATATTTTAAGAGTGGTCTTAGGACATGGAATTGAACTAAATTGAATTATGCTCTGCATGTTAATAAGATCATAAGTGATAGGAGCAGAATTAGGCCATTCGGCCCATCAAGTCTACTCCGCCATTCAATCATGGCTAATCTATCTCTCCCTCCTAACCCCATTTACCTGCCTTCTCCCCGTAACTGGCTTGTACTCGCTAGAATTTAGGAGATTGAGGGGGGATCTTATGTTAGTGTTATCTTATGTTATGGCAGTGTTAGCTGTGAGGAGGATGCTAGGAGACTGCAAGGTGACTTGGATAGGCTGGGTGAGTGGGCAAATGTTTGGCAGATGCAGTATAATGTGGATAAATGTGAGGTTTTCCATTTTGGTGGCAAAAACAGGAAAGCAGACTATTATCTAAATGGTGGCCGATTAGGAAAAGGGGAGATGCAGCGAGACCTGGGTGTCATGGTACACCAGTCATTGAAAGTAGGCATGCAGGTGCAGCAGGCAGTGAAGAAAGTGAATGGTATGTTAGCTTTCATAGCAAAAGGATTTGAGTATAGGAGCAGGGAGGTTCTACTGCAGTTGTACAGGGTCTTGGTGAGACCACACCTGGAGTATTGCGTACAGTTTTGGTCTCCAAATCTGAGGAAGGACATTATTGCCCTAGAGGGAGTGCAGAGAAGGTTCACCAGACTGATTCCTGGGATGTCAGGACTGTCTTATGAAGAAAGACTGGATAGACTTGGTTTATACTCTCTAGAATTTAGGAGATTGAGAGGGGATCTTATAGAAACTTACAAAATTCTTAAGGGGTTGGACAGGCTAGATGCAGGAAGATTGTTCCCGATGTTGGGGAAGTCCAGGACAAGGGGTCACAGCTTAAGGATCGAGGGGAAATCCTTTAGGACCGAGATGAGAAAAACATTTTTCACACAGAGAGTGGTGAATCTCTGGAATTCTCTGCCACAGAAGGTAGTTGAGGCCAGTTCATTGGCTATATTTAAGAGGGAGTTAGATGTGGCCCTTGTGGCTAAAGGGATCAGGGGGTATGGAGAGAAGGCAGGTACGGGATACTGAGTTGGATGATCAGCCATCATATTGAATGGCGGTGCAGGCTCGAAGGGCCGAATGGCCTACTCCTGTGTAAGTTATTTGGGCAAATCCTCCAAAATTATGGAAGAAATTGGATAAGGACATGGATATTTTAAAAGACAAATTTGCTGGCTGCAACGGAAACCCCCCCCAATCCACAGAAAGAATCAAACCCGTCTGGCCTGTGGACTTGGACATCACACAACGGTGTGAACAGGAAAGGCTGAGACGGAGATAACGAGATTCTCTTGGATACACAAAGGAAGGAACCAAGCCTCAGCAGACGGTGGTAAACAGGCCAGCACAAGCACAATCACCATCGGGGATGATAACGATCAGGCTGAGGGATCATGACATCAGCAAACCCCTTATCATCGGAAGCCTATTGTTCATGCCAGATCGAAACTGGGAAACATCAAAAGAACCCCGTTTATCCAGAGGACCACCTGGGGGTTTCAAAGGAAGCTCAGGTATAAAAGTCGAAGTCAAGCCAGAACTCTCTCTCTCTTCCTGCTCTTCCTGCTCTGCTGGACAGCTCGTGGGCCTGCATCGACTTAGCTGTGAGTATCCTGGTGACCTGGTGAAAATTCCCGAAATAGGATAGAGGTCGAGGGGGAGTAACTTGTGTTAAAGTAAGTTTCACAACGTGCCCGATAGTTTTCCGTTCATATTAGTTTAAAGCATAAGTTTAGCCACGCATTGTGTAGTGTTGGTGAGATTCGATTTCTCATTGTTTAATAAAGCCTGTAAATTTTAGACTTGCTTTGAGTCCATCTTGGTTTCTGTTTTCTCTCATCAGCACACTCTGGTCAATTCAACCTTTGTATCATATCCCACCATAATTCCGAGGTCTAGAACCTAGGGGAATCCTTTTGTGGAGTAAAGGGAAACGCAAAACCCCTACAGAATGGCGACCATGGCAGGACCTCGGTGGTTTGGGATATGTGATTTGTCAGAGGGGGTGAGAGAACGTAGCAAGATGGAGGAGAGAATCTCCTCTTATCTGTTTAAAAAGATCAATCTCACCAAACAATGGGTGATAGCACTGTTGAGAGCAGAGCAGCCAGCAGTAGCTGCAGCTCAATGGACGGAAAGCAAACTGTATAATAAAGGGCAGGAAAAGGCAGTTTGGCTAGCGTGCCTATCACAGCAGGTAGCAAATATGCAGAGACAGGTAGATAGACTGGAAGAGCAACTGAGAGAAGCTAGGGCCAGCGCTGAAGAAAGCGCTAGAGAAGGGGAAGGGCTATCTGAGGAATGCAGTAAAGCCAGGCAGTGTATCTTGCAGGCGAGGGAATCCCACAGAAATGCCCAGGAATTCCTCCAATGCCAGGTGGTAGAGGCAAAGGAGAGGGAACGGAACGCCCAGGAACTCCTGGCTCAGAGTACACAGAAGTGCAGGGAGCTGGAGGGAAAGTTCCAGGATATACAAGCAGCATACAGGGTGGCCCGTAGCGAGCTAGGCGATAGTGATCACGGACCTTGCCAGGCGAGGATAGCGCAGCTGGAGGAGACTCTGTCCAAGACTAGGGGACGGGTTCACCTGGTAGGACCAGGGGGGTCCCCCGGGGGCAGAGGGCTTCCCTCAGCAGATGATTCCCCAGGGGCAAAGGGGAATAGACCGCCTCCTGAGGCGCCGGGGATAGGTCCGGGTCGGCAGGTGGGGTTCGGGTTGTCCGGGGAGGGACAGGCCCAAGGAGGGGCGGGAGAGCACCCTCAGCTAGCGGCTTCCGCGCCATGTGTAGCACACCACGAGGTGGTGGGGTTACCGATCATGGTGGGAGAGCCAGGGGTAACAGCCCCGAGTAGGGCAGATGTGCCCGGTACGGCAAAGGAAATATGGTCCCCCGGTAGGGCAGGCAGATAGGGGGCCCATAGAGAGTGATATCATCATTCCCCATGGGGCACATGTGCTGAGGGGGATGGTGGCTCAGGTTCCCAAGTTAACCAGGGCGGGAGACCCGTCATTGCATTTTATGGAGGTGCAGCAGGCAGCCGACATAAACGATTGCGATGAGGTAGAACGGGTAAAGCTGCTACTGATGACCCTAGATTCATACCTATGCAAGGCGGTGACCTCCAGGGAAGGAGGAAGACCTGAAACATGGGTAGCGGCACAGACAGCGGTTCTGGAGGCCATGGGGTTGAATCAGGGTAGTCCTTTCACCAGGGTGGGGGAGACGGAGCAGCAGGTAGCTGAGTCCCCGGACATGTTCGCAGACAGGCTGTGGGCAGTATATGAGGGAGCGTGTGGGATGCCTTTAGATAGGCAGAATTTAGATGGGAGAACAGCTCACTGGCTGAAGACTCTGGTGGCGAATTGCCTCCCGCGAGTTAGGGCAAGGGCCGAGCACTGGTTCGACCCAGCTGACCCAAACCTTAACGAGGCGGAGGTGATCAGGAAGCTCACCCTTGCATACCGCAATGGAGAGAGAAGTGAGGAGAAGCCCTTTAAGGGCAAGGTGCACGAAATAGTACCGGCACCCCCCAAAAGGAGGCAGTGGAAACAGGAAGGCAGCCAGACCTCTTCCGAGATGAGGCTGGTGTGCTATGGGTGTGGGAAGCCCGGGCATTACAAGAGGGAGTGCAGAAACCCAAGTAGAGCAGTGGGGGATAGGACCCCGGTAACGGCCAACCCAGCCCCGGAGGTAACAATAGATGTAAGAGATCTAATTACCTATTTGCAGTCAAAGGCGGGAGGATCCGGACAGGTAGCCAAGGCAACAGGCCAGGGCACGCCCGTATCCGCACCCCCGGCACCTTTATGACTGCCAGCGAAACAGCCCACATTCCTATGCCCATTAGAGTATGGCCCATGTGGGAGACCCTGGGTCAAGATGGAGGTCCAGGATGTGGTCGGGAGTTACCTGCTGGACACAGGTGCTTCCAGTACTATTGTCCACATGGACAATCCCCGTACATCCCCTCTATCTAGTGGGGTACCCTATAGTCTTGTCGGTTTTACGGGAAATGAGAAGACGGGGTTTTTCTCTGTTCCCTTGTCCATTCAATTAGGAGCACTCCAGGCGCAGTGGAAATGCGTCCTGATGAGTTGGGAGCAGGAGGGAAAGGGGATACTAGGCGCCGACTTTATAGTGGCCCACCAGGTCCTGGTGGACCTGAGGAACCACTGTTTGTGGGGCATAGCAGGAGAAGGGGCTGAGAGAGAGAAGGAGTTAATGGTCATCGAGAGGGCATCAGAGAGAGGGGCTCTGTGTGTCGTGAAGCCCAGAGAGGGGTACGATCTAGAGGTCCTAGTGAGGCAGACCCCGACAGAGTATCGAGGCCATGTTAAGCGAAATTTGGCCGCATTCGCTACTCACAAGCACGACTGTGGAAGGGTCACAGGAACAGAGGTCAGGATAGACGGGGATCCCATGTCCCGACCGCAGAAACAGTATAGTTTTCCCCGAGAAGCGGAGGCTGACTTAGAAGTCGCCTTGAGTTCACTGGTTAAGCAAAGCGTTTTGAGGCCCATAGCCACCCACGTGAACTCACCGCTCTGGCCTGTACGGAAGCCAGACAATTCCTGGAGGGCCATGGTAGATTATAGGGTCCTGAATAAGAATATTCCGGCTTGCGCACCAACTGTGGCAGCTGTAGCAGACCTATTAGCAGAAATTCCAGCGTCTGCATCTGTATTTACGGTGCTAGACATCTCGAACGGTTTCTGGTCTATCCCAGTCAGGAAGGAAGACCAGTACAAATTTGCTTTCACATTCAAGGGGCAGCAGTACACGTGGAACTGTCTTCCCCAAGGGTTCCACAATAGCCCCAGCATTTTCCACCAATGTATGGCGGAATGTTTAAAGGAATTTAGTGAGCCCCACAAGATCGTCCAGTATGTGGACGATATTTTGCTATTCACAGACACCAGTGAGGAACATGGGCCCCTAGTAAATGAACTGCTGAAGCTGCTCTGTAAGAGCGGTTTAAAAATAAATCCCAAGAAGGCACAGATAGGGTTACAAGAGGTAAAGTTCTTGGGACTGACCCTTAGGGCCGGAGAAAGGGGTATCGATACAGCAAGAAGGCAGGCAGTGCAGGAACTCCCAGTCCCAATGGACGTGGGGGGGGTAAGATCATTTCTGGGAGTCACGGGCTACTGCCGAGACTTTATAGAGGACTATGCCGCGACCGCAACACCTCTGCACCGGCTGCTACGCAAAGGGGTAGAGTGGGAGTGGGATGAGCAGTGCGAGTCGGCATTCGTCCATTTGAAGCGGGACCTGCAAAAGGCCCCAGCTCTGGGAGCCATTGACTACAGGGAGGAATTTTTCCTGGAGGTAGCCGCAAGCAGCGATGGCCTGAGCGCAGTGCTCCTCGAGGAACGGCACGGCAAGTTAAGGCCAGTGGTGTATTCCTCCAGAGTCCTCACAGAGGTAGAAAGGTCCTATTCAAACTGTGAGCGGCACCTGCTAGCCACATACTGGGCAGTGAAGAAGGTACAGGTCTTCATAAGAATGTCCCCCATAACCCTCCTGACCCACCATACCCCAACCCAGATGCTGCTGGACGGTCGGATTAAGGATGGGACCGTTAGCAGTGCGAGGATCACTCGCTGGACCCTTCTCCTTTCCCAAATGGCCTTACGGGTTGAGAGGCTATGTGAGCCCAAGCTCGCAGCCAATTTGGTGTACCCAGGGGAGCCACACCATTGCTCGGTGGAAGGGGTATGGGAGGTGGACTTTGGGCTTAGAGCAGGGTTACATCCCACGGGTAGGGAAATATACGTGGACGGGTCCAGTTTCGTGTCCGAGGGCATACGGCTCATGGGCTGTGGGATCTGGGACCCCGAGGCAGAGATAGCCCTAGCTCTTAAACTCCCACATACGTTAAGCGCCCAGCAGGCAGAGCTGGCGGCGGTAATGTACGTGGTGACCCATCCCGAGCGTTTCCCCACTCCATACACCATATGTTCAGACAGCATGTTCACATGCAATTCCTGCACGGAATATTTGGCCATCTGGTCCCGCCGAGGGTACACCTCATCAGACGGGAAGCCCCTGACCACTAAACCACTATTAGAGAGGATTGTAGCAGCCGTAGGGAAGGGCGGGGATAGATATATCCATAAGGTGAAGGCCCATTCCAAAACGGAGCCACGGGGAAAGGGAAATCAGAGGGCGGATGGCTTGGCCAGGGAAGGAGCCAGGAGTGGGAAAGCATGGGACCCCTATGAGGAAGGACAGGTAGCTGCAGCCAGGGAGCAGCCTTGAGAAAAGGAGAGTGGCCGAAACAGGGCACTACGGAGTGCGGCTGGAGGGAGCCCAGTCTCCACAGGGAATGTAGGGGTAACTCAAAACCCCGTAGTGCAAAGGGAGGTGAGGGGCAGTCAGGCCCCTCGACAGGAGGAGTTCTGGCCTGCACGGGAGGGCCCACCAGAGGGGTGGCCCCAGCGTGACGGGGACCAGTTATGAGTTGGCCACCCGGAGACGTGTGGCGTTGTATATAGCATTGGTTTGTGTGTAAGTAGATGTAGTTAGCGTAATTAGATATAAGGTTTTGTATAGCTACAGGGGAGTACAGGGACAGACAGTACGGGATCGAAGGGATGTGCTGTGGAAAAGTAGACCACAACAGACAAAATCAAAACCCCAAATGCCATTTTAGGCGGATAGCTCTGTGGAGGCAAGGAGGTGTTTTGCTTTGTTTTCCAGATAAGTAGCCCCGCCGTATGGATGATGGCAACGATGTGCCTCCGGATGAGCGTGGCGCGTCGCGGGGTCACGGAGGAGTCCATCGGATTTGACTGAAGTGCGGTCACCCACATGGTGCCCCCGCGAGACGGATTTATTATATCAGGCCCTGTTAAAAGACATGTTCCAGAAATTCCACAACCTGGATTTTGGGGACATAGACATGGAAGAGATGTACCGCGGGGGAGGGGATTTCACTTCGGGGTCCGGTAGGCAAAGACGAGGGGTGGTTAACGACGGGTTTACAGCATTTAACACGGGGACGTCTATTATTAATAGCATGGACAACGTAGAACTGGCCTTGCAGATCAATCAGTTGAAGGGCCAGTTAAGAAAGGTTCTGGGGGAGGAAAATGCGGTGGTAGGATCGGGACTACACGAAGAGGTGGCAATGACTCTACATCTAAAAGAAATCATAGCACAATTGGAGACACATGCAAAAACGATAAACGCTTTGATTAAAGAGGACCGGAATGCGTCCGATCAGGCTGCACAGAATGAGGTGTGTGGGCTGTATGGTGCGTGGTTGTTGGGGGAGGGGAGGAGCAACCTGGAAGACCTGAGGCAAGGTCGGGTCCCCTCCTGGATAAGCAACCAGCACCTAGCAGCGCTACACCCTTATAACAGCACTTTGAGTCCTTGTCAGCTTCGTGTGGCCTCCGAGGCCTACCCGGTACCGGTGGATTGCGGAAAATCCAATCACACCATAATGGGAGTGGTCGTAAGAATCCCAGTGATGGGAACCTCGGCACGACCAGCTCCTCTGTACCGAGTGGAGAACGTGGGAGTTGTTCGTGGGGGGGTGCATATTCGCTACGGGAAGGTCCCGCCCTATGTCATAGTGAGGGAGCAAGCTGTGACAGGCATTGACCTTTTGGATTGTCGGAGCCGGGGAGCACAGGTAATCCTGTGTCCCCAGCACATGGGCGCTGAGGCTAGGCCTCAGTGTGGGTTCAGGACTGTTGGGGCACAGCCTATAAACTGCACCATGGAGGCGATGGCAGCAGACCATGTCCCTCCACAGGTGGCGTATATAGGCAGTGGGACGTACTGTGTCACCACAAGTGCCCAGCGGTATCAGCACGGATCACAGCTGTGGTGCCCGATACCGCACAGCAGCTTCTGCTTTAAACCCAGGGCAGAAGTCCATGTGGCACAGCAGCGAATATTACCCATCCCGGAACCTTCTTCGGTTCACCTCTCGGTACGAGAAAATGTAACTGACTTATTTAATTATGTTGCCCATTTTGGGTATGATATTCCCCCAGTGAATGAAAAATTAAAAGAGTTGCTGGTGGCGGTCGAGTTGTCACACAAACACTTCTTCTCCCTGGAACAAAAGACTCTGGATATCGCCAGGGATATCGAAGAGATCAAGTCTCCAAGTTGGTGGGACCTGGAGTCCTGGATCATAGTACCAGCATGGGTCCGCATCGTGTCCCATGTTCTGATCATCTGCCAGATGATAATTGTGGTGTATTTGCTATGCATTAATTGCAAATTTAAAAGGTGGAGGAGGATGGCCAAATTACAACGGCTGGTAAATCGAGCCGCCCGACGTCACCGTAATGACACCCCATCACTGTAAAATGTCTGTACTCTAGTGCAATAGTTTTTGTACATAAGTTGTAATCCCTGCATTTTCAGGGAATGGTCGTGAGGGTACTGTATGGTTTGTGGGATTGATGTAAAGTAAAAGGTGTTTAGTGTAAGTTAATGTGCTTCGAGGGCCTAGTTTAGCGATTAAGGGGGCTTTCGGGGTACATAATTTCACCTTCTCACCAGGAGTGTTTACAGCTCTTGAGGCTGGAGGATTGCCCACTAACTTTGTCAATCGACACGGTCCGTGCAAGCCTGGACGTGTCGTAGGGGCATGTAAGTTATTTGGGCAAATCCTCCAAAATTATGGAAGAAATTGGATAAGGACATGGATATTTTAACAGACAAATTTGCTGGCTGCAACGGAAACCCCCCCCAATCCACAGAAAGAATCAAACCCGTCTGGCCTGTGGACTTGGACATCACACAACGGTGTGAACAGGAAAGGCTGAGACGGAGATAACGAGATTCTCTTGGATACACAAAGGAAGGAACCAAGCCTCAGCAGACGGTGGTAAACAGGCCAGCACAAGCACAATCACCATCGGGGATGATAACGATCAGGCTGAGGGATCATGACATCAGCAAACCCCTTATCATCGGAAGCCTATTGTTCATGCCAGATCGAAACTGGGAAACATCAAAAGAACCCCTTTTATCCAGAGGACCACCTGGGGGTTTCAAAGGAAGCTCAGGTATAAAAGTCGAAGTCAAGCCAGAACTCTCTCTCTCTTCCTGCTCTTCCTGCTCTGCTGGACAGCTCGTGGGCCTGCATCGACTTAGCTGTGAGTATCCTGGTGACCTGGTGAAAATTCCCGAAATAGGATAGAGGTCGAGGGGGAGTAACTTGTGTTAAAGTAAGTTTCACGACGTGCCCGATAGTTTTCCGTTCATAGTCTTAGTTTAAAGCATAAGTTTAGCCACGCATTGTGTAGTGTTGGTGAGATTCGATTTCTCATTGTTTAATAAAGCCTGTAAATTTTAGACTTGCTTTGAGTCCATCTTGGTTTCTGTTTTCTCTCATCAGCACACTCTGGTCAATTCAACCTTTGTATCATATCCCACCATAATTCCGAGGTCTAGAACCTAGGGGAATCCTTTTGTGGAGTAAAGGGAAACGCAAAACCCCTACACCTGCACCTATTTTCCATGTTTCTATGTAACCCCTGACACCTGTTCTTCTCCTTCTCTGTTTATGGTTTGTAATTTCCCTCACTGTCTCTGTTTCTTTGTCTTCTGCATTTTCGTCTATGTCATTCTCACCTTTCCGTGTGTCTCACTTCTGCCTAGAAGATTAATTGAGCACTGGCTGAAAAACACATCAATAATATACACAGAGGGTGGTGGATATATGGAACGAGCTGCCAAAGATAGCATTTGAGATAGATATTATAACAACATTTAAAAGACACTTGGACATGGAACATGGATAGGAAATGTTTAGAGGGATATGGGGCAAATGCGGGGAAATTAAACTACCTTAGATAGGGCATCTTGGTCTGACGAGTTGGGTTAAATGGCGTATTTCCATGCTGTATGACTATGTATAAAAATCAGCCTTTCTCAGCAACATCTAAAAAGTTATTTCAAATAATGTACTTTTTTTTTTTAAATCACAAGATCCCAGTTACGATGTGAATATTTCGTGCCTGGGACGGAGTAGATTATTATTGCAGTGCCATCGAAAGCGTGTCATGTATGACCCTCTCTTGTACACTCTCGAATGCATATATACAGGCTTACGACTGAATTGTTATCAACCATTTTGCACCTCACCCAAATACAATTTCATCCTCTTTGGTTTTGAATTTCATGAATGGTGGGTTTCATTCCTGTCAGCTATTTCTGCATCATCAACAATGATTTGTGGATTATTGTATGTGAAAATGGTATTGAACCAAGTGATTTTATCATGTAGAAATTTGCATCAGCTGCAGTATAATTATTGTGTTAAGAAAGGACACAGATTATGACATGACTTTATACCAAAGTTCCACATGGGTTTCCACCACAGGCTTCATGTTTGCAAAAAAGATAAACATTAAGAAGTGAGAAGGAATGACTCACACTAAAACCAACAGATACATTTGTTCAAATGTTCATTTGTTTCCAGAACAGGAAGTGATTTAACCATTCATGTCTCCTGCAGAGAGGCCTAGCAAATTCACTGGTGAATGCATGGCTTGGATTAGTTAAATCCAGTGTTCACATGTTCACAAATTTTAGTAGAATTAGGCCATTCGGCCCATCAAGTTTACTCCGCCATACAATCATGGTTTATCTCTGCCTCCTAATCCCATTTTCCTGCCTTCTCCCCATAACTCTTGACACCCATTCGAATCAAGAATATGTCTATCTCTGCCTTAAAAATAGTCACTGACCATTGCCCCAAAGTGTAAAACTGTGTTCACTAAAACTGAAATGGAAATGGGAATGGAGTTCAAGATTCTGAGCAGATGGAACTAGTGCAGCTGGGACATGTTGGCCAGTGTGGGCAAGTTAGGTGGGGGCGCTGCAATGGCGGCAGCCCTGTCAGCGGCGCGTTAGTTTTTTCAACTTTTTTTATTTTTTTTAGTATGTTTTAAAAAATGTTTTTAATGTTTCTTTGTGTGTTTTGTGTGGGGGGTGGTGTGGGGGGGTGAGGGGGAAACCGTTTCGGCCGCTTCCTCCATGGAGAGGCGACTTTTTCCAGGTCGCCTCCCCCGTGGCCTAACAGCAAGGATCGGCGCGGCCTTTCCCGGAGACGCACCCGGGGCTTCAGCGGCGGGCGCAGCGTGGACTCTCGGCGTGGAGCGGGTGAGCCCTCGCTGGGGCTCGCTGGAGGGGAGCGCTCCGTTTCGCTGGCCCGGCCTGTAGCCGCGCGCGGTCTGCACAGCTCCAGCTGGTGCGGCGTCTACAGCCCGGGATCCCTCATGGGGGACCCGGGGGAAGAAGAAGCCATCACTGCCGGCCTGCGGCCAACTTCTACTGCGGGCGCGGTGGCGACTTACCATCACCCCTGGAGGGGAACTTCGACCGCCGGCCCTGCGGTCTGCGGTGCTTCTGGCTGCGGCGCGGCGGGAACTTTAAACTTTAAACTTCGACCGCCAGCCTGCAGCCTACACCAACTTAAAGCCGCGGTCTCCGGTGAGGAAGAGCCGATTTTGGACTTACCTGGACTTGTACCTTGTCCTTTTACCATCTGGACGCCCGCAGCAACGGCTGCGGAGGGTTGAGGTCCCGACCACGAGGGAAAATGGAGGAGGACTGGCCAAATTGTGTGCCTTCCACCACAGTGATGAATGCTGTGGTGGATGTTTATGTTAAATTTTTATTGTGTTTTTGTGTGTGTTCTTTATCATTGTACCGCTGCTGACATATTCATTTCACTTGCACTTTATGTGCAATGTGACAAATAAACCGTATTGTATTGTATTGTATTGTATTGTATTGTATTGTATTGTTAGGCCAAAGGGCCTGTTTCCACACTTTGTCACCGTGACCATAAGAATCCCTCATCAGCATTGTTTACAGCAAAAAGCTATGTTGTGGCCTAAATAATTCTAAAATAAGGAGACTGAGCAACATCCTGTCAAAAACTTTTCAATTTTTGGTTCGCGTTCTCTAGACTATTGCATATTTCTTACCTTCAGTTAATTTCATGAAATATGTTCCAGATTGCAAATATTACATGGATTTATCAATAGAGTATATCCCAGACCAAATATGTGGGGAAAATGTGTCATGACATGGAAGAGGAGAAGGAATGAGAGGCTAAGCTTTCGAACACTGGATTTCTTGGGATCTTCATGTTGCTGGCTTTTTTCTAAGGTTCTGAAAACGCTCATCACAAACAAGGTAAAGAATAAAAACGAGCCAGTGTGCTTTGCTTGTGTATTGTTTACAACCAACCTTGTTTTGTTTCCTTCTCCCTATGCTAGGACAAGGTGGAAAGTAAATTTGTCCCCATGATCTTTGCCATCCTGGTCTTGGATGGTCTCAGTCGATCTCTGGATCCCGAATTCGACTGACAGGAAGTGGTCAGACCCATGTTACTGAAGGATGCTGCGGGTTTGTACGGCTTCATAGATCAGGGCACTGCCTTTCACCCACCTTACTGGAAGAAAGGGGGGTGAGAACACATTCCCAGAAATTCCCAAGCATTATCCATTCACTCACCTGGTACTGAGGATTTTATTTTGTTTTAAATTGCAGGCAAACAGTGTGGCCCATTTGCTCAATAATGCATTTTGTTCCCTTGTGGTGCTCTGAGTAAAAAGAAAATGCAAACGATTATGTTTGTGCAGAGTGCTGTTCTGCATTTGTTGACTGCCTTTCTGGACTGTCCAATGGAACAACTATTATTTTAAGGTGCAGCTGGTAGAGCCACTGCTTCACATTGACCTCGATCTTGATCTCGGGTGTTGGATGCGTGGAGTTTGCACTTTCTCCCTTGTTCCTCTGGGTGCTCCGGTTTCCTCCCACATCCTTAAGTCTTGTGGATTTGTAGGTTAATTGAACTCTAAATTGCCGCTAACGTGTAAAGAGGGGATGAGAAAGTGGGATAACATAGAACTAGTGTGAACAGGTGATCGATCGTCGGCATGGGCTCGTTGGGCCGAAGGGCCTGTTTCCATGCTACATCTTTCAATCAATGAATCAACAACATCTACCATTGCTGACAAGATGTGCCAAACAACCTCCTGAGTTTTACCTTTCTAATAATTTTAGACAAAAGAGTAGCATTTCATTCAAAGTGCAGTAGTTACGTTCCAGTTTAAAGTTACCACACTTGGCCAGTTACATCAAAAGATTTAATTTGTTTTTCCCACCTACCTTAAATCTATCATTCACATCACTGAAGGTCCCTGTTATCAATTGTTATGCAGGATTCACAGTCGTTAATAATGCTATCAAATAATGAGATTGAGAGAATGTCTCCACTAAACAAAACATGTTGCTTAAATTAAGAATGACAGACTTTGAAAGTGGCAAATTTCGTAACAAAAAAGTAAAAGGACATATATTTAGAAAGTGCTTTTTATAACCCCAACAATTCAATGCACTTCACATACAATGAAGTACGTAATGAGCTTTCACATTGTTGGCAAAACAATCAGTTAAAGGTTGTCTTCCGATATAATCAGAAGCAATATGCATTGGCACTATGACTTGAGAAATAATTCACTTTCTCCCAGGTGTTTCCTCAGCTACTGACATTCACCCAAGAATCTAAAATATAAATGTTTAGAAGTAAGAAGATGAATACCCCATTTTCTGAGCATTTATGTGCAAATAAGTGGTTAGATTTATGCCAGGATTACCAGTACACAAGATTTAGCCTCCATGTGGTATTGAACCGAAATTATGGAAGACCACTAGGCAGTCTCTCTCTACTTTATTCTGGAGTCAGGTTGCACATTGATCAGAATATACAATCTCAGTTTAGTGTCTATTTAAAGCTGAAATTAAACTTGCAGAGTAGAAATGAGTGGTGAATATTGATATTTAAGGGCCTGTCCCACTGACGCGACTTTTCAGCGACTGTCTTCGAACTTCAAGCTCGAGGGCACTCGCCTGAAAAACCTCAAGCTGGATCGAAGTCAGCGATGAAACCGCAAGCTGGATCGACCAACCACAAACAAACACATCGCAAAGGCGAGGGCCAGGAAAAGCAGGGGAGCGCTGTCTGAAATTCACACCCACGATGAACAGGAAGGTAAAAGATAGCTGCACAGTCTGCAGTAAGTCCTTTAGAGA